>NC_042982.1:1200000-1800000 GCF_901001165.1 Salmo trutta | reverse complement strand
AAGTAATGGAACAATTATGAAACAGTTTTCCAATTCCGTTATTATCTTATTGTATATTAAAATACTGCTTTGATCTGAAGTTTCTGTTCATTCCCGTGTGGAATTACTTAAAAAAAATATCATTTGTGACACTGTAATGACAAAAATGCATCTTTTTTTCAAATAGATTGAGCAGAGAGTATCCCTTGAAAGCCTGACAAACCTCAAGCTGGCATTTGAGGTACATTTCTGCTATGGTTTGAGAATGTGTTGTTGGGATGACCTAGTATTGTCATTCCTTATGGATATATGCGTTGAATTCCAATCGAACCCTAGCCAATCCTATAGATCTGAGAGGATTGGTAGGCGGAAGCAATTTGGCAACATTTCTATCCAGTCAATCAGAAGGCAAGATGAAGCTATTACTATAATGCATATCCAATCCTGAAATCTACAGAAGTAGGGGCTGGGGGTCGATTTGGAATTCAGTGATCCAATGCATTTAATGACACCTTCTCCTCTGCAGGAATTTGAAATGGGTGGCCTGAGATCACTGGATGTGTTCAACTTTGGACTGATAGTGAAGAAGTGTTTGGGCTTAAACAACATAGTAAGTGTCAATGGAGCTGGAAAAGCACCAAGACGACGCAACTTTTAATTATAAGACAGACCGATTAATAAATGGCTGGATCTCTGGCCCTTATCTCTGCCTCTTTCATTCTCTCAATTCAATGGGCTTTATTGGCATGGGAAACACATGTTTACATTGCCAAAGCAAGTGAAATAGAACTCTCTTCCCCTCTCTCGTGCAGTCTCTCTGTCTCTGTCTCTCTCTCTAAATAAAATAGTTTTCTATTTGTCACACTGTAAATGTTTCATTGTATTTTCAACAACCCTGATAATGATGTCTGGACTCAGCTATGTTGTTGTTGTCTGTCCCATCATTCCTTTGTTCTGTGAACGTCAGAACAACGCCCAGATCCAAGAACTATTCATGAAGATTGATTATTCTGGCCAGGGGAGGATTGAATGGGTGAGATGATGAGACTAATTTCCTTTACTCAGGTCACAAACTATTTATTCCCCTTAGAGTGGAATGGTGACAGCCCAAGGAAAGCAACTGACAAAATATTAAGTACAATTTCCATGAAACTGGCCTTCAAAATGTTTGGGTTTGATTCCATGTCTAACAAAGATTTTATTTTAGCCTGATCCCAGGAATTTTGTTTGATACCCCATTTATAGAGTATACTGTACATATGTGTATGTCACAACTGCTGATGACCGCTCTTGAGTTGCAGTTCTATCATACACCACACATGTTTTCAATAACTATTATCTCGATGTTCCCTTTGATATGTCTCATGTTATTTGTCACATGTATTCGCACTGCTTGCCTGCATTATTGCCTATTGCAGCTTGTGGAATAAATGAAGTACTATATTGATTTGACATTGCCCTATCTTCTGCAGGATGAGTTCTGTACGTACATGCAGTTGGAGTACACAGAGAAGGAGGAGTCAGTGTTGCGCGGCAAACAGGTGGCGTTCTCCCTGCCAGCCACGGTCAGGGCCCTAGGCCACGGAGAGCCCGTTCTGCGCATCCACTCCACCCCCGATGGCACCATCATCACCGTCCGCGAGGATGGGGCTGTCTACTACTGGAGCCCCGAGCTCAACCTGAAGAGGAGCAAGAGCGTGTTTGTGTGTGTGTGTGTGTGTGTGTGTGTGTATGTGTGTCAGTGAGTAGTTTTGAAGTGTGAGGAAGTAGACTTGTCCTTTTTTATGTAGGACCACACCCTTCTCAGAGGAGCATGTATGCTGTCATAGTTTAGAAATGTGTTTTGATTTTTGCATCAATTAATTCAATGATTTGTTTTGAATGCAGCATGAAAGACCTGTGAGCAGAAAACCAAAATGGGCAACTGATTTTATCACCATGCCACAGTACAACAAACTTATCATGGGAACAGGGTAAGAACTGTATTGTCTGTTTCAGAATGTAGGCTTAGCTGAAAAGTAACTAGAGCATTACTTTTGTACAAATTCCTTTCTTTTACTGTCTTGTGTTAGTGCAGCCTCTTGCTATGCACTCTCTTGACAACATCTGTGTTCCACCGCTAATCATGGTCAATTCTCAGATCACTGAGTCTCAGTTGAACAGTGTGACCTGTTATACCCATGGTAGCAGTTAGATGCCGCGTCCCAAATGGCATCCTATTCCCTATATGGTGTACTACTTTTGACCATGGGCCCTGTTCAAAAGAAGCGCACCAGGACTAGGGACCAGGGTGCCATTTGGAATGCACACAGGGACAACGTTCCTGTCGGTGTGTCCTGTGTTACAGAGACAGAGAGATCCAGTTGTATGAGCTGTCCTCTCTAGAGCCGTACTGTCAGATCAGTTCCCTGGAGACAGTCCCTCTGAGACTGGACTACTGGTGAGCCTCTAGTCTAGCACGCACTGGCAGCCTAAACCATGTCTCACTAAAACCAGATCACACTCTGGCAGTCTAAACCATGTCTCACTCGTACCAGATCACACTCTGGCAGTCTAAACCATGTCTCACTAAAACCAGATCACACACTGGCAGCCTAAACCATGTCTCACTAAAACCAAATCACACTCTGGCAGTCTAAACCATGTCTCACTAAAACTAGATCACACTCTGGCAGTCTAAACCATGTCTCACTAAAACCAGATCACACTCTGGCAGTCTAAACCATGTCTCACTAATACCAGATCACACTCAGGCAGTCTAAAACATGTCTCACTAATACCAGATCACACTCTGGCAGTCTAAAACATGTCTCACTAATACCAGATCTCACACTGGCAGCCTAAACCAAGTATTTCCAGATTACACACTGGTATTCTAAACCATCTCTCACTAATATCAGATCACCCACTAGCAGTCTAAACCATGTCTCACTAATACCAGATCACCCACTAGCAGCCTAAACCATGTCTCACTAATTCCAGATCACACACTGGCAGCCTAAACCATGTCTCACTCGTACCAGATCACACACTGGCAGCCTAAACCATGTCTCACTAATATCAGATCACACACTGGCAGTCTAAACCATGTCTCACTATTATCAGATCACACACTGGCAGCCTAAACCATGTCTCACTATTATCAGATCACACACTGGCAGTCTAAACCATGTCTCACTATTATCAGATCACCCACTAGCAGTCTAAACCATGTCTCACTAATATCAGATCACACACTGGCAGTCTAAACCATGTCTCACTATTATCAGATCACACACTGGCAGTCTAAACCATGTCTCACTATTATCAGATCACACACTGGCAGCCTAAACCATGTCTCACTATTATCAGATCACACACTGGCAGTCTAAACCATGTCTCACTATTATCAGATCACCCACTAGCAGTCTAAACCATGTCTCACTAACATCAGATCACCCACTAGCAGTCTAAACCATTTCTCACTATTATCAGATCACACACTGGCAGCCTAAACCATGTCTCACTAATATCAAATCACCCACTAGCAGTCTAAACCATGTCTCACTAATATCAGATCACCCACTAGCAGCCTAAACCATGTCTCACTAATATCAGATCACCCACTAGCAGTCTAAACCATGTCTCACTATTATCAGATCACACACTGGCAGTCTAAACCATGTCTCACTAATATCAGATCACCCACTAGCAGTCTAAACCATGTCTCACTTTTATCAGATCACACACTGGCAGTCTAAACCATGTCTCACTATTATCAGATCACACACTGGCAGTCTAAACCTTGTAATACCAGATCACACACTGGCAGTCTAAACCATGTCTCACTAATGTCTAATCTGATCTGAGACCTGCTTTAGTGTTATTCCTGTCTTTCTCTCCCCGCAGCTACACTGGACCTGATGAGTGTTCTATTTTGTATGGAGACTCCCAGGTAATGTAAATCCTCTCTCTGCTTGACAACAGATTAAATTATCAGCGGGGAAAAGTTAAATGCCACTCAGCTCATTAATTATAAAGGGTTATTTTTCTCTTTCTGCTTTCTAGGGCTGCGTGAATATCATATTAATTACCTCCGTGGGGGAGACTCTGAGGTAAACATGTTTTTTTATATTAACTTTATGCATCTATTGAACAACCACAGGAATGCATCATCATCTTAAAAGCACATTGTTAAGTCAATAAAAAAGTATTAGGAAAAAAGGCTAATGTAACTGAAAATGGCTGTCTACTGTTTCCATGGCGATTTATAGCTTAATAGCCTAATTTGAGGTTTTGGGTGATAACAAATCTACTCTTTCAGTTTTTGATTATGTGATACTAAGAGGGTGGTTTGCACACAAATAGAAACATTTCAAAGTATTCCTTTTTTAATTTGTAATATCTTTGCTGGTAAGTAATTATGTGAATGTGATGTCATTGAACAGATTGGTCGCACTCGCACAGAATGTGTGACAGCCAAACATCTCTGTGCCAACACTGTAACTGTAACTAGAATTTAGTGCTATTTCATACAGTTCTACATCTTTATTTGCAGAATGTGGAAGAAATTACCAAAAATTGAGAATGTGCCTAACATAGGGATAGACAACGCAGTGATTTCTCAGAATGTGACATACATTCGATGGAAGGTCCACCAGGACTGGGTGACAAAGGTGATGTTTAGCATTTCTCGATGCACACTGGGATACCTGTTTGTCTATCTATGGAATAACCATTTCTGTCTGTTAGATGATTGTGTATGGTACAAAAAGGGGGACCCCCCTCTCCCCATAGACTCAACATGAATACTGGCCCTGATGCACAAATATGCCCACTATAGTACTTTTGCTTGATCATTTTTACACACTTCACCAGCTGAAATGTAGTACTCAACCCCCTTGTTATGACATGCCTAAATAAGTTCAGGACTAAAAATGTGCTTAACAAGTCGTATAATAAATTGCATGGACTCACTCTGTGTGCAATAATATTGTTTAACATGATCTTTGAATGAATACCTCATCTCTGTACTCCACATATTATCTGTAAGGTCCCTCATTCAAGCAGTGAATTTCAAACACAGATTCAACCACAAAGACCAGGGAGGTTTTCCAATGCCTCGCAACGAAGGGCACCTATTGGTAGATGGTTATAAAGAAATAGACTTTGAATATCCCTTTGAGCACGGTGAAGTTATTAATTACACATTGGATAGTGTCTCAATACACCCAGTCACCACAAAGATACAATACACCTTCCTAACTCAGTTGCGACGAGGAAGGAAACCGCTCAGGAATTTCACCATGAGGCCAATGGTGACTTTAAAACAGTTACAGAGTTTAATGGCTGTGATAGGAGAAAATTGAGGATGGAACAACAACATTGTAGTAACTACACAATACTAACCTAAATGACAAAGTGAAAAGGAAGCCTGTACAGAATAAAACAATATTCCAAAACATGCATCCTTTTCGCATTAAGGCACTAAAAGTAAAGCTGCAAAGAATGTGGCAAAGAAATTAACTTCATGTCCTGAATACAAAGCGTAATGTTTGGGGCAAATCCAACACAACACATCACATAATACCACTCTTCAGATTTTCAAGCATGGTGGTGGCTGCATCATGTTATGGGTATGCTTGTCATCATTAAACATTTTATATTAAAAGAAGGAGAATAGAGCTAAGCACAGACAAAATCCTTGAGGAAAACCTGGTTCAGTGTGCTTTCCAACAGAGACTGGGAGACAAATTCACCTTTCACCAGGACAATAACCTAAAACACAAGGCAAAATATACACAGGATTTGCTTACCAATGTTCCTGAGTGGTCTAGTTACAGTTTTGACTTAAATTGCCTTGAAAATCTATTGCAAAACTTGAAAATGACTGTCTAGCAATGATCAACAACCAATTTGACAGAGCTTGAAGAATTTGTAAAAGAATAATGTGCAAATATTGTACAATCCAGGTGTGTAAAGCTTTTATTAGAGACCCACAGCTGTAATCACTATCAAAGGGGATTCTAACATGTATTGACTCAGGGGTGTGAATACTTAAATTTTATATTTCTGTATTTCATTTTCAATAAATTTGCAAACATTTCTGAAAACATGTTTTCACTTTGTTATTATGGGGTATTGTGTGTAGATGGGTGAGACAATAATCAATTTAATTCATTTTGAATTCAGGCTGTAACACAACATAATGTGGAATAGGTCAAGGGGTATGAATACTTTCTGAAGGCACTGTATGTATATTTTCATAATTTTTACACACAACAATACCTTGAGATTTCTTTTAAATTTTAGGTGAAATATTTTCCAAACATTTGTGCGATTGTTTCCACCTCCAATCATGAAGCCTCTTCCCTCGTCATAGGTAATTACGCATTGTCACATCCGTATTCTCATCTCAGCTGGATGTATTCAAGTTCAAACTCACTTCTGGTGTGCAGGCCCTTTGGTCTGGTGGTCTAAGTACATTTATGGTTCAATACTTGTCTTCAACCTTCCCACATTGTCTTCACTTAATTTTTCTTCCACACTGTTTCTAATGGTTTTTGAATAAAGCACTTTTTTAATAAAAAAAAAATACATAGAAATTCACTTCTGGTATGGGAGTTAGGTTGTAGAGCACAGGTTATGAAAATAATATCGGTCATTGTATGGATTTCTGCCTCATTATAACCTGAAAAGGATGTGTTTACCTAAAAACAACAATTAATCCAGTATATTTAATGTGCAGATGCACCTGTCAAAAACTACAGTCTCCATGTAATAGAATTTGTGTTAATCTGTTCTGAATAACATTCTGGAAGGCGATGACTCATGACTTATCTATCAAGTTGTGTGTGTGTGTCTGTTGACGTGTCTATGTACACTACTGTTCAAAAGTTTGGCGTCACTTAGAAATGTCCTTGTTTTTGAAAGAAAGCAATTTTTTTGTCCATTAAAAGAACATCAAATTGATCAGAAATACAGTGTAGACATTGTTATTGTTGTAAATTACTATTTTAGCTGATTTTTTTTAATGCCATATTTACATAGGCGTACAGAGGGCCATAATTAGCAACCATCACTCTCCTGTGTTCCAATGGCACGTTGTGTTAGCTCATCCAAGTTTATCATTTTAAAAGGCTAATTGATCATTAGAAAACCCTTTTGCAATTATGTTAGCACAGCTGAAAACTGTTGTCCTGATTAAAGAAGCAATAAAACTGTCATTCTTTAGACTAGTTGAGTATCTGGAGCATCAGCATTTGTGGATTCAATTACAGGCTCACAATGGCCAGAAACAAAGACCTTTCTTCTGAAACTCTTCTGAAACCAGTTTGAGCTCCCTTCACAGAACAGCGCAAACGGGGTCTAACCAGAATAGAAAAAGGAGTGGGAGGCCCCGTTGCACAACTTAGCAAGAGGACAAGTACATAAGAGTGTCTAGTTTGAGAAACAGACGCCTCACAAGTCCTTAATTGGCAGCTTCATTAAATAGTACCCGCAAAACACCAGTCTCAACGTCAACAGTGAAGAGGCGACTCCGGGAGGCTGGCCTTCTAGGCAGAGTTGCAAAGAAAAAGCCATATCTCAGACTGGCCAATGAAAATAAAAGATTAAGATGGGAAAAAGAACACTGACACTGGATAGAGGAACTTTGCCTAGAAGGCCAGCATCCCGGAGTCACCTCTTCACTGTTGACGTTGAGACTGGTGTTTGTGGGTACTATTTAATGAAGCTGCCAGTTAAGGACTTGTGAGGCGTCTGTTTCTCAAACTAGACACTAATGTACTTGTCCTCTTGCTCAGTTGTGCACCGGGGCCTCCCACTCCTCTTTTTATTCTGGTTAGAGACAGTTTGCACTGTTCTGTGAAGGGAGTAGTAAAAAGCGTTGCACAAGATTTTCAGTTTCTTGGCAATTTCTCGCATGGAATAGCCTTCACTTCTCAGAACAAGAATAGACTGATGAGTTTCAGAAGAAAGGTCTTTATTTCTGGCCATTTTGAGCCTGTAATTGAACCCACAAATACTGATGCTCCAGATTCTCAGCTAGTCTAAAGAAGGACAGTTTTATTGATAATGGGCCTCTGTACACCTATGTAGATATTCCATTTTAAAATGCTACAATAGTAATTTACAACAATAACAATGTCTACACTTTATTTCTGATCAATTTTATGTTATTTTAATGGACAAAAAATGTGCTTTTCTTTCAAAAACAAGGACATTTCTAAGTGACCCCAAACTTTTGAATGGTAGTGTCTGTCTGTCTGTCTGTCTGTCTGTCTGTCTGTCTGTCTGTCTGTCTGTCTGTCTGTCTGTCTGTCTGTCTGTCTGTCTGTCTGTCTGTCTGTCTGTCTGTCTGTCTGTCTGTCTGTCTGTCTGTCTGTCTGTCTGTCTGTCTGTAAGAGTGTAGGTATGCTCATATATTAAACAGCATGTTAGTACTTCTATGTTTAATTGATATAATTGAATGTATCACTTAAGATTTTGAAACAACACACTCCGATCTCACGCCCAGGTTGCGTTCTCCCGTCCACCAACATCGAGCAGCAGATGAGGGAGATCAGGGAGGTGTGTCGGGATGGGAAGGCCAAGAGGGCCCTTTCTAATAACAATGGGTCTCCTCAGCCCCGGGCACCATGTGACCAGACCGTCTTCCCTGTCTACAAGGGCATCATGACCTTTGACCTCAGCAAACAGCACAACCTGCTGGTGACCGGAGGGATGGACAGGGTGCTGCGTCTGTGGAACCCCTACGCCCCTGGGTGAGGAAACGCACAGGAAACTCTTATTTCTCTGAATGCTACTGGGTGTACAGGCTTTTCATCCAGCCCTGCAGTAAGGCACCGGCATGGTTAAAGGAACACTCTGTTGTTGTTCTATAACAGGAAGCCCACAGGTGTGTTAAAGGAACACTCTGTTGTTGTTCTATAACAGGAAGCCCACAGGTGTGTTAAAGGGACACTTTGTTGTTGTTCTATAACAGGAAGCCCACAGGTGTGTTAAAGGAACACTCTGTTGTTGTTCTATAACAGGAAGCCCACAGGTGTGTTAAAGGGACACTTTGTTGTTGTTCTATAACAGGAAGCCCACAGGTGTGTTAAAGGGACACTGTTGTTGTTCTATAACAGGAAGCCCACAGGTGTGTTAAAGGGACACTTTGTTGTTGTTCTATAACAGGAAGCCCACAGGTGTGTTAAAGGGACACTCTGCTCCCATCTTCTACCTCTTCATCTCCTCAGAGGAAAACCGTATATTTTCTGTCTCTATGGACAACACTGCCAAGGTGGGTCACCATTTACTTCTCCTTCGAACTACAACTTATTGCCTGACTTTCATCAAAATTGGTCTTCTTTTGAGATAAATCCACACCCTAGGCCATCAGTTTGGTAGACGCAGCTGTAGGCCAGAATCCATGAATGGAAAAGATGAGCACCATGTAATGTAATCTAGACTCGTGGTGCTCATCTTATACCATTCGTTTTGGGTTGAAAAGTGGAGGCATATAGCTGTATCTACACAACCGATAGCGAGGAATGTGAACTCATCTTAACCTTAGACTACTTTTGAGGTCTGAAAACATCTGAAAAACGTTGGCTTTGGAGTGTAATGGCCTTTTAAATAATTGATGACTGTCTGTCTTTCAGATCTGGGATATCCATGACCAAAGCTGCCTCATCACAGCCCACCCCAAAGCCAGCCTCATCCGTGGAGACATGTCTGCATGCCTGTATTCTCCTTCCACCAAGGCACTGTACATCGCAGCAGACTCGCTAGCGCTGCTCTCTCTCAGGACCAGGTTGATTACTTTGCTACTGGCTGTATCTTAAATGCCCCCCTATTCCACGTATGATGCACTACTTCTTTCTGGTCAAACGAAGTGCACTTTATAGGGAATAGGGAGCCATTTGTTACCATCAGGGTGCCCCTAAATAGGTAATATACTGTCAAATTTGCCCCTGGGAGTTAATAAGGCATATTTGTTCAACTAGGGCAGGAATGGGCAACTTTGATGGGACTGGGGGCCACAAAAAAACAGAACTCATCATGAGGGGCTGCAGTGGCTCGTGGATCTGTGTACCCACATCCAAACCCTCCCCGGGGGGCAAATGTTTGCAGTTTTTAATATGATAACTGAGGATCAATGGGCCCCACGCCGGTTGGTAATTTGACCATGCTTACTACACGTTTAGATAGCTGGCCGCTAGACTAAATTACCAATCTAAATAGTTTTTGCTGACTTGAGCTAATTGAGTGACTGCTGATGCACAACCACATTTCAAAATTGCACCTTGTGTATTATATTATTCTTTCTCTCAACAGTAAGTTGACACACCGATTGAATTCCAAAATATACACTACAGTTCAAAAGTTTGGGGTCACTTAGAAATGTCCTTGTTTTTGAAAGAAAAGCAAAAATGTATGTCCATTAAAATAACATCAAATTGATTAGAAATACAGTGTAGACATTGTTAATGTTGTAAATGACTATTGTTGCTGGAAAAGGCAGATTTTTTAAAAGTAATATCTACATAGGCGTACAGAGGCCCATTATCAGCAACCATCACTCCTGTGTTCCAACGGCACGTTGTGTTAGCTAATCCAAGTTTATCATTTTATAAGGCTAATTGATCAATAGAAAACCCTTTGCAAGTATGATAGCACAGCTGAAAACTGTTGTGATGATTAATGAAGCAATAAAACTGTCCTTTAGACTAGTTGAGAATCTGGAGCATCAGCATTTGTGGGTTGGATTACAGGCTCAAAATGGCCCTTTGCTGTGAGACTCAAAATTGAGCTCAGATGCATTCTGTTTCCATTGATTATCTTTGAGATGTTTCTACAACTTGACTGGAGTCCACCTGTGGTAAATTCATTCGATTGGACATGATTTGGAAAGGCACACAAATGTCTATATAATGTCCCACAGTTGACAGTGCATGTCAGAGCAAAAACCAAGCCATGAGGTCGAAGGAATTGTCCGTAGAGCTTCGAGATAGGATTATGTCGAGGCACAGATCTGGGGAAGGGTACAAAAAATGTCTGCAGCATTGAAGGTCTCCAAGAACACAGTGGCCTCCGTCATTCTTTTTTATTATTATTATTTTTTTCTTCACCTTTATTTAACCAGGTAGGCCAGTTGAGAACAAGTTCTCATTTACAACTGCGACCTGGCCAAGATAAAGTAAAGCAGTGCGACAAAAACAACAACACAGAGTTACACATGGGATAAACAAACGTACAGTCAACAACACAAAGAAACCAATGATCACTCTGACAGAGCTCTAGAGTAACTCTGGAGATGGGAGAATCTTCCAGAAGGACACTCATCTCTGCAGCACTCCACCAATCAGGCCTTTATGGTAGAGTGGCCAAACGGAAGCCAATCCTCAATAAAAGGCACATGCTAGCCCACTTGGAGTTTGCCAAAATGCACCGAAAGACTCTCAGACCATGAGAAACAAGGTTTCTGGTCTGATGAAACCAAGATTGAGCTCTTTGGCCTGAATGCCAAGCATCCCATCTGGAGTAAACCTGGCACCATCCCTACGGTGAAGCATGGTGGTGGCAGCATCATGCTGTGGGGATGTTTTTCACCAGCAGGGACTGGGAGACCAGTCAGGATTGAGGGAAAGTTGAACAGAGCAAAGTACAGAGAGATCCTTGATGAAAACCTGTTCCAGAGTGCTCAGGACCTCAGACTGGGGCGAAGGTTCACCTTCAACAAGACAATTACCCTAAGCACACAGCCAAGACAATGCAGGAGTGGCTTCGGGACAAGTTTTTGAATGTTCCTGAGCCTGGACTTGAACATCTCTGGAGAGACCAGAAAATAGCTGGGCAGCAATGCTCCCCATCCAAACTGACAGAACTTGCAAGAATCTGCAGAGAAAAATGGGAGAAATTTCCCAAATACAGGTGTGCCAAGCTTGTAGCGTCATACCCAAGAAGACTTGAGGCTATATTCGCTGACAAAGGGGCTGCAACAAAGGGTCTGAATCCTTATGTAACTTTTGATATTTCAGTTTTTTATTTTTAATAAATTAGCAAACATTTCTAAAAACCTGTTTTTGCTTTGTCATTATGGGGTATTGTGTGTAGATTGATGAGGGGAAAAAACGATTTAATCAATTTTAGAATAAGGCTGTAATGTAACAAAATGTGGAAAAAGTCAAGGGGTTTGAATACTTCCCGAATGCGCCGTACATATTGCCCATCCCGGAACTAGGGCAACATGAGAGGGAAATATACTAGGATTAAGTACATAGAATAATATATTAGGATTATAGGGAATAATGTTACAGATGAGAGAACCCAGGTTTTAACCAAAGAGACAAAGATTTGTTATCATAAGTTATTCAGGTCGAGGTAATGGTTTTCACACCTCTCCTTTTCTCATGTGTTCAACTCTTCTCTTCACCATCTCTCTCTGGTCACCATTTATCTTCTCCCCTCACCATCTCTGCTCTTCTTTCTTCTCCATTGCTCTCGTCTCTACTCCTCATCATGTCTGTCCACTCTTCTCCTCAACATCTCTCCTCTGTCCTCTTCACCTTCTCTCTCCTCTTTTCTCCTCACCACCTCTCATCTCTTGTCCTAACAATCTTCCTCTCCTCTCTCCTCCTCACCATCACTCTCCTCTTTTCTCCTTCAGCCCCCAGCCCCAGGGACATCTGATCGTGTCTCACATGGAGCCTGTGTTGTGCTGCGGCTATAGCCACGAGTTCAGACAGGTCGTCAGCTGCACAGAAGGATCCGTAAGTTTTAAGTCATTCTCACCTCGGAACCCTTTATTTATTCCCCTCTTTAAAAAAAAAAGCGAGGGAATGGACTTCAGTTTCTTAGACTTTATTTCAACAGTTGGGAAGGAGACGGACAGAAACCCTGTCACAGGGGCATTGTGCTGTCCGGAGTCGGCTACATAGACCAGTACTCCAAACTCCGGCACTGAGACCCTGTATCACAGGACATAATTCCAGCAAATGCTGCAGTAGATACTGGTCCCGCAGACATAATTACGTACACATAGAACTAGTAATAGTAATTTAATATGATCTCTGTGGTCCCACCCATATACTATATAAAGATTTACTGAACACTACACATATATTGTATACGATATGTCATTGGTCACACCACATGTTGTCTAACTGATCCTAGGTGGTGAAGGTGTGGGATTTCGACACAGGGAGCCATGTGTTTGAATTTGGTGGTGCCCACGGACAGTCTGCCATTACCTGTATGACTTTTGACCCCAAGGGAAGGAGGTATGGACGCTCTTTTTAATGACTGATTATTGCAATGGGATATTTTCCCGTAAGTGCAATGTGACCATACTGTTGCCTACCTAATGGAAGCTCAGAGTAATGACGAAAATGAAGTGATGAAGAGGGTGCACTGCAGATGGTATTTTGTTTGTATTGTGGTGTTTGCCTTATTTTATTCAAAATGAAACAAAAAAATGTGTTTCAATAAACGTTTGAAAGAAAGAAATAAGATTAATCTTCCTCATTACAGACTGGTCACTGGGGGGAGAGATGGCTTTCTAAAGATCTGGAACTTTAACAATGGTCAGTGTCTGAAGATACTAAAAAAGGGTGAGTACGTTCTAATTCATATCTCACAGTATAAAGGTGGTGTTAGGAGCATTACAGTGTTCAGGATTTTTCTCTTCTCTCTGTTATATGCTACATGAGGTGATTTGGTAACACTTTACTGTAGCCCCCTTATGAACGCATTCATAAAACCATTATTACAGCTTTATAATACATTATAACATCTGTCATAGGCAGTCGTAAACATTATGAACAACAGCATAAGCCATTATAAAGGTAACTATACTTGGCATTATAGATGACAGGCTAATTTGTTGTTGTCCCTTATGTCAACTGCCTCCATAACACAGGCTATATAACCACTAATGTGCTTTAATAGTTTCACATTAACATGTCACACAGATGGGGAGTCCAACGAGGTGTGTGACTGCACCTACCTGACAGTCCACAGAAACACGTGAGTAGAACTAATGATGGATGTGACAACTGTTGATTTGAGAGGAATAATGATTAATCTTAACCTTGTGTAATTCATTTCTCCAGGTATGTGATGTCTGTTGGATGGGACCGCAGGATTGACATCTACTCTGTGAGTATAGACGTGAAGAAGAACTATGTGAATGATTTCACTATTGGATTCTATACATTTATTGACTCCAATGACCCGTCTTCCCCTTAGGACCTATTCAACTTTATTGCCTTGAGATCCCATTTCCATTTTCATTACCTTCTGCATTCTCCTCGCCAGAGCAGAGACTACCTGAGGGTCTGCACCGGTAGCCATGACACATTTTAAGATTTCACAAAAACACATACAAGACAATCTTTGAAACCCCTTCAAAAGTATATTCTGAATATATTATCAGCGAGGAATATAAACGTCCTAATTAAGCATGCCTGCCTCTTTACTTTGCCATACATAAGTAATACATTTTGTATTAGTCTTTGAGTGTTTCCTTGGTTACCAACTTACCATGTAGCCTATCTAACCTCACGATCACATCTGCCTCTTCTTCTACACTATTCTTCAGTATAAGAGACTTCTAAGAATTAAAGGAAGAGGTGATATGTTCTAAAGAATTGACTTTCTATAGAATTCCATATTCCATAGCACTTCAGTGACACTCACACTCTTCCAGGCCTGTAGTACCAAAGCTTTAAACAGACCTGTCCACAGAGCTGTAATTCCTCCCACAGAGCCCTTCCATCCCCCTTTGATTCTGAGAGCATCGACAACATCATAAGAGCTGGTTTTCAAAGACTGTCCTTCTCCATAAGTAACCTCTGTAACCACTTTTTGATAAAATAACAAACACCACATAACTATGAGGCATAGTAATCTCGTTCCCAGCCACTTCCATCCAAATTGCCTGGGGACGAAGTCAGAGGCACATAGACCAGAGCCGTAGAGATTGCAGCCCACTTTACGAAGTCACAAAAAGGGCATCAGAGGGATCCAGTTAGAAATACACACATGCCTCTCTCATTTCTAGACTTCAACAATAGATGGCTGGTTGAAGATCCTAATTTCAAAATGTTAACTGCATGCCGTGTATGTTTCCATGCTAGGATTCACCAGACGAGCCTCACCACATCCAGAAGCCTCAGCCCTCATGGCAAGATGATCTGGTGAATAAGGAATGAATGAGGAACATGAATAGGGAACTAGACATGCAATGCCATTCCGAATATATAGGGCTAATCTGAGTGCTTATGAGAGTAAGAATGCTGATCTAGAATCAGCCCCTCCCTGTCCATATAATCTTATTCATTGTGATCTAAAAGGCTCAACTGATCCTAAATCAGTACTCCTACGTTACGACCCAAGTTGTCAGCCCCATTTAGCTTTGATATACTACTGCAGGTCTTAGATGGGGAGCTCCAGTCCTTGAGGGTCTGGTTTTCTCCTTTGCCTGGTACCTAATTCATCCATCATGCCACTGATTCATCCATCATGTCACTGAGTAGTATACACTTGCGTTCTAAGGTCTAATGATTTAAATTAGACACTGATTTGGAGAACGCATCAAAAACCTGCAGACACTCAGGCTCAGAGGACTGCCCATTCCCGCTGTCGATCATTCAAGCTCTTGTTGGCCAGTGATGTAGAGCTGGCGGGGACGAATAAAGATACATTTAATAGAATAGAATACAATTAAATTCAATACAATAGAATTATAGAATGGAAATATAGAATAGACTAGAATTGAATAGAATTATAGAATATAATTGAATGGTCTTACTGTAATGTCTCCAGAGGAGGGGCCACATAGAGGACATCCTGTGTGTGGCCCAGTGTCCCCCCTCCCTTCTGGCCACCAGCAGCTATGACGGGGAGGTCATTGTGTGGAACCTGGTCTCCGGACACATCCAGTGTCGCTTTGCCAGCCCTCTGCAACCTGACTGCTGCCATGCCCAAGGTCAGATCACACTATCAAACCGGAGTGGTTCGCCTGCATGCCATAGAGTGTAGCTAGCCTACACTCTCAGAAGAAAAGGTACTGAATTGTACTTAAAAGGGTACAAACGCTGTAGGGTACATCCATTGTACCATTAGCTATGGGTAACTAATTGTACCCTTGCAGTTTGTACCTTAGGGGTACAAACCTTAGGGGACAAGGTACAAAAGTGTACCTTAGGGGACAAGGTACAAAAGTGTACCTTTAGAAAAGGTAGCGATACCATATTAATGAAAGCTCTTGTCACATGTGCTTATGTTAGCCATTATAAAGACTTTAGAAAACCTGAATTAACATTACTATAGAGCACTTAAACTGGTACAACACTTCCACTCATGGATGGGTGGCCAAAAAGAGCTAACTGAAAGCCCCGCCCCCACTAAGCCACACCTCTAAAGAGATGGCACAGGTGGATTCCTTATTGTTTCTTGTGTGGGTGCAAATATATATACCTTTCTTCAATACATTGTCAATTTGTACCTTTTCTACTTAGCAAAGGTACAGATCACCACCAATCATTAGTTTGCCCTACATTTGTAGAACAATCCTCAAGGTAGAACAATCCTCAAGGTAAATAATTGTTTTTCAAAGCTAAATGAGGAATATACAGTATAAAGGGAATAAGTAAAAAGGGAATAGGAAGAAAAATACAAACTGTGGGATGTTTGTGCCCTATAAGGGATGGATACCTGTGTTCCCAGCATCATCTTCCTGAGGAGCCGAGCATTACATGCTAAGTTCTCCTCCGCTGCATGCCTCCTGTCCTCAGGACCCACAGGTCAGTGCCAGGAATCATGAGTTTGATTCCCGCTGATACTACCCATACGAAAATGTATGCACACATTACTTTAAGTCGATTTGGATTAAAGCATCTGCTAAATGGCATATGATATATTATAAGAAACAAAATGCATTATAATATATTGTGCAGTGCAATTCACAGAGGAATATGTTCTAATGATGTATTATTCTATGTCTTCAAACAAAGGTTGCATTAATTTCTGGAACGTGCTCAACGGTGGGAAATTATTGGCCAACTTCGAGGCAGTATGTGTTACCATGGCAACTTTCCATCTGCTCCTTTTTATGTTAAAACCTTTGGATTTTTCTAGAAACCAGCAATAACACCATTTTATTATAGTACCTTTCCTGAACAAGCAATTATAAATTATTACTCAATGTGTATAAATGCTTTGAAATATATTAGTAACGGTAGTAAATGCTTAAAATGCATATTGTAATGTTAACATGTTATAAATGATTGTGCTTATTTATTAATAGTAGCCTATGTACAATATTTATAAAATGTTTGAGGATTTTTTTGTGAACGTTTTGAACCAAGTGTAACTAAAATAATATGTTCTTCAGTCTAGGTTCCAGCAGCTGATCACTAAACTGGCAGTGACAAAGGAAGACACCTCACTGTATGCGGCTGACCAACTTGGCTATGTTTATGTTTATGACATAAAGACATACGCTCTTGGCTCAGAGAGAACCCCACCGAGAGGTAAGATTGTTTTTTCAACTCGTTAGAACAGGTCTGATAAGCTGAGATCAAAAGACAGAATGATTTATTTTGATCTATGAATTCAAAAAGTAAAAAAGCAACTTTATTTATTCAGCTGAAAACTACTGGCGTGCCCATACTGGCAAAATCACCGGGTACGTGCAGCTCCTTCTAATCGGGAACATCCTCTCAAACATAAACAAAATTGTGCTTCACATTTCGCTTATTTTGCTCACTCCCTCCCGTCCTTTTACTATCTTGTCCAGGTTGCAGATTGTTGACAATGACCAAGTACTGCTCACCTCGTCTATAGACTGCACTGTGCGCCTGTGGAGTGCCTATGGAGAGTTCATAGGTAGGGGTAAAATCACACAGGTCTTTTGTCCTGTTGTCTACTCCTACTCTGTATACAAGTTTTATGATGTATGTTTTAAGATTAATGTTCAGTAGATAGGGATGTGTTTTGGGGATAGATGCTTCCCTTGAATAGACTATAATTTTCAGGGCACAAGGCGAGACCCAGATGCAGACACAGGAGGCAGAAGGTTGGAGTCTTAGATGTTAATCCAAAAAGGGGTAGGCAAGAGAATGGTTGTGTACAGGCAGAAAGTCAAAACCAGTTCTGAGTCCAGTAGGTACCGAAGGGCAGGCAGGCTCGAGGTCAGGGCAGGCAGAATAGTCAGGCAGGCGGGAATGGAGTCCAGAAAACAGGCAAGGGTCAAAACCGGGAGGACTAGCAAAAGAGAATAGAAAAAGGAGTATGGGAAAAAACACGCTGGTTGACTTGACAAACATACAAGACAAACTGGTTCAGAGAGACAGGAAGCACAGGGATAAATACACTGGAGAAAATAAGCGACACCTGGAGGGGGTGGAGACAATAACAAGGACAGATGAAACAGATCAGGTTGTGACAATAATAGCCACTGTTATAATTATGGTATTTAGATCAGTTAAACACTACCTTTCTACTACAGCTCCTCCTTTGGACAAACATCATCATTTCTCTTTATATACAGTACCTGCAGTTTTTTTCTAACTCTCAACCCTGACCAATTGAAAGTAAAAATGATTGAAAGTAACTGATTTAAAGTATAAATGGAGACTGTTTCTCTCTCTCTATCTCTTTCTCCTCAGGGACGTTTGGGCAGCGGGACAATTGGAGCATCCACACCCCTTCCTCCTGGAAGCATCCTGCCGTTCCCTATGAGATCCTGATCGACCCTCTGAGCTTACCAGCTCACCGCATCCTGGAGGGAGAGACCAGAGTGTCCGATGTCATTAACGCTGACAACTCTGAGGCCACTAGCACCGAGCCAAAGGTGCGTAAAAAAAAGGTCATTTTCGAGCGTCTTCATCAACGCTGCCAAAGTGGAATGTTCAGGGCAAATGTGCATGTACAGGGCTGATTTGGCATCTCTCCCTCTATCTCATGTTCTTTTTCTCTCTGTCACTCTCTCTCCTCTCCTTCTCACCTACTCTCTCTGTCTGTTGTCCCTCTCTCTTTCTCCCTCTCTATCTCTCTCCCTCTAGCTCTCCCTACTTCAATGTCTTCATCTCTCTTCCTTTCCCTCTCAACTTCTCTCTCATGCTCCCCCTCTGTCAATCTCTTCCTTTACCTCTCATCCTCCCTCCCTCACCCTCTCTCTCCCTCTAGCTCTCCCTACTTCAATCTCTTCATCTCTCTCTCAACGTCTCTCTTGCTCCCCCTCTGTCAAGCTCCCCCTCTCTCTTCCTTTACCTCTCATCCTCCCTCACCCTCTCTCTCCCTCTCTGTCTCTCTCTCGTCTCTATATGTTACTGATCTGCCTCTTTCGAAATGTAATTGCAGTCCAACTCGCCCAGCAAGCTTAGACACCCTCCACTGTCCTTCAGTGACACAGACATCATGGAGGAGATGAAAACCTCTTGTTACACAGAAGAACATGGTAAACGGTGAGTGAGCCACATTACACGCATCATGCAGTAGATAGTAGGCAAGCAGATACAGGTCTAGGCTCAGAACACGCCATGTGAATAAATACATTTCTGCCGGCAGTAAATTGTTTGCTATCTCTCACATTTCAGACTCCGACATGAAATATTCAAGCATACTAACAAACCACCCAATCATGGCGGACCCAAGGCCTACCACACTCTCAAGTACTTTGATATCGTCGACACCCCGACCACCTGCGAGAGGCCTGATCTTTCCCTGGCTGGCATAGATCCGTTCATGTCCAGCTTTGTGGAACAGGAGTCGGCTGAATTCCAATAAGATCCCAATTGTAACAGGAACTCAAACTGTGACCATAGGTCCTGTGCACCATGAACTCAACATGCTTCAAGGACAGAGGAGTTACAACACCATCACAAGTAATCAGAAGAGCTGAAATGTTAGCTGTTGCACAACTTTAAAGAGTTGCACAGTCCTGGATTGATTAGGGGAGACCGGGGTTTGTTGTCACACTTTTTTACTAATTCGTGTATTTCTCAGCACCAGTATATCTTACAAGACTATTTTCAATAAGATTAAGACCAAGGTCTTGGGTTGAAATGGGGAACATTTCTATCCTCATATATTATTCCAACATGGAGTTATAAGCCATTAAACACTCTCTGTCCACTTGTGACAACCTGGGCCCAGATTTACAAAACACTTCTTACGCAAAAATGTAAGAAGCTTCTTAAGAAAAAAAAATTAAATAAGATAGTTCGTAAGTGCAATTCCTCAACAATATCTTAAGATGTAATGATTTTCTTACGAACTTCTCAAATATCTATTTACAAATCTTCTTAAGATGTTTGTTGCTAGGCTACCATTTTAGCTAGCTATCAATGGCAATCATGTTAGCATATTTTTTACTGAGATTACTGTTCTAAAACATGTTCTTGGGTTTAAAATAATCAATACTGAAACTTTCAGATAAAGTTTGAGTAAATTAAACATGTTCAATTCCTTTCATGAGCTTTTTCTCTCAATGCCCTGAGTTTAAGACAAGGGTTTAGCTGTCTTAGAATTAAGAACATTTCCAAGAACCTTATTTTCTAGAATCAAATTTCTTCTTAACTTTTTTCTTAATGGGTCCCGCTATCTGGACAACTTCCGGTGAAACTGGAGGGCACGTAATTCAAATAAATATTATGGATTTTAAACATGTTGGTACATATAAGTGTCTTATATCGGCTGAAAGCTTAAATTCTTCTAATCTAACTGCACTGTCCGATTTACAGTAGCTATTACAGCGAAAACATGCCATGTGATTTTGAGGATGGCGCCCCAAGTCAAAATATTTTTCCACCAGCACAGGTTTCATACATTCACATGCAAAGATGAAATATTCACTTACTTTTTGAAAATCCTTCCTCTGATTTGTCATCCAAAGCGTCCCAGCTATAACATGTAGTTTCATTTTCTTAGATAAAATCCTTCTTTATATCCCAAAAAGTCTGTTTAGTTAGCGCCATCGATTTGAGTAATCCACTTGTTCAACTTGCAGAGAAAGGAATCTGAAAATCTACCCCTAAACTTTGTTTCATCAAGTCAAAGTACATTTCTATTTACTCCTCAGATACCCTAAAATGTAATCAAACCATAATATTTATTTCTGAAAGAAGTATGTTCAATAGGAAACTGATTTTAACAGGTGCGTAATTTCTTCGTGGCGAGCGCAAACACGGATTTCCAAGACTGTGTCCTTCTACTAAAACTGTTATTTCTTATTTGTTTTTGAAGTTACAAGCCTGAAACCTTGAACATAGAGTGCATAGACTGCTGACACCCTGTGGAAGCCATAGGAATTTACAATATGACCTTTTACTTGCATTTCTAAGAGGATGGTCTCTCCAAAAAAGAAAATCCGGTTTGGTTTTTCTTTGGATTTTCTCATACCATATCTATTGTGTTATATTCTCCTACATTATTGTAACATTTATACAAACTTCAAAGTATTTTCTTTTCAATGGTACCAATTATATGCATATCCTGGCTTCAGGGCCTGAGTAACAGGCAGTTTACTTTGGGCACGTCATTCAGGCGGAAATGGAGAAAAAAGGGACCTAGCCCTGAGAAACATAAGAAATAGCCCAAGAAAATTTCCCAAAACCTTTTCGAAGAATAGCAACTTTGCTTAACTTTCATCTTAAATCTATAGTTAAGGAAAAAGTGGCAGTTAAGAAGAAATATCTTTTTACGAAGGTTTTATGAATCATCCTGGGGTTGTCACACAGTATGGGGTTGGTTGTAACAGTGTTTGCTATTTATTTTTCAGCAACAATCTAACCAATTTACAAAAGTTTTGAAAAAAGTAAAGCCTTTATTTATTGAACATTATTTCTGTCTAGCATAATACAAATAAATAAGTAAAAATAAATTCAACATAGTTATATTTGCTTTGACATTGTAGTTCTTACTCAACTCAAATCGTCATATCAATGCTTAATTTAACAAACAACAGTAAACATATGATATTTGGATGAATATTTAACATTTTGATGAAGTGAAAAAACTAAAGCTGTGAACATTTGTGTTAAGTCAATTTTGTGTTGAAAATAAGGAGTGTGTATGTGAATGTTGCTGACTCTCAGTCGGAGTCGCATGACTAACAGTTTTGAGAAGCAGGTCTGGACCGGACCAAATCTGAACCAATCATAGACATCTATGTTTCATACGTTGGACAGCACTGTATACAGTAGAGTACAGTAAAGAAAAGTAGTCTATTCAGTACAGTAGAGTACAGTAGTCTACAGTAGAGTATACAGTGCCTTGCAAAAGTATTCATCCCCTTGGCGTTTTTCCTATTTTGTTGCATTACAACCTGTAATTTAAATAGATTTTTGGGGGGGATTTCATGTAATGGACATACACAAAATTGTCCAAATTGGTGAAGTGAAATGAAAAAAATAGTAAAATGGAAAAGTAAAATGGAAAAGTGATGCGTGCATATGTATTCACCCCCTTTGCTATGAAGCCCCTAAATAAGATCTGGTGCAACCAATTACCTTCAGAAGTCACATAATTAGTTAAATAAACTCCACCTGTGTGCAATCTAAGTGTCACATGATCTGTCACATGATCTCAGTATATATACACTTGTTCTGAAAGGCCCCAGAGTCTGCAACACCACAAAGCAAGAGGCACCACCAAGCATGCGGCACCATGAAGACCAAGGAGCTCTCCAAACAGGTCAGGGACAAAGTTGTGGAGAAGTACAGATCAGGGTTGGGTTATAAAAAAATATCAGAAACTTTGAACATCCCACGGAGCACCATTAAATCCATTATTCAGAAATGGAAAGAATATGGCACCACAACAAACCTGCCAAGAGAGGGCCGCTCACCAAAACTCATGGACCAGGTAATGAGGGCATTAATCAGAGAGGCAACAAAGAGACCAAAGATAACCCTGAAGGAGCTGCAAAGCTCCACAGCGGAGATTGGAGTATCTGTCCATAGGACCACTTTAAGCCGTACACTCCACAGAGCTGGGCTTTACGGAAGAGTGTCCAGAAAAAAGGCATGTGGGAGACTCCACAAACATATGGTAGAAGGTACTCTGGTCAGATGAGACTAAAATGTAGCTTTTTGGCCATTAAGGAAAACATAATGTCTAGCACAAACACCTCTCATCACCCCGAGAACCCTATCCCCCATCCATGTTTTTATTTGGCAGGGACTGAGAAACTGGTCAGAATTGAAGGAACGATGGATGGCGCTAAATACAGGGAAATTCCTGAGGGAAACCAGTTTCAGTCTTACAGAGATTTGAGACTGGGATGGAGGTTCACCTTCCAGCAGGACAATGACCCTAAATATACTGCTAAAGCAACACTTGAGTGGTTTAAGGGGAAACATTTAAATGTCTTGGAATAGCCTAGTCAAAGCCCAACCTTAATCCAATTGAGGGGGGGGGGTAGTTATGCACGCTCAAGTTTTGTTTTTTGTCTTATTTCTTGTTTGTTTCACAATATTTTTCATCTTCAAAGTCATAGGCATGTTGTATAAATCAAATGATACAAACCCCCCAAAAATCAATTTTAATTCCAGGTTGTAAGGCAACAAAATAGGAAAAATCCCAAGAGGGTGAATACTTTCGCAAGCCACTGTAATTCAGTTCAGTACAGTAGAGCACAGTAGGATACAGTACAGTACAGTAAAGTAGTCTATTCAGTACAGAAGCATACAGTAAAGTAGTGTAGTTTAGTTCAGTACAGTACAGTAGAGCACAGTAGGATACAGTGCAGTAGAGTCTATTCAGTACAGTAGTGTAAAGTAGAATATAGTTCAGTACAGTAGAGCACAGTAGGATACAGTACAGTAAAGTAGTCTATTCAGTACAGTAGCGTACAGTAAAGTAGAGTATAGTTCAGTTCAGTACAGTACAGTAGAGCGCAGTAGGAAATTAGTACAGTACAGTAGTCTATTTAGTACAGTAGCGTACAGTAAAGTAGAGTATAGTTCAGTTCAGTACAGTAGGATACAGTACAGTAAAGTAGAGTACAGCACATTAAATGTAACTGTACTGTAATCTAATGTACTGTACTGTACTGTACTCTACTGAATTGTACTGTACTATACTTTGCTCTACTGTACTGTACTATACTGAATTAAACTGTACTGTATTGCACTGTACTGTACTGCACTATACTGCACTTTAATATACTCTACTGAATTAAACTCAACTCAACTGTACTGTACTGTATTCTACTTTGCTCTAGTGCACTGTAATCTGTTGAATTAAACTCTACTGGACTGTACTGTGCTGTGCTGTCCAAACTTGTGAAATATACACATCTTTTCAACATACGAAAAATCTGTATTCTAGGCATCTTTTCAAGGTAATTTAGCCTACTGAGTACATTGTTACAATGGGGATGGTTCTCACAATGTGACAACCAACCCCAACCACCCCTTAGAAGGGGATGAATATGCTTGTGAAAAATGAGAATATTCTTCTCATCACAATGTTTTGTGAACCTGACCTGAACTGATCACATGAATGACCTCTCCTATAGAGGACACACATTTCTAGCTTGAAAATATTACACATAATAAGCACTGTGACAACCAACCCCGGTCTCCCCAACTATCTTCACTGTTTAAGTGTGAATGTTTGCATGCTTGTGTTACATACAAAGATGTGAAACCAAATACCCCTTTGTAGCTGGTTATCATAATACTGTATAGGGGGAATCAAATAATTTATTTACATTTTAGTCATTTAGCAGACGCTTTTATCCAGAGCAACTTACAGTAATGAGTGCATACATTTTAATATTTTTTTCTTACTGGTCTCAAATCCACAAATATGGCGCTGCAAGTGCTATGCACTACCAACTGAGCTCTACCAGAATAATATTATTAATATATTAAATATTAGTACATATTTATTTCATTGCACTAATGCTAGTGAGCAATTGCACTCATGCTAATTAGCAACTTCCTTCAAACTGTAGATATAAATAACTAATTAAAATCCAAAATTGAAGTCACTAGTATTTCGGATAAGGTATACAACTGCTACAATAAAGCAGCATTAAGCAGTCTCACAAACATTGTCAGTAGAATGGCCTTACTGAAGAGCTCAGTTACTTTCAATGTGGCACCGCAAAGGATACCACCTTTCCAACAAGTCAGTTCGTCAAATTTCTGCCCTGCTAGAACTGCCCCGGTCAACTGTAAGTGCTATTATTGGGAAGTGGAAACGTCTAGGAGCAACAATGGCTCAGCCGCGAAGTGGTAGGCCACACAAGCTCACAGAACAGGACCACCGAGTGCTGAAGCGGCAGCGCGTAAAAATCGTCTGTCCTCGGTTGCAACACCCACTACCTAGTTCCAAACTGTAAAGTTTGGTGGAGGAGGAATAAGGGTCTGGGGCTGTTTTTCATGGTTCGGGCTAGGCCCCTTCCAGTGAAGGGAAATCTCAACGCTACACATACAATGACATTCCTGACAATTCTGTGCTTCCAACTTTGTTGCAACAGTTTGAGGAACGCCCTTTCCTGTTTCTTCTTCAGTGTGGAAGAACTTGACTGGTCTGCACAGAGCCCTGACCTCAACCCCATCGAACACCTTTGGGATGAATTGTAACGCCGACTGCGAGCCAGGTCTAATCACCCAACATCAGTGCCCGACTTCACTAATGCTCTTGTGGCTAATGTTCCATATCAGCAATGTTCCAACATCTAGTGGAAAGCCTTCCCAGAAGAGTGGAGGCTGTTAAAGAGAGTGGAGGCTGTTCTTGCTGAGAGCTCCTCCAATATCCTGGGTCTCCTCTCAGCTTCTGGGTATGTGTCTTCCACAGGCACACCCACTCTCTGCAGAAAGAGAAAGAGAGAGAGAATTTGATTTCATTTTTTACATCGCTGCTTTTGGAGTCATTCAGTGATTCATCGTATGGCTCGGTACAGAAGCAGCGAATTAGTGATTGCTCTCTGCATTAAGTCCATCAAGGGATTTGGAGAGAAGGGTTCTAATAAGTCAAATTACTTATCATCCACTGATGCCCTGCGACGGCCGTGCCTAATACCGCCAGATGACAGCTTAATGCAGGTCAATTAAAACACACGGTATTTACATTGACTGCTAATGAGCGAGAGGAATGTAGTCAGCTAGACAATAGCATAATGTTTTTCGGTTCGGGTAAATTTGATCAAATGAATTGACAATCAAAACATGCCAAGGCAATTAGTAAATGGAATCTGGGGCACATCGTTAATTGGTTCCAAACAAATGTGCTTATGTGTTGGTAAATGTTGACTAGTGATGTCCTACTTGTAGTTGAGCCAGCTTGTTCAGATAGGTCAGTTTGTCCTCGTCCTCTCCTTCGTACAGCCAGTTATCTGTCACAGTCAGCAGCTCTGAGAGTCCCGATAGCTCCTGAAAAATGTGAACAAACGTGCATTGTGATCACTCCTCTTGGCGAAGAATCTACTACAACGTCTACTAATGTCTATGTTTCAGCAAGTTTAATCTGAAATGAGGTTTTGTACAGATAGATTCAGTCTTGTGGATATTGAATGTTTGTAAGGCCAACAGGCTGTGCCATTCTGGTGCATTTCTTTCTTTTTTTTAAGAGTGGATTGGGAATTCCTACTAGTGTTAATACTGATAGTGTTGATACTGATAGTGTTATAATACTTCAGTGCTCAAGAACATCAGATGGGCCCTGTCATGCCAAATAATGTCCCCTAGTCAAAAAGTGTCCCCTCCCTGCATCACAATGAGATTCGATAAACTATTAGTGTCCGTTGCTATGTCAATGGTGTTGTGACCTAATGATTTGAATTTCAGAGATCATTACAGCCTACATGACGTTCATCCCTGCTATGCAAACAAGGCTGATTTTCCACAACAATTCTGCTATGCAAATGAGTTTTGTGTAGCTAATAAGATGAAAACATTACTTTGAACTTAATTGTACTTCATACAATAACAGTTAGCTAGCTAGCTGACATTAGCTAAATAAATCTGTCTGGTTAGCGAGCTAGCTAGATGGCTAGCTGACTAGACAGGCTGAGGTAAATACAGTGCTTTCAGAAAGTATTCAGACCCCTTGACTTTTTCTAAATTTTGTTACATTACAGCCTTATTCTAAAATAAAATATATATACACACAATACCCCATAATGACAAAGCAAAAACAGAAATACCTTATTTACATAAGAATTCAGACCCTTTGCTATGAGACTCGAAATTGAGCTCAGGTTCATCCTGTTTCCATTGATCATCCTTGAGAGTCCACTTGTGGGAAATTCAATTGATTGGACATCATTTGGGAAGGCACACACCTGTCGATATATGGTCCCACAGTTGACAGTACATGTCAGAGCCAAAACCAAGCCGTGAGGTCGAAGGAATTGTCTGTAGAGCTCCGTGACAGGACTGTGTCGAGGCACAGATGGCCTCCATCCTTCTTAAATGTAAGAAGTTTGAACCACTAAGACTCTTCCTAGAGCTGGCCGCCCAGGGGAGAAATCATCTGAGATGAGCCTTGGTCAGGGAGGTGACCAGTAGTAACCTGATGGCCACTCTGACAGAGCTACAGAGTTTTCTCTGTGGAGATGGGAGAAACTTCCAGAAGGACAACCAACTCTGCAATCAGGCCGTTATGGTAGATTGGCCAGACGGAAGCCACTCCTCAGTAAAAAGGCACATGACAGCATGCTTGGAGTTTGCCACAAGGCACCAAGATTCTCTGGTCTGATGAAACCAAGATTGAACTCTTTGGCCTAAATGCCAAGCGTCACATCTGGAAGAAACCTGGCACCATCCCAACGGTGAAGCATGGTGGTGGCAGCATCATGCTGTGGGGATGTTTTTCAGTGGCAGGGACTGGGAGACTAGTCAGGACTGAGAAAAAGTTGAACAGAGCGAAGTACAGAGAGATCCTTGATAAAAACCTCCTCAAGATCACTCAAGACCTCAGACTGGGGCGTAGGTTCACCTTCCAACAGGACAACGACCCTAAGCACACAGACAAGACAACGCAGGAGTGGCTTCGGGACAAGTCTCTGAATGTCCTTGAGTGGCCATCAAGAGGCTGAGCCCGATCAAACATCTCTGGAGAGACCTGAAAATAGCTGTGAGGCAACACTCCCCATCCAACCTGACAGAGCTTGAAAGGATCTGCAGAGAAGAATGGGAGAAACTCCCCAAATACAGGTGTGCCAAGCTTGTAGCGTCATACCCAAGAAGACCCGAGGCTGTAATCACTGCCAAAGGTGCTTCAACAATGTACTGAGTAAAGGGTCTGAATACTTATGTAAATGTGATATTTAAAAAAAATCCATCCTACATGACTGCTACCAGGTAAAATAGAGCCAAGCAACCAGCAGACGGTACCAACGGACGCTTTGGTTCATTACGTAGGCCGGTCACAACTTAGCAATTTTGACAGCCCTAGCAACGGAAGCTAGAACTCATCGAATCCCATTGTGACACTTGGGGGACACTTTTTGGCAGGGAGACACTATTTGGCATGACATGTCTGAGGTAGTACACATATTCCACCACAGAGGTTTTAGCATTGCACCTTTCTCTCTGCAGCTGGTCTTGTATGATCATTCCCCCCCCCCATTTTCCCCCCCATCCCACCATTTCCTTTTTTTCTGTCAATTGTTTTTGTTATGGGAGATAGATATAAACACATATAGGAGTAGGGGGATTTGTAAGAACTATCTTCTCGGAAGGCACACAGTCGGGTTGGCAGGACCTCTTTGTCTACCACATGCTGGATATGACTGCTGTTAGTTGTGTGTATTTAGTCCTAGAAGCACAGTCCCCTGGGAACTAGCTATTACATTTCAGCACATTACCAGCAGGCAAAACTGGTTGAAATTACACAGATTGTCTGAAATGACATAAATTGTTTGAAATTACATGATTATTACATCATTTCAACCAGTTTGGCCCCATTCTGCCCAGGGGGTTGCATCTTTTGTCCATAATTAAAAGCCATGGCTCTCTAAAGATCAAGTATAGCATTATACCTACAGGATCCGAATGACCTTCATTAAACTGTAGCTTATTTCTGCTGTTATTGCCAAGGCTTTAGCTCGACTGGCTAACACAGTCGTGACACTCAAGGGACCTGGATTCAAAGCAAGTCAATCACACTGACGGTGCATTTCCACTGGCAAGCTTTGCACCAGTGTCACCAGTGTTTTGTGTTTCCACCTCCCAGTCCTGGCCCCAAAAAAGTCCAAATGTCTTGGGCCATGGACCTACCCTGACATGGGGCCTAGAGAGGATGTGGTACCGGTCATCCAGGTCTTCTGATAGGTACTGGGGGCTGCTCCACTGCTATAGGACATTCTCATTAGGCTCAGACTCCAGGATCTTGCTTGAAAGGTTAGGGGTCAATTTGTTTTTCAATTCAGTAAACTCAGGAATTTAATTGAAATTCAATGAATGAACTGGGGGTAAAACATTGTTTCATTCATAAAGGGAATTTCCTGAATTGAAAAGTGAATTGACCACACCAACGGTGATCACCTGATACAGCTGCCGAGGACACACACCCACTATCACATTTGCTTTCACTTGGACTCTCACCTTCACTTTGGAGCCCTCCCCATTCTCCTCAGGGTGGACATTCTGCACTCTGAACTCACCTGGGAATGGAGAAGAGCCAGATACAAAATCGTATCTTTATCCATGAAGCACATATAGCATATGTCATACCCTGATCTGTTTCACCTGTCTTTGTGCTTGTCTCCACCCCCTCCAGGTGTCACCCATCTTCCCATTATCCCCTGTGTATTTATACCTGTGTTCTCTGTTTGTCTGTTGCCAGTTCATCTTGTCTTGTCAGGTCTTACCAGCGTTCTTTCCCGCCTTCCTGTTTCTCTAGTTCTGTTTCCTAGTTTTTCCCGGTTCTGACCATTCTGCCTGCCCTGACCCTGAGCCTGCCTGCAGTCCTGTACCTGCCTGACTCTGATCTGATCACGAACCTCTGCCTGCCCTCAACCTGCCCTTTGCCTGCCCCGTGTTTCTGATAAATCATCTGAGAACTGTATTATCCGCCTCCCGTGTCTGCATCTGGGTCATATTCTGAGTCGTGATAGCATATGTTAATTAACCACATCACAGGGATTAATCGATGCACTTATTGATGAATCCAGTGACTGATGTGGTGTACTCCTCAATGCCATCGGAAGAATCCTGGAACATATTCCAGTCTGTGCTAGCAAAACAGTCCTGTAGCTTAGCATCTGCGTCATCTGACCAGTTCCGTATTGAGCAAGTCTCTGATACTTCCTGCTTTAGTTTTTGCTTGTAAGCAGGTATCAGGAGGATAGGGTTATGGTCAGATTTTGGTATTTGGTATTTTATTCGGATCCCCAATAGCTGTTGAAAAAGCAGCAACTACTCTTCCTGGGGTCCACACAAATAAGTTCTCTATATAATACTGTACTTTTTCTTGAATTTGTTCTGGATTTGGGGACTATGAAAAGACCCGTGGTGGCATGTCTGGTGGGATAAGTGTGTGTGTCAGAGCTGTGTGCAAATTAACTATGCAAGCAATTTGGGATTTTCAACACATTGTTTCTTATAAAAGAAGAAGTGATGCAGTCAGTCTCTCCTCAACTCTTAGCTAAGATAGACTGGCGTGCATAGTATTTATATCAGCCCTCTGATTACAAAACAAAACATGCCACAAAACAAAAGATGCCACTCTGTTCTGGGCCAGCTGCAGCTTAACTAGGTCTATCCTTGCACCACTGGACTACACGACTGGACAATAATCAAGATTAGACAAAACTAGAGCCTGCAGAACTTGCTTTTTGGAGTGTGGTGTCAAAAAGCAGAGCATGTCTTTATTAAGGCTCGATCTCTCCCCATCTTTGCAACCATTGAATCTATATGTTTTGACCATGACAGTTTACAATCTAAGTTAACACCAAGTAATTTAGTCTACTCAACTTGTTCAACAGCCACACCATTCAATACCAGATTCAGCGGAGGTCTAGCACTTAAGGAATGATTTGTGAAGATATCCCTCTAGTGGGGTGGGGGCTGTGCTTTGGCAAAGTGGGTGGGGTTATATCATGCCTGTTTGGCCCTATCCGGTTGTATCGTCAGACAGGGCCACAGTGTCTCCCGACAACCTCCTGTCTCAGCCTCCAGTACTTATGCTGCAATAGTTTGTGTCGGGGGGCTAGGGTCAGTCTGTTATACCTGGAGTATTTCTCCTGTCTATCTGGTGTCCTGTGTGAATTTAAGTATGCTCTCTCTAATTCTCTCTTTTCTTTCTTTCTTTCTTTCTTTCTTTCTTTCTTTCTTTCTTTCTTTCTCTCTCGGAGGACCTGAGCCCTAGGACCATGCCTCAGGACTACCTGGCCTGATGACTCCTTGCTGTCCCCAGTCCACCTTGGTCGTGCTGCTGCTCCAGTTTCAACTGCTCTGCCTGCGGCTATGGAACCCTGACCAGTTCACCGGACGTGCTACCTTGTCCCAGACTTGCTGTTTTCAACTCTCTAGAGACAGCAGGAGCGGGAGAGATACTCTGAATGATTGGTTATGAAAAGCCAACTGACATTTACTCCTGAGGTGCTGACCTGTTGCATCTATGAACATCTATGGACATTTGAACATCTTGGCCATGTTCTGTTATAATCTCCACCCGGCACAGCCAGAAGAGGACTGGCCACCCCTCGTAGCCTGGTTCCCCTCTAGGTTTCTTCCTAGGTTCTGGCCTTTCTCAGAAGTTTTTCCTAGCCACCGTGCTTTTACACCTGCATTGCTTGCTGTTTTGGGTTTTAGGCTGGGTTTCTGTACAGCACTTTGTGACATCAGCTGATGTAAGAAGGGCTTTATAAATACAATTGATTGATGATTGATTGATTTGTACCAAATACAAAGCTCTTAGTTTTAGAGATGTTCAGGACCCGTTTATTACTGGCCACCCATTCCAAAACAGACTGCAACTCTTTGTTAAGGGTTTCAGTGACTTCATTAGCTGTGGTTGCTGATGCGTATATGGTTGAATCATCAGCATACATGGACACACATGCTTTGTTTAATGCTAGTGGGAGGTCATTGGTAAAAATAGAAAAGAGTAGAGGGCCTAGAGAGCTACCCTGCGGTACACCACACTTTACATGTTTGACATTAGAGACGCTTCCATTAAAGAAAACCCTTTGAGTTCTATTAGATAGATTACCATATCGTGGATTCAGAGCTGAGGTTGAAAAGCCATAGCACTTATGTTTTTTCAACAACAGGTTATGGTCAATTATATCAAAGGCTGCACTGAAATCTAACAGTACAGCTCCCACAATCTTCTTATTATCAATTTCTTTCAACCAATCATCAGTCATTTGTGTCAGTGCAGTACATGTTCATGTTCAGTGCCCTTCTCTATAAGCATGCTGAAAGTCTGTTGTTCATTTGTTTACAATTTTTTCCAACAGTTTGCTAAGAGCTGGCAGCAAGTTTATAGGTCTGCTGTTAGAACCAGTAAAGGCCGCTTTACCACTCTTGGGTAGCGGAATTACTTTGGCTTCCCTTCAGGCCTGAGGACAAAGACTTTCCTCTAGGCTCAGATTAAAAATATGACAGATAGGAGTGGCTATAGAGTCAGCTACCATCTTCAGTAGCTTTCCATCTCAGTTGTCAATGCCAGGAGGTTTGTCATTATTGATTGTTAACAATAATGTTTCCACCTCTCCCACACTAACTTCACAAAATTCTAACTTGCACTGCTTTTCTTTCATTATTAGTTGTTTTTTTATGCATTAATATAATTGCTCACTGTTTGTCGTGGGAATTTCCTGACTAAGTTTTCCCACTTTGCCAATTAAATAATCATACAAATAATTTGCAACATCAAATGGTTTTGTGATGAATAAGCCATCTGATTCGATGAAAGATGGATGGAGTTGAATTTGTCTTTCTGCCCATAATTTCATTTAAAGTACTCCAAAGTTTTTTTCCGTTTCTTCTTCTTTTTGTTGAGTTTAGTCACATAATTTCTCAATTTGCAGTAAGTAAGCCAGTCAGATGTACAGCCAGACTTATTAGCCACTCCTTTTGCCCCGTCTCTTTCAACCATACAGTTTTTCAATTCCACATCAATCCATGGAGCCTTAACAGTTCTAACAGTCAGTTTCTTAACAGGTGCATGTTTATCAATAATTGGAAGGAGCAATTTCATAAATTCATCAAGTGCAGCGTCTGGATGCTCCTCATTAATCACATCAGACCAACAAATATTTTTAACATCATCCACATAAGAGTCACAGCAAAAATATTTTGTATGATCTCTTATACACTATTTTATGCCCAGCTGTTGGAACCTTTGCTTTCGTGGATATAGCTACTATATTGTGATCACTGCATCCAATGGGTACGGATACAGCTTTAGAACAAAGTTCTACAGCATTAGTAAAAATGTGATCGATACATGTGGATGACCTTGTTCCTGTAGTGTTTGTAAACACCCTTGTAGGTTGATTAATAACCTGAACCAGATCACAGGCACTGGTTACAGTAAGAAGCTTCCTCTTGAGCGGACAGCTTGATGAAAACCAGTCAATATTCAGGTCCCCAAGAAAGTAGACCTCTCTGTTTACATCACATACACTATCAAGCATTTCACACATATTATTTAGATACTGACTGTTAGCACTTGGTGGCCTATAGCAACACCCCAAAAGAAAATGCTTTAGATGTACCAAGTGAACCTGCAACCACAACACTTCAATAACACTTGACATAAGATCTTCTCTAAGAATTACAAGGATATGGCTCTGAAGATATACAGCATCTCATCCCCCATAAGCATTTCTGTCTCTTCTATAAATGTTATATTCTTGTATTGCTACTGATGTATCATCAAATGAATTATCTAAGTGAGTCTCAGAAATGGCTAATACTGTATATGAATATTATCTGATGTTAGCAATTTGTTGATTTCATTAACCTTATTTCTAAGGCTACATATATTAATATGGGCTATTTTCAGGCCTTTCCCGGGAAGCTTATCAGAGATAGACATAATATTGAAAAAAGCAGACAAAGCAAGAGAAAAAAACATACATTCAGCAGTCCATGAATCAATTGGTGTGTGTGTGTGCTGCGGGGTTGAGGCTACGAACCCATATGCTTGGCTCTCTCATCCCTTCCAGGCTTCTGGGAGGGAGGGTGGACAATGAACCTGTCGTAGCGGATGTAAGCAATTTCCCCACACGCTCTGGCAGCTTTCATGGCTGGGATCAGTTCTTTCCTCTTCTGGTGCACATATAACATGCTGGTAGAAATGAGGTAAAACGGATTTAAGTTTCCCTGCATTAAAGTCCCCGGCCACTAGGAGTGCCAATTCTGAAATAAACTTTTTATTGTTTGCTTATGGCCTTTTACAGCTCGTTGAGTGCAGTCTTAGTGCCAGCATCGATTTGTGGTGGTAAATAGACAGCTATGAAAAATATAGATGAAAACTCTCTTGGTAAATAGTGTGGTCTACAGCATATCATGAGATACTCAGGAGCAAAACCTCGAGACTTACTTAATATTAGATTTTGTGCACCAGCTGTTATTTACAAACAGACACAGACTGCCACCCCTTGTATTACAAGAGGCAGCTGTTCTATCTTGCTGATGCACCAAAAACCCAGCCAGCTGTGTGTAACGTGTAACGAGTAATGATTGTGTGACGAGTGCGCTGAGAGTCGGGAAGCAAGTTCAGGGAGTGATTGTTTTAATACATAAAAGAAGCAATGAACACAAACAATGCGCCGACATGAAAACAGAGTCAATTACACCTGAGGAAAGAACCAAGGGGAGTGACAGATATAGGGAAGATCATCAAGGAGGTGATGGAGTCCAGGTGAGTGTCATGAGGCGCAGGTGCTCAAGATGATGGTGACAGGTGTGCGGGATAATCAGTAGCCTGATGACCTAGAGGCTGGAGAGGGAGTATACGTGACAGTACCCCCTCCCCAACGCGTAGCTCTGGCTGCAGGACGCCGTCAAAGGGGACGAACCTGAGGATCAGGAGCAGACCGGTCACCCCTGCTGATGTGCAAGAACCTGTCACGCCAGCTGAGGCACTGGAACATGTCTAGTCAGTTGGGGCGTGGGAACCTGACAGATTGGTTGAGGCAGGGGAGCCTGGCGATCCGGCTGAGGCATGAGAACCTGACAAGCTGGTGGAAGCAGGGAAGCCTGGCGATCCGGTGGAGGCATGAAAGCCCAACGAGCCGGCTGAGGCATGAGAACCTGACAAGCTGGTGGAAGCAGGGAAGCCTGGCGATCCGGTGGAGGCATGAAAGCCCAACGAGCCGGCTGGGGCAGGGGAACCAAGTGATCCGGCTAGGGCATGAAAGCCTGACGAGCCGGCTGAGGCAGGGGAGCCTGGCGATCTGGCTAAGGCATGAAAGCCCGACGAGCCGGCTGAGGCAGGGGAGCCTGGAGATCCGGCTGAGGCATGAGAGCCTGATGAGCCGGCTGAGGCAGGGAAACCTGGCAATCTGACAGATATAGGGAAGATAATCAAGGAGGTGATGGAGTCCAGGTGAGTGTCATGAGGCACAGGTGTGTGAGACGATGGTGACAGGTGTGCGGGATAATCAGCAGCCTGATGACCTAGAGGCCGGAGACGGAGTATACGTGACAGATTGCCCTTTGGCTAATAAGATTGATGGTAGAGGTGGATTACCCACTCGCCGTCGGATCCTTACAAGGCACACTGACCTACGTCCCCGATATCTCCGTCTCTTCTTCATGCGAATGACAGGGATTTGGGCCTTGTCTGGTGTCTGAAGTAAATCCTTAGCGTCCGACTCGTTAAAGAAAAGATCTTTGTCCAGTACGAGGTGAGTAATCGCTGTCCTGATATCCAGAAGCTCTTTTCGGTCATAAGAGACGGTGGCAGAAACATTATGTAGAAAATAAGTTACAAATAATGCAAAAAAACACACACGATAGCACAATTGGTTAGGAGTCCGTAAAAGGGCAGCCATCTCCTCCGGTGCCATTGTCTTTTCCTCCGGCGCCATTGTCTTGGCAGTGACATAGTGTCCCCATGAGTGACAAAACACTGAGCCAATCATGGCGCAAATAGAGAACATTACCCAATCACGGCGCAACTAGAGAACAGCAGCCATCTCCTCCGGCGCCATCTCATATAAAAATGTATTCTCTCCACACCATGGAAAAATGGCTTCTGCTGAGGCGCGGGAACCCCACGAGCCGGCTGAAGCTCAGAAACCTGTTGAGCCGGCTGAGGCGCAGGAGCCTGACAAGCCGGCTGAGACACGGGAGCCTGACGAGCTGGCAGAGGCGCGGAACCTGACGAGCCGGCTGAGGCCTGGGAGCCTGACGAGCAGGCAGAGGAGTGGGAGCCTGACGAGCTGGCCGAAGGCGTGGGAGCCTGCCGAGCCAAACGAGTCTTGTGAACCTAACAAGCCAGCTGAGGCATCCTCGGTAGACTCGGCAACGGACGCTTGACGGGGAAACCGGGTCTTGTAAACCTATCGAGCCGCCTGATGCGTGGGAGCCGTACGAGCCGCCTGAGGCGTGGGAGCCTTACGAGCCGGCTGAGGCATAGGAGCCTGCCGAGCCAACTGAGGCATCCCTGGTTGCTCCGGTAGCGGCACCTGGATCTGATGTGGCACCCGGAGGCATTATTCTGTACTGTGTACGCTGGGAGTCGGGAAGCAAGTTCAGGGAGTGACTTTAAATAATAAATATCGCAAGGAACAAAACAAGAAACACGAGTAGCGTACAGACATAAAACAACGGAACATAAACAATAATGCCTAAGGAAAGAACCAAAGGGAGTGGTTGAGGTGATTGAGTCCAGGTGAGTCTGATGAGGCGCTGATGCACGTAACGATGGTGACAGGTGTGTGTAATAATCAGAACTCTGACGACCTCGAGAGCCAGAGAGGAAGAATACATGACAGTATTGCAAAATGAGTAGAAATGTATGAAATGTTTCATAAAATTGCAACGTTTTCTCTCTGAACTTTAAAACGTTAAGTTTTCTCTGCACCGTCAAGAGGGGGGCCACTAAAATGTTTTGAAGCGAGGTGGTGGGCCCCCCAACCAAATCTCTCTTAAATCAACACAATGATTTGGTTTTACGTTTTTTTTTACTGGTACTGCATGCCATCATCACTTCCATTGATTGATTGATCAGATGTTATATAGTGTGTACTTATAGGCTAGCACAGTTAGGAGTTTAAGTTAGACATATTAGCATACTTTACCTGGCTAAAGCCATGTTTCACTTGACTTGTCCATACCTTTAACTTGCCCTGCTGAATGCACAGGCAGACAGTTGGAGAGCTGAATGTCCCATGTCAAAAAGACCACCATCTTGGATTTTACATTGGCTGATGGGAGGTCCTCTTTGTACAGTATATGCCATAATTCAAAGCAACTATAGGGAGACAGAAGACAGAGGAATATTAATGGTTCCTTGTACAGTATTTAATTGAGCACTTTGTCAGAGGAGAAGGATCAATCTCCCATAATACCTGCTGTGGTGTCATTGCTCAGTCGGAGGCAGTTGAGACCAGCGTTAAACGTGCAGAAATAAATATATTTCACTGTGTTAATAATTTCAATATGTTTTGTTCCATTACAAACAACACGAAAAACAAGGTGATTGGTTAAAGCATTCTATAGTACAAACACTTTCAAGGCATCTAAAGAATATATAGACTAGTTGACAGCATTATAACCTTCATTATCATTGGGACCTGAAAAATTCATCTAGATCAGGGGTATTCAATACGGTCCTCGAGGGCCAAAACACATCTAGTTTTCATTCTTGTCTTCTAATCAGTGACTGATTTAGACCTGTGTTTGTGTGTCCAACAGAGAACCACATTGTAAATGTGTCAATAGCCAAAATGATTACCAGATTTTTGCCTGCTACCCACAAGTATGTTTTTGGATCTAAATGATACAACAGCACTGTAGGGAGGAAAGTAATGCCGATAGTAACTCAAAAACATGTAGACTGCAGCTGAGATCTCCTCAAATTGTTTATACATTCTGTTAATTTGGGGAGGGGTGAGTACTCGGCCTAAACACAACATCCAATAAACAATTAACTAATTACAAAAGTCCTGATAGGAGTCTCATTCCAACAGTATTAGGAAATGTCATTACAGCTAACATCTCATGCATATAAAGCAGGGAGAAAGAAAACATTATGATAGGGACCATATTTCAGAGTTGGGTTGTGTGAGGCTACACTTTAAACAAAATGACATGACGACTAAGTTTCTCATATGGCACATGCACTTATTTAAGTATTTTTAAAGACTTCATCATTGGCAGTGTATAAGATAAAACAAAATAATCTTAGTAATGGTTGCACAAAAATAACTGTGCAAACCAAGCTCCCAAATATTGAAATGAGCCCCTCCTCTAGCTGGGCTTGGTGAGTCTGGCCTGTGTTGGGCTGGTGTAGTCCTGTGTGGCTATGTTGGTCGAGTAGCGGTGCTTGCCATGACAGGGTTGTATATGCGATTCCCACGGGAGATCAGTAAGTTGTTTCTGATAAGAGTGTCTGCTAAATGACTAAAATGTAGTCTAGCTTGTTAATGGGGTCATGTTTGCTGGGAATCTGACTGAAGCCTAAATATTTCAAAGGGATTCAATGATTATCCTTTACTGTAGGCGTAATGACTGTAGCTACAGAAATCTATTGTGTAGAATGTTATAATAAAATAGGCCTAATGAAGCAAGTGTGTTTAGCCTACGTTGCAAAGCTATTTGTGCAGGCTGGTTTAATATAGACAAATAAAGATAGGATAACTGCAAAATGTTAAATGCTATGTGAATTATTTTTAATTTGATAGGTACAATTGTGCCAAGCAGGAAAGACACGGGGTTTGTTATTGTAGCCTAGTAAGCACGACTTTTAACAGTGCAGCACTTGGCCACAAGAGTGCGCCTGAGCCACATCAGTGGCGGTGAACCAAAATCTCGTATCTTTCTCTTGTCCTAAGAATTGTGCACAAAAAAGCATTCCATTCCAAACACTGTCAAAGCCACACCAGAGGCTGTAAGCATCTTTCTCTCTGTCTTGCACGATGATCCCTGAAAACCCAGATGTCGTACACGCCGTTGTTTTTTATTTACTTTTTCTGTCGTTCGGTAAGTATTGGTTGATTTACCGTTCTATTTGAAGATATGCGCATTTTACTCGTGCTTTATGTGGCAAGTGGCTGCTTTAAGCAGGGAGTAGAGTAAACTAAGATTATGCCTTGTTGGGAAACCGTGTTGCACATTGGAAGAGTTAACTTTAGCTAGCCTACAGATGACTGGACATTGAAAAGATTTGCATCTGGTTAGAAACTCCTAAATGGATTAGCTACACATTCGTTCACGACAGTTGGTGTTACATTGTGTCTTTAGTTCATTGTGAATTGCCTAAACGCATGTTTTTACTAGGATATAACCTAGACTCTGTGGAAGCTAGCGACTGTGTTTTGAGTATAACGTTAGTTTAAAGTTCTTGACCAGTGGCGTATTCATTACGCCGATTATGTTGCAAAACGTTTCTTAAACGGAATCAAAGGAAACGGGGAGAGACCAAATGAATGTGTCCAATATAAACTTTCGTTTTGGCTCTGTTTGCTTCCGTTTGCTTCTTATACGGTTAACGGTTTCCGTAATGAATATGCCCCAGTGTTGTGCAAGCTGCTGCGCGCGCAGCTTGTGGGTGTGAAAGTTGTTGCCTTCGTTCTCTGAGAAATACTTTTACAATTGTATCCTGTTGTATTCTTTGATAACTCCACCCAATAACTCAACGTGATGCATGCATGTGCGACGAATTTGCTGCTAGGGTTATTACAGCAGCTCAGTGGCTAACTTTAAATTAGCGCGCTATTGCATTAAAATCCAGGTAACAGATTAACAATACCTTAAAACTGCAGCCAGGCATAATGCATTATGATGTGGTTATGCATCGTAAGACTTGTCATAAGAATGTATGACCCATAAGGGCTCCCGAGTGGCGCTGCATCTCAGTGCTAGAGGCGTCACTACAGACACTAATGGTTCGAATCCAGGCTGTATCACAACCGGCCGTGATTGGGAGTCCCATAGGGTGGTTCACAATTGGCCCAGCGTCGTTAGGGTTTGGCCGGTGTAGGCCGCAATTGTAAATAAGAATTTGTTCTTAACTGACTTGACTAGTTAAATAAAGGTTACATTTAAAAAAGTATTAATGATAATCAATTTCAATGATCCTGACTAAATGTCAAAAAATAACTTATAAAGTATGGAAACTAATGTTTTTCTCTCTGTTGTTATTCAGCAAACCTTGGTTCAAATTAGAGGTTGACCGATTATGATTTTTCAATGCCAATACCGATTATTGGAGGACCAAAAAAAGCCAATATTTTTTGTTAGATGTATTATTTTTGTTATTTTTTGTTGTTATATATGTATATATGTTTATATATGTGTGTATGTGTAATAATGAAAATTACAACAATACTGAATGAACACTTTTATTTTAACTTAATATAATACATGAATAAAATCTATTTAGTCTCAAATAAATGAAACAACATGTTCAATTTGGTTTAAATAATGTAAAAACACAGTGTTGGAGAAGAAAGTAAAAGTGAAATATGTGCTGAAGTTTAAGTTCCTTGCTCAGAACATGAGAACATATGAAAGCTGGTGGTTCCTTTTAACATGAGTCGTCAATATTCCCAGTTAAGAAGTTTTAGGTTGTAGTTATTCTAGGAATTATAGGACTATTTCTCTCTATACCATTTGTATTTCATATACCTTTGACTATTGGATGTTCTTATAGGCACTTTAGTATTGCCAGTCTAATCTCAGGATTTGATAGGTTTGAAGTCATAAACAATGCTTGAAGCACAGCGAGGAGGTGCTGGCAAATGCAGGAAAGTGCTTTTTTAATGAATGCTTACGAGCCTGCTGCTGCCTACCACCGCTCAGTCAGACTGCTCCATCAAATATCAAATCATAGACTTAATTATAATATAATAAACACACAGAAATACGAGCCTTAGGTCATTAATATGGTCAAATCCGAAAACTGTCATTTCGAAAACAAAATGTTTATTATTTCAGTGAAATACGCAACCGTTCCGTATTTTATCGAATGGGTGGCATCCCTAAGTCTAAATATTGCTGTTACATTGCACAACCTTCAATGTTATGTCATAAGTATGTAAAATTCTGGCAAATGATTTACGGTCTTTGTTACTAAGAAATGGTCTTCACACAGTTCGCAACGAGCCAGGCGGCCCAAACTGCTGCATATACCCTGACTCTGCTTGCACAGAACGCAAGAGATATGACACAATTTCCCTAGTTAAAATAAATTCATGTTAGCAGGCAATATTAACGAAATATGCAGGCATAAAAAATATACTTGTGTATTCATTTTAAGAAAGGCATTGATGTTTATGGTTAGGTACACATTGGTGCAACGACAGTGCTTTTTTCGCGAATGCGCTTGTTAAATCATCACCCTTTTGACGAGTAGGCTGTGATTCAATGATAAATTAACATGCACCGCATTGGTTATATGCAACGCAGGACAAGCTAGATAAACTAGTAATATCATCAACCATGTATAGTTAACTAGTGATTGTTAAGATAAGTTTAATGCTAGCTAGTAACTTACCTTGGCTCCTTGCTGCACTCGTGTAACAAGTGGTCAGCCTGCCATGCAATCGCCTCGTGGAGTGCAATGTAATCGGCCATAATCGGCGTCCAAAAATGCCGATTACCGATTGTTATGAAAACTTGATATCGGCCATGCCGATTAATCGGTCGACATCTAGTTCAAATACGATTTGAATTCTTTAAAATACACTACATGACCAAAAGTATGTGGACACCTGCTCGTCCAACATCTCATTTGAAAATCATGGGCATTAATATGGAGTTGGTCCCCCCTTTCTGCTATAACAGCTTCCACTCTTCTGGGAAGACTTTCCACTAGATGTTGGAACATTGCTGCGGTGACTTGCTTTCATGCTGAAACAGGAAATGGCCTTCCCCAAACTGTTGCCATAAAGTTGGAAGCACAGAATTGTCAATAATGTTATTGTATGCTGTAGCGTTAAGATTTCCCTTCACTAAAATTAAGGGGATTAGCCCGAACCATGAAAAACAGCCCCAGCCCATTATTGCTCCTCAACCAAACTTTACAGTTTGGAACTAGGTTGTGGGTGTTGCAACCGAAGACAGACGATTTTTACACGTTTCAGTTCTTGGCGGTCTCGTTCTGTGAGGTCGTGTGGCCTACCACTTCGCAGCTGTTGTTCCTAGACTTTTCCACTTCACAATAACAGCACTTACAGTGGACCAGGGTAGCTCCAGCAGGGCAGAAATTTGACTAACTGACTTGTTGGAAAGGTGGCATGCTATGACAGTGCCACGTTGAAAGTCACTGAGCTCTTCAATAAGGCCATTCTACTGCCAATGTTTGTCTATGGAGATTGCATGGATGTCTACTCGATTTTATACACTTCAGTAACGGGTGTAGCTGAAATAGCCAAATCCACTAATTTGAAGCGGTGTCCACATACTTTTGTATATCTAGTGTAGTTTGAGGGGGAGGTTTCCTGGACACGATTAAGCATAGTCCTGGACTAAAAAGCGCTTTCAATGTAGATTCTCTATTGAGCTTGCTTTTTAGTCCAGGAATAGGCATAATCTATGTCCAGGAAACCGCCCTCGAGTGTTTGTCAGGTGGGCAGTGTTTGCTCTTTTGGGACTTTTCTATTGGTTCCTTTGGAACAGGCAGGCTCAATCAGGCACAGCTAAAGCGTTGGAAATTATTTGAAGGCCCCCACCAGAGTGCAATTTTGCCCCTATTTCGACGTAATTTCTGTCCTATAGCATAAATTGTAGTTTTTAGGTTCTACCTCTGAAGAATGACGCAGGCTGCTAATACATATTCACAAATTGGGGGTGGGAACGTTGTGGTGATTTCTAGCTCCAAAATAACAGAAATTTGACAAATTATCCAAAGGATTATTATAATTTGTTGGTAAAAAAGTGGAGGTGCTAAAACATGTTTACACCCCATATTTTAATTTGCTACAAGGCTACGGCGACAAGCTGTTTGGCTCAGCCAAAGATGATCTATTATATTCCTCCGCTCAGTTGCGACTCGTGAAGATGGAAATACTTTGCAGGTGTTTATGATTAATAAACAATGCCATGCTGGTGGTGGCAACATTCAAATAAAACCCAGCCCTGAAAAGAAATGTAGACTAAAGTATTTGCACGACAATATCATAGGGGAACACATGGCATTGGCATGAAAGAGATCAGAAGTTACCCCTTCGGATTTCCCACTTCAACCTCAATATATCATACTTTGACTAAAACAATGACTTATTGACTTATCCTTGTGTAACATCATGGGTAGGCTAATCTATGGGCATAGTCTTTCAGCTGAAAAAAAGTGAATTTCTGAATTTCTGCTCTTGTGTGCATTTAATCATTTAGGATTTGAACTCAGGTCTGCTATTCATTATTCACCATAGTGGTTACAGATTATGTAACCAACTTGTCCACGCTGTACTGTTGTTACTAACAGCCTCATGAACATTAATGTAATTGTTGAATGGCATAAGTGAATGGAATAGATGTTACATGAATTTATCTGTAACACCACAGGTTTATAGACTAGCATATTACGTGGGCAACCAACCTGCCTCACGCTACAGAAACAGGATATGGTTCCTGCTCCTATGAGCTGTTCAGTCTCCTACCTACTTCTAATGTATGGACGGATCATTGCCTTGCTGTGGTTCAAGTAGATCTGTGGATGCATAGCCTGGCTGACCGGACTCACGTGGTACACTGGTCTGGACAAGAGTCCGTTTATTGGCGCAATATTCACACAGAAATTAGCTTGAGCTTTGATTGGTTCAACAACAAAAAATGCCTGGGGGGGGTTGAACTCTCCTTGTTTGGATTTGAAAATCCAACAGTTGTATTGGAAGGGGGCAGCACTCGGTGTGTGTAGTTGTCCATGTGGGTGTTTAAGTGAGAGGGGAACTAATCGACACTTCACTCTTGTTTTGTTAACTGCTGTGTCTCAAGCCACTGTCATTCAGTGTCCAATCTATATGAATAGAAAACCCTGAAAGTTCTAAAACATTCAACCAAACAATACATGTACTGTGGGACTATGTTATGGCTGAAGGTTTTAGCCCTGAAACCTTGAGTGCTAAAGGCCTGTGTGTGCATGGTGCTCACAAATCAACTCTCATCATGTGACTGTTGAGAGCAATCATTTCATATAGGTTACTGTATAATGCATGTTTATATACAGTACAATATGATGCGTATCAGGGTAAGGGTCAATTACAATATCAATTCAGGCAGTAAATTGAAATCCAGTTCATGAATTGAGAATGGACAATTATTTTCTATGAGAATTTGTCAATTCAGTAATTTAATTACTTCAACTGCTGAATTGATTGATTTGAAAATCACAAGAACTCCAACCCTGATGCACAGAATTAGACTAGAATAACAATAGAGTAAAATATTTCCCTATGATAGGAGTCAGGGTGAAAGAGGAAGATAGTTTAATCAGAGGAGCATCTGGATATATTCGACCCTTAATTTCTGGTGATACAGTCAGTGTTTTGCCATAAAGCTCATTGCTCTTTTCCCCCATCCTAGTATAGAACCCAGAGTAGTTCAAGGCTCATCTTCTTGACCAGCAGCATGATTCATTCTGTATTTTTACCTTTGCGTGTGTGTGCGTGCTACCAACCACGATCGACATGACGCTCTCACAAAATCAATACATTTTCATGAAATAGGGCCTACCTTGTTGGTTTTTCCCTGACCTTAACCCTAACACTGCATGTTCATATTCCTAGTCCTCTCACTGGGGGTTAAAGGTGAAAACAGTTCTAATATGGTGGCATTCTTAAGATTTGCCGTTGCACTGAGAAACGAAAGGGCAACCAGCTGAACAAATGTTGTCGTCACAACCAGTAAGAGGAAATTGCTTTGAGGCACAGGAGATCACGCATGCATGAAATGTGGTGACACATGAAAAGCTTTCAAACAAAGTTCCCCTCGCTCTCACATGCTGACCACACCGCACACACCATCGCACGCAAGTTGATTTTGTCCACCCACACCAGACGTGATCAGGAAACGCAGGTTGAAATATCAAAACAAACTCGGAACCAATTATATTAATTTGGGGACAGGTCGAAAAGCATTAAACATTTATGGCAATTTAGCTAGCTAGCTTGCTGTTGCTAGCTAATTTGTCCTGGGATATAAACATTGGGTTGTTATTTTACCTGAAAGGCACAAGGTCCTCTACTCGTGACAATTAATCCACAGATAAAACCGTCAACCGAGTTCCTTTCTAGTAATCTCTCCTCCTTCCTTTAGGCTTCTTCTTCTTTGGACTTGATATGGAGGTTGGCAACCGACTGGAGTGGACCTCAGTTCATCTTTCAATCACCCACGTGGGTATATGTTCCTAAAAACCAATGAGGAGATGGGAGAGGCAGGACTTGCAGTGCTTCGAGCGTCACAAATAGAACCAAGTTCTATTTTAGCACCTGGCCTACGTAGACCAGCGCAATGATTGAATAACATGTATGTGTACATTTATTTTGCAACGAGGCTGGTCTGGTCAGCATGTTAGACCATGTACATAGCTCACTATTCCCTTTGATATTTTAGCAGTCTGTCTCATTGCAAGTGAATTGGAAAGTGAAGACATTGTTGAAAACAGCAAGGCTAGCCTAATTATACTGCGGGGTGTGTAGTGAGGTCCTCTCAGCAGTAGCACTTGTGGCATCATGCAGGCAGCGCACGCCAAGCTGTTTTTGCCTATCTTTCTCTAGGGACCTCCATGAAAGATGGCAAGTTTCGACAGATGTAGCAGAATGGGGAGTGAACTTGGATGTATTCCTGCAGGAAGCTGCGTTTCGAGCCAAATGTTGCATTTTTAATCCTAGTTGATAGGATTGAGAGCCTGGAAGACCAGATGAGAATGTTGCAGCCAGTCTTTCTGGTGAAACCCAGATCGTTTGTGTTACTTACTATGATTAATCCATCATTAAGTGGATTTTAGACCGCTTCCCATTTCTCAACTATTAATCAAGATTGGGATTTCCCTCCGAACCTTTGTAGGTTATCTTTGGAATAATTTACATGGAACTGTAACACCCCTTCTCTCTAAGCTGAGGGAGAGCTTATTAAAAACCCATATAAAAACCCTTATTTAAAAAAAATATTTTCGAGATCATATGCAATGGTGCTCAGATAGGCAAAACATATCATTTTGCCATTTCATCGTTTTGTAATTTGGCCATTCACGTCAGGTTTATGATAATTTCATAGTGGTTAAAGTGATACTTAAGGATTTTGGCAACGAAGCCCTTTACAGTGTCTACTTCCACGAGTCGGATGAACTCATGGATACCATTTTTATGTCTCTGTAACCTGTATGGAGGTAGTTATGTGAGCCAATGCTAACTAGCGTTAGCGCAATGACGAAGTCTATGGTATCTGCTAGCAGTTACCGTAGACCTCTAGTCTATGCACCAACGCTAGTTAGCAACTTCCTTCAAACTGCACACAGAGACACACAAATGGTATCCACAAGTTCATCTGACTCTGGGGAAGTAGATAAAGGGCTTCAAAATCCTGAAGTATCCCTTTAAAGTCCTGGTCTGCCCACCCACTATATCTAACTATAAGAGGAGCTAATGCAGTCATCACTATGGACATCATTCAGCTCTACTCTGTCGGCAGTAATGAATTGCACTCTGTGCCATTATAGGTTTGTTCGTTCATACTATTTAGGCGTACTCCAGCAGTTAGTGTCTGACCAAGCAACAGCATTTGCTCCCGCACTGTGTGAATTAAGTGTGTCAGCTGTACTGTAGCTACTGTGTGATTGAGCTGTACTGTGATAGGTCTATAGAACTGTATATAGAACACGTATGATAGTGAATTATAGGATCTCTATGGGTAGGTCTGTGTGTGTGTCAGCCGTAATATAGGACTGTGTGTTTGTGTTTCAGCCATACTGTAGGTGTGTGTGTCAGTGTGTTTCAGCCTTACTGTAGGACTGTGTGTGTGTGTGTGTGTGTGTGTGTGTGTCAGTGTATTTCAGCCATACTGCAGGACTGTGTGCTACATTGTTCCTTTTATCAGCTGTTCTGAAGGCCACCCTCTAGTTAAACCATGTTCCTGTTCGGCCTGGTAATAAAGAAATGCAGCTGCCATGACTAAAGCCAAACAAGTTTCGTGTGTGTGTGTGTGTGTGTGTCCGCACGGCAAGCATTTATACATTCTCTATGCCAAAACAGTACAGAGTTACTGTAGTCACTCACCTTTCTAGTCATCTTGAAACAGCTAGGTCTTGTCTTGAAGTCACTTGGGGGCAATTCAACGGTTATGGAATTATGCTTTGACTCAGATTTTTCACTGTAAAATCTATGCCAAACAAAAATCATTGATTTCAAAGTTTAACAAACCATACAACTATGCACAAGGACTACTTTGAACAATTTACACAGTATATTTACAATAACACATTTACTGGATGATCTGTGCAGATGCAAAGTTTGGTAACAGAGTTATGGTAAAATCTCCCTCAGTTTTTTATGCGACCACGTTTTCAAAAAATCTGTTCCGAATTAAGATTCAAAGATGTCTGCAGAAAGAATGAGGTGGTGTCAGCTATAGGGCTGTGACGGTCTTGGAATTGGAGGTTACGTTAATTGGCCAGGCCAATAAACACGGTCAATAACATAACCGTTAAAGGTTGGCTTTATTTCTGCAGTTTCACTATTACCGTTACACTTCGTTATTATCAGTAGCATTTCATTATTTTTATTATTTGAGTTATTACCTCTAAATATTAGTCTCATATACAAATTAAGAGATGTCAGATAGGAGAGGATTGTCACATTTTCGTATTGACACAACACAGGCTATCGGCCTCAAAAGAAACGTGCAATTTCGCTATTGCATTACACATTGTTACTGTTTTTTCTTTCTCTTTCCTTTTTCATTTATTTTTTGTATTGTTTTTGATGTGTCCAATTTGTTTAAATGTGTGTTACTGTTGTCTTAGGCCTTTAAGACCCTTAAATAAAAAAAAAAGTCAATTCTGTTTGTACACTTGTTTACATGGATGCTTCTTAATAAAACCTATTTTAAACAAGCCATTACACTTTGTTATTATCATGCCATTTCATTATTATTATTCAGGTTATTAATAATAAATATTAATCTACAAATTAAGAAATGCCAGATTGGACAGAATCTGTCACATTTTCGTATTGACACAGCATGACAGAGTCAAAATAAAGATGTATGCTCACTTTGTCCTTGTCTGTTAGCTTTTCTGTATATCCAATTTTTCAATCTGGATCCTATTTTGACGAAGTCCAATGGTTTATCTCCCACTTTTCCCTAAATATTTGCATAACTTCACAAACCCTACTGTTGCTGCCATTTGATGGCATTGGCATATGTTCTTCAAAGAGAGGATGCCGTAATGGGCGGCAGGTACGCTAGTGGTTAGAGCGTATGACAACCGTTGGACTAGCGTTGGATCGAATCCCTGAGCTGACAAGGTAAAAATCTGTCGTTCTGCCCCTGAACAAGGCAGTTAACCCACTGTTCCTAGGCCGTCATTGAAAATAAGAATTTGTTCTTAACTGACTTGCCAAGGTAAATAAGGGTACAAAAACATTTGGGGGAGAAATAACGTAGAAATAGGCCTTTTACCAGATCAGATCATGCTATGAGCGTCCAGCTAGGCTACTTTATGAAACTTTCTGAATGGACATATAGGCCTATATTGTTACAAATGACGGAGTCACCCATGATTCACCAAACAATATTTTGAGAGAGGAAGCAAAGTATTTTAAGCATATGTTTTCATTTCAGTCTCCTCCATCTCCACTAACCGAAGTTAATTGTAAGGATTTGTTTCTATTATTAATGTAACATTTAACAGCTGTACAGAAAGACTCATGTGAAGGCCAAATTACAGAGGTGGAACTTGTTGATTAAAGCCTTTAAAGCCTTTAAGTCTGGCATAACTCCAGGGCTGGATGGCATACCAGTTGAGGTATACCACACCTTTTTTGATGTACTCAGAGGACTGTTATTAGCATGTTTTAACCACTCCCATAAAAATGGTAGGTTATCAGATACTCAACAAGAAGGTCTGATTTTGAATTATTACTGAAACAGGACCCAAGTGGTAAATAAAGATCCAGTCCATAAAAAAATTGGAGGCCCCTTACACTTCAGTGTTGATGCAAAAATTCTAGCATAATGCATAGAATTAAAAAGGTATTGTCAGATATTATTCATCCTAATCAGTTTTTTTTACATGGACGATACATTGGAGATAATATAAGACAAGTACTGGAAACAATAGAGCACTATTAATTATCTGCGAAACCAGGCCTGGTATTCACAGCTGACTTTGAAAAGGCCTTTGATAAAGTACGACTGGAGTTTATATATAATGCCTGGAATATTTACATTTTGGAGAATATCTTATACAGTGAGTTAAAGTTATGTATAGTAACCCTAGGTGTAAAATAGTAAATAATGGCTAGTTCTCAGAAAGTATTAAACTGTTAAGAGGAGGAAAACAAGGTTGTCCACTATCGGCATATATATTTATTATGGCCATCAAAATGTTAGATATTAAAATCAGATCCAACAATAATATTAAGGGGCTAGAAGTCCAAGGCTTAAAAATAAAGGTGTCATTGTACGCTGATGATTCGTGTTTACATTTAAATTCACAATATGGATCACCCCACAGCCTCATAGAGGATCTAGATAGCACAGAGAAAAAAAAAAAGAAAAAAAAATGTATGAAATGTATGCATTCACTACTGTAAGTCGCTCTGGATAAGAGCGTCTGCTAAATGACGTAAATGTAATGTAAATGTAGATACTTTTTCTAACTTGGATTACAACCAAATTATGATAAATGTACGTATTGGATCACAAAAAAATACAACTTTTGTAGTTTACCAATAAAATGGTCTGACGGTGAATTGGACATACTCGGTAGTCATATCCTGAAAGAAAGGAATGATTTCACTACAATATTTTTTTTTATACAAAGTTAGCCAAAATAGATAAGATCTTGATACCATGGAAAGGAAAATACCTGTCTATTTGTGGAAAAATCACCCTGATTAACTCTTTAGTCATATCACAGTTTACCTGTTTGCTTATGGTCTTGCCTACACCTAGTGACTTCTTTTTTAAATTATATGAGCAAAAAAATATACCTTTTTATTTGGACCGGCAAGTCAGACAAAATTAAACGGGCCTATTTATATTTTTTTATTTTTATTTTTTTATTTCACCTTTATTTAACCAGGTAGGCAAGTTGAGAACAAGTTCTCATTTACAATTGCGACCTGGCCAAGATAAAGCAAAGCAGTTCGACAACATACAAAAACAGAGAGTTACACATGGAGTAAAACAACATACAATCAATGATGCAGTAGAAAAAATAAGACTATATACAATGTGAGCAAATGATGTGAGATAATGGAGGTAAAGGCAAAATATAATGAATATGATTTCAAAGGGCAGAAATGATTAAATATTAAAGCATTAGACCTCTCACTAAAGGCTTCAGTGTCACGTCCTGACCATAGAATGATGCTATTTTCTATGGTAGAGTAGGTCAGGGCGTGACAGGGGGGGTTTTCTATGTTTGCTATTTCTATGTTGTCAGGGTCTAGTTTTGTATTTCTATGTTGGGGTTTTGTTTGGGATGATCTCCAATTAGAGGCAGCTGGTCCTTGTCTCTAATTGGAGATCATACTTAAGTAGGGTTTTTTTCCACCTGGGTTTGTGGGAGATTGTTTTTTGAGTAGTGTATATTTCAACTCTGCGTCACGTTTAGTTTTTTGAGTAGTGTATGTTTCAACTCTACGTCACGGTTTGTTGTTTTGTTCTTTAGTTTATGTATCGCATAGTTTCACAGTGTAAATAAAATGTGGAACGACACACACGCTGCACTTTGGTCCGCTTCTCCTTACGACAGCCGTGACATTCAGTCATACAAAAGTTCTACTTAAATCTGAACAGATTCTCTAACAGATTATTAAGAATACTTCACCCCATGTTCAAGAATGGCCTTTTTCCTTTTATTCAGATTACAACCTCTCACTTTTGGTTATTTGAAAATGAAATAATCTCCAAAATATCACTATTTTTATAACAAGCCATTGAAAGTTTGTTGCAATTTTAGTTTAATCCACCAGAAAAGACAGAACAAATATTACAACAAATATTATGGTTAAACTCAAGTATACTAATTTTGTAAATTATATCATAAATAGGACTGGTGGAGTTATGTCACACATGCAGCTAACAACAATATATGGATATCTCTGCTCTATTCAAAACTACAACTAATTGTATCATTACTGCAAAAATGGAAGAGGCAAGTGGAAGGGGGGAAAGTAAGGATCTTGTTTGTCGGCCCTGCATTAAAGACCAAAATTGGTTAAAGAAAATTGTGATAAATAAAAAAGTATACCAGTTTCATGTAAGGACCAAAACATTTACAGCTTTGCCATAAAAATTGCAAAATAGTTGGGAAGAGATTTTTGATGTACTAATTCCATGGCACATGGTTTATGAACTGATACACAAAACAACGCCAGATTCAAAATTTAGGATTTCTTTTTATTTAAATGATTATACAAAATTCTTGCAACCCAATATAATGTTATATATATGGGGGATACAACCATCCCAGCTCTGCAGATTTTGCTGCAAAGAGACAGAATCATTAGACCATTTGTTTTGGTACTGTCCATATGTAGCTTTTCTACTGACTCTGAAAAACACCAAAAGAAAGATGCCCAGGGTCCCTGCTCATCTGCGTGAACGTGCCTTAGGCATGCTGCAAGGAGGCATGAGGACTGCAGATGTGGCCAGGGCAATAAATTGCAATGTTCGTACTGTGAGACACCTAAGACAGCGCTACAGGGAGACAGGACGGACAGCTGATAGTCCTCGCAGTGGCAGACCACGTGTAACAACACCTGCACAGGATCGGTACATCTGAACATCACAGCTGCGGGACAGGTACAGGATGACAACAACTGCTTGAGTTACACCTGGAACACACAATCCCTCCATCAGTGCTCAGACTCTGCAATAGGCTGAGAGAGGCTGGACTGTGAGGGCTTGTAGGCCTGTTGTAAGGCAGGTCCTCACCAGACATCACCGGCAACAACGTCGCCTATGGGCACAAACCCACCGTCGCTGGACCAGACAGGACTGGCAAAAAGTGCTCTTCACTGACGAGTCGCGGAATTGTCTCACCAGGTGTGATGGTCGGATTTGCGTTTATTGTTGAAGGAATGAGTGTTACACTAAGGCCTGTACTCTGGAGCAGGATCGATTTGGAGGTGGAGGGTCCATCATGGTCTGGGTCGGTGTGTCACAGCATCATCGGACTGAGCTTGTTGTCATTGCAGGCAATCTCAATGCTGTGCGTTACAGCGAAGACATCCTCCTCCCTCATGTGGTACCCTTCCTGCAGGCTCATCCTGACATGACCCTCCAGCATGACAATGCCTCCAGCCATACTGCTCGTTCTGTGAGGGATTTCCTGCAAGACAGGAATGTCAGTGTTCTGCCATGGCCAGTGAAGAGCTCGGATCTCAATCCCATTGAGCACGTCTGGGACCTGTTGGATCAGAGGGTGAGGGCTAGGGCCATTCCCCTCAGAAATGTCCGGGAACTTGCATTTGCCTTGGTGGAAGAGTGGGGTAACATCTCACAGCAAGAACTGGCAAATCTGGTGCAGTCCATGAGGAGGAGATGCACTGCAGTACTTAATGCAGCTGGTGGCAACACCAGATACTGACTTACTTTTGATTTTGACCCCCCCCCCCCCCTTTGTTCAGGGACACATAATTCAATTTCTGTTAGTCACATGTCTGTGGAACTTGTTCAGTTTATGTCTCAGTTGTTGAATCTTGTTATGTTCATACAAATATTTACACCTGTTAAGTTTGCTGAAAATAAATGCAGTTGACAGTGATAGGACATTTATTTTTTTGCTGAGTTTATATGGGGGACTGGAAATTATGCAGACAATTACATTTATGAAAGCCACAATCTATAGGCCTATAGAGAATCAGCCAACTCACAAAAGTACATCCCCATAAAAGGACCCGTCAATCAAAGCTACCAGCGTATGTCAGACATGAGAATTTTTTTTTACTCTTCTACTTAAAACGTATAACGAAACCAATGCTTACCTTAGACTTTCCAAAAGTAGGCTATACGATGACAAGACAAGTATGAAGTGGAGAGAGAGCTATGCGATAGTATGAAGATGAAATTGACAATCATTTAAAATAGAAACAAATACACACAACATGTCCATGACAGCGTTGATTAGTCTATAAATAAAATATCCTGTATGAAATTATACCATGCCAGGTTGGAGAGTATTGTCAAATTGTCCATTTGACACAACAATGGCGCATCATTGGCCAGAACAACCTTGTCTTCTGCTGTTGAATAATTAAAGAATAGTCAGACACATCCAACCTTTTTTAAAAGAAGACTTATTTATTAGCAAGCAATGAAAATGTGGATTGTACAGTGCCTTCAGAAAGTATTCATACCCCTTGACTTATTCCACACTTTGTTGTTACAGCCTGAATTCAAAATGGATTAACTATATTTTTTTCTCACCCATATACACGCAGAATTGGTGAACTTACTAAATAAAATCAGAGTTTGGCTGTGTGATATTAGGTTGCGTCTTGTGTAAATATTTTACGTCTGGATTTTAATGATTTGTATATAATGACAAAGGGAAAACATGTTTTGGGGATTTTTTTTGCAATTACAGCTTTAAAAAATATTCTAACATTTGTAGAATAAAGGAAACCACTAATATGTATTGAATAGTTAATTATTCAACCCCCTGAGTTAGAATAACATGTTAGAATAACCTTTGGCAGTGATATCAGCTGTGAGTCTTTCTGGGTAAGTCTCTCTAAGAGCTTTCCAAACCTGGATTGTACAATCATTTGCCCATTATTCGTTTCAAAATTCTTCAAGCTCTGTCAAATTGGTTGTTGATTTGTTGCCAAAACTAACTCGGCCACTCAGGAACATTCACTGTCTTCTTGGTAAGCAACTCCAGTGTAGGTTTGGCCTTGAGTTTTAGGTTATTGTCCTGCTGAAAGGTGAATTCATCTTCCAGTGTCTGGCAGAAAGCAGACTGAAGCAGGTTCTCCTGCTTCTATCATCTATTGATTCAAACATGCTCTTAAACTTTTCTGACTGGCCATAGAGGACACCTAATTGATGGACCCAAGAAAGGGAATCCCAGATCAGTGGGGAGGCTGAGCAGCCAGCCTGTGTGATCAGATTTACACAGTGTGCTCCACAATGCACATAGAGGACTAATGGCTGCTGCCTCCTCACAATTGCCTCTGCATCTGTGTATTTTCCTGCCATGTTTGAGGCACCATCGTAACTCTGCCCACTTAAGCCAGACATGGGAAAATTGAGCCTCAACAACACATCAGTTGCCACTTTCGCAATGCCCTCGCCTGTTGTCTCCGATACCCTGTATAGCCCAATAAACTCCTCATGAGGGACAAGGTCATAGTCAACATAACGCAGACAGACATTCTCCTGTTCAGCACCAGAGACATCTTCAGTACCATCAACAATTACTGAAAATTGTACAATTGGAAGAGACCTCATCTCAGCTGCAATGCCTCAAATGACTGTATTGGCCATGATGTTCAGAATTTAATTCTGTGCTTTGGGACCTGTGTACATTTGTGGTACGCTATGTTAACCACTTCAGAACAATGGGATTACCCTCTTCTGCCTTAAGTTTCAAAAGCTGCTATAAATTCCCACTGTCATCCGTGTGGCCTCTAAAGGCTTGTACCTGTCTTGCTACGTGCCGCACCAAACTTACAATTTTCATCAAGCAATGCCTTACGTCCTCCTGCTGTTTACCCCACGCACTGGATAACTGGACACTGATTGGATTTAGCTGGTGTGCTGTTACAGTTACAAAGTGGCAGTGGGTTTGGCAGTTTTGATGTGCTGTGCATTTTACAATGGCTTTTCTCCAGTTCCTAAATCCTGCACTAATGAAGGAAGCATCCTCTCTTTGGCCAAAAGATGGCTGGCTTGAAAACCCTTGGCTACATTGAAAACACAACACTCATTTTATTGATGGATTATAATGTAGCCAGGGAAATTTTCAAAACCATTTATCTTGAAACATCAACACTCTGGCTAGAGTTTGCAGTTCTATAAATTGTGGGTGTGGCTGATATGGTTTTGTGCCATCACTGAGGTAACTGGACAATGCTGTGCCACTGTCCCCTATACTGGTGCTGCTGGCAACAAGGGTGACACCTGGTCCTGCCGTGGCTGTGACACTGTCCTCTGAAGTCTCTCTCCCTGGCTCTTTCACCACCCTCACTGACTCAGTCTGTCTCCTAGAAAAGAAATAAGGTGTTTGCCATACTCCTAACTACCGGTACCCAAAACTACACAATTAATTACAACAGCAATACCACTGCCTTAAACTAATCTTGGTTCAGTCACCAGTTTAAGTTGAGAGTGGGTGTATCCATGGCATTGTCCAATTATGTCCCTATTTTGCAAGTCTAAAAAAGAGGGAACCTTTCATAATGTTGTCAAACAAAGACTCAACAAACTTACCTGAGCCTCCCTGTCTCTGCCAGTCTGTCCCTGCCAGTCTGTCCCTGCCAGTCTGTCCCCAGCTCTGCTGTCTGTGTGCCACCTGTTGCCTACTCTGCCTAATGACATCATTATGAAACATTTCCATTAGCATTTCACTTCTTTCTTATGAACATTTTATCAACTTGTCTTTGAGACATTAGGCTACTAGGGTTCTTACTTTTCGTTTTGGTGTACTGAAAAATGCTCTCATGTCTGTCTTTTTCCTGTCATTTTTCTACCTGGCTGGCTGGCTACACACACACACACACACACACACACACACACACACACAGTGTGCAGGTTATTTACAGTACAAGATGGGCTACCAGGTAGCTAGCTAATCAGCAAGCAAATGTGAAACGGATTGCAGTGATAAGGATTGACAGCTGTATGAGTTCACCATTTACACAATGTATGCAGAAACCTTTTGCAATTTTAATATAGTTTTCGTTTTATATTGGCTCCCACAATATCTGAATTTGCAGAGCTAGCGAGCACCAATTCCGTTACTGTGGTGTTTGCTATAATCTTTGCTATCATCAGTTTACTCCAAGATTGGCACACAGGTGCTTCAAAGTCCCCTAGCGACAATTTAGCTTTTGCAACGAGACCATTAAAGATATTAAAGACAATGGTAGAAGAGAGTATAGTTCTGTTCAATTTGGAGTTCAGTTTATCAGTAACGTTATCAGCATGCACAACAGCTGCATGCTGATCTTGGAATAAACTGGCGATAGCAAATATTTCATCTTATTTTTCCCAGGATGGGGGGGTTGTGTCCCCCCTGGGATTTCCGCCTATGCCCCAAACAGGGAAACAGTTCCCAATCAAAGTTGTTATCACATACTCCACTAAGGCAGTTATTTATCTTATAACTTGTCCTTGTGCACCTAATGGTGCTACGATGCTCAGAGACCTAAGTAAGCCATACCTAAGAATCTCTGAGCATCGTAGCACCATTAGGTGCAAAAACTCGATGTACCCAGTTGCGGCCCACTTTTTAAAAGCAAACCACTCTATTTCATCCCTTCGCTATATCGGCATCGAACACGTCACACTCCCTAAGAGAGGGAGGGACCTTGACAATTTATTGTTAAAACAAGAGGCGGCCTGGATATTTTAATTTAAGACCCTTGCTCCTTTCAGTCCAAATGTACAGTTTGATCAGTCCCAATGTACAGTTTGATCCATGTATATACAGTGCATTCGGAAAGAATTCAGACCCCTTGGCCTTTTCCACATTTTGTTATGTTACAGCCTTATTCTAAAATGTTTTAAATTATTGCATTTTTTTTACTCATCAATCTACACTCAATACCTCATAATGACTAAGTGAAAACAGGTTTTTAGAAATGTTTGCAAATGTATTAAAAATAAAAAACAGATACCTTATTTACATAAGTATTCAGACCCTTTGCTATGAGACTCGAAATTGACCTCAAGTCCATCCTGTTTCCATTGATCATCCTTGAGATGTGTCTACAACTTTATTGGTGTCCACCTGTGGTAAATTCAATTGACTGAACATGATTTGGAAAGGCACACCTGTCTGTATAAGGTCCCACAGTTGACAGTGCATGTCAGAGCAAAAACCAAACTGTGAGGACGAAGGATTTGTCCATAGAGGTGTCAAGGCACAGATCTGGGGAAGGGTACCAAAAAATGTCTGCAGTGGCCTCCATCATTCTGATATGTAAGAAGTTTGGAACCACCAAGACTCTTCCTAGAGCTGGCCACCCGGCCAAAATGAGCAATCGGGGGGGAAGGGCCTTGGTCAGGGAGGTGAACAAGAACCTGATGGTCACTCTTACAGAGCTCCAGAGTACCTCTGTGGAGATGGGAGAAACTTCTAGAAGGACAACCATCTCGGCAGCACACCACCAATCAGGCATTTATGGTAGAGTGGCCAGACGTAAGCCACTCCTCAGTAAAAGGCACATGACAGCCCGCTTGGGAGTTTTCCAAAATGCACCTAAAGGACTCGCAGACCATGAGAAACAAGATTATCTGGTCTGATGAAACCATGACTGAACTCTTTGGCCTGAATGCAAAGTGTCACATCTGGAGGACACAAGGCACCATCGGTCAAGCATGGTGGTAGCAGCATCATGTTGTGGGGATGTTTGTCATCGGCAGGGACTGGGAGGCTAGTCAGATTTGAGAGAAAGATGAACGGAGCAGCTTTGCACACTCTTGGCGTTCTCTCAACCAGCTTCATGAGGTAGGCACGTGGAATGCATTTCAATTAATAGGTGTGCCTTGTTAAATTGTGGAATTTCTTTCCTTCTTAATGCGTTTGAGCCAATCAGTTGTGTTGTGACAAGGTAGGGGTGGTATACAGAATATAGCCCTATTTGGTAAAAGACCAAGTCCATATTATGGCAAGAACATCTCAAATAAGCAAAGAGAAACAACAGTCCATCATTAGTTTAAGACATGAATGTCAGTCAATTCGAAAAATGTCAAGAACTTTGACGGTTTCTTCAAGTGCAGTTGCAAAAACGATCAAGCGCTATGATGAAACTGGCTCTCATGAGGACTGACACAGGAAAGGAAGACCCAGAGTTACCTCTGCTACAGAGGATAAGTTCATTAAAGTTAACTGCACCACAGATTACAGCCCAAATAAATGCTTCAGAGTTCAATTAACAGACACATCTCAACATCAACTGTTCAGAGGAGACTGTGTGAATCAGGCCTTCATGGTCGATTTGCTGCAAAGAAACCAGTACTAAAGGACACCAATAAGAGGAAGAGACTTGCTTGGGTCAAGAAACACGAGCAATGGACATTAGACCGGTGGAAATCTGTCTTTTGGTCTGATGAGTCCAAATTTGGGATTTTTGGTTCCAACCGCCGTGTCTTTGTGAGGCACAGAGTAGGTTAAAACCTCTTGGGGCTAGGGGGCTGTATTTTCACGGCCGGATGAAAAACATACCCAATTTGAACAGGTTACTACTCTGGGCAAGAAACTAGAATATGCATGTTATTAGTAGATTTGGATAGAAAACACTCTGAAGTTTCTAAAACTGTTTGAATGGTGTCTGAGTATAACAGAACTCATATGGCAGGCAAAAACCTGAGAAAAAGTCAAGCAGGAAGTTGAAAATCTGAGGTTGTAGTTTTTTCAAGTGATTGCCTTGACTTTATACAGTGACTTAGGGTTCATTTTGCACTTCCTAAAGCTTCCACTAGATGTCAGCAGTCTTCAGAACGGTGTTTGAAGATTCTATGGTGAATTTGATGGTAATTACAGCACAAGGAAGTAGGTGTCCCGTTATAAGGCATGGGCTCAGTCACGCGCAATGACTTGGGAGCGAGCGGAGTTCATATTCACTGCTAAAGAGAACGTATAGGTCCGGTTGGAATTTTATTCAAGATATATGATAAAAGCAACCTAAAGATGGATTCTATACATCGTTTGACATGTTTCTACAAACTGTAGTATAACTTTTTTGACTTTTCGTCTGGACTAAGTAAGCATGCGCGTTGTGGATTTGGATAGTGAACCTAACGCGCGAACAAAATGGATTATTTGGACATATATATGAACTTTATCGAACATTTATTGTGGAGCTGGGGTTCCTGGGAGTGCCTTCTGATGAAGATAATCAAAGGTAAGTGAATATTTATAATGTAATTTCTTAGTTTTATTGACTCCAAGATGGCGGGTTTCTGTTTGCTTGTTATTGGTGTCTTCTGGGCTGTACTCAGATTATTGCAAATTGTGCTTTCGCCGTGAACCTTTTTTGAAATCTGACAAAGCGATTACATTTAGGAGAAGTGTATCTATAATTCTGTGCATAACACTTCTATATTGATCAAACATTTTGATGAGTATTTCTGTAATATGTGTGCTCATTGTGCTGATTCACCGGAGGGTTTGGAGGGAAAACATTTCTCAACATTACGCGCCAATGTAAAATGATGTTTTTGGATATAAATATGAACTTTATCGAGCAGAACATACATGTATTGTGTAACATAATGTCCTAGGAGTGTCATCTGATGAAGATCGTCAAAGGTTAGTGCATCATTTAGCTGTGTTTTGGGTTTTTGAGATGCATCTAGTTTCTTGGAAAATGGCTGTGTGATTATTTTTGTCAATGTACTCTCCTAACATAATCAAATGTTATGCTTTTGCCGTAAAGCCTTTTTGAAATCGGACAATGTGGTTGGATTTACGAGAAGTTTATCTTTCAAATGGTGTAAAATAGTTGATTGTTTGAGAAAATGGAATTATGAGATTTTAGCTGTTTTGAATTTGGCGCTCTGATTTTCCACTGGCAGTTGTCAAAATCAATCCCGTTAACGGGATAAGAACGGGAAGGGGTCCCCTCGAGGTTAACGGATGATCTCCACATGTGGTTCCCACCAGGAAGCATGTCGGAGGAGGTGTTATGGTGTGGGGGTGCTTTGCTGGTAACACTGTCTGTGATTTATTTAGAATTCAAGGCGCACTTAACCAGCATGGCTACCACAGCATTCTGCAGCAATACGCCATCCCATCTGGTTTGCGCTTAGTGGGACTGTCATTTGTTTTTCAACAGAACAATGACCCAACACACCTTCAGGTTGTGTAAGGGCTATTTGACCAAGGAGAGTGATGGAGTGCTGCATCAGATGACCTGGCCTCCACAATCACCAAACCTCAACCCAATTTGAGATGGTTTGGGATGAGTTGGACCGCAGAGTGAAGGAAAAGCAGCCAACAAGTGCTCAGCATATGTGGGAACTCATTCAAGACTGTTGGAAAAGCATTCCAGGTGAAGCTGGTTGAGAGAATGCCAAGAGTGTGCAAAGCTGTCATCAAGGCAAAGGTTAGCTACTTTGAAGAATCTAAATTATAAAATACATTTAGAGTTGTTTAACACTTGTTTGCTAACTACATGTTTCCATATGTGTTATTTCATAGTTTTGATTTCTTCACTATTATTTTACAATGTAGAAAATAGTAAAAATAAAGGAAAACCCACGAATGAGTAGGTGTGTCCAAACATTTCACTGGTACTGCATATTTTTTGCTCTGTTTGAGAAGATTATCCCTGAAATGGCCACGTGATATCTGGTCACTGCTCCTCCGAAGTGTTCTGGTGGGAAAAGTTCAGAAATTGTAAGTGATGAAAAAAGTACCCAATTGTCATACTTAAGTAAAAGTTAAGATGCATTAACAGAAAATTACTCAAGTAAGAGTCACCCAAGTGAAGAACTTATTGAGTAGAAGTCTAAAAGTATTTGGTTTTAAATTTACTTAAGTATCAAAAGTAAATGTAATTGCTAAAATATACTTCAGCATCAAAAGTAAAAGTCAAAATAATTTCAAATTCCTTATATTCAGCAAACCAGACGGCACAATGGTATTTTATTTTAGGATAGCTCGGGGCACACTCCAATACTTGGACATCATTTACAGTGATGCATTACTGAGTCCGACCAGATCAGAGGAAGTAGGGTTTACCAGGGATGTTCTCTTGATAAGTGCGTGAATTGAACCATTTTCCGGTCCTGCTAAGCATTCAAATGTAACAAGTACTTTTGGGTGTCAGGGAAAATGTATGGAGGAAAAAGTGCATTATTTTCTTTAGAAATGTGTGAACTAAAAGTTGTCAAATTTTAATAGTGAAGGACAGTACAGATACCCCCATAAACTACTTAATTAGTACATTAAAGTATTCTTACTTCAGTACTTTACACCACTGGAAAGTATACGCCACTTTATCTCTTGACCAGAGTTTAGATTATGACATTGTTAAAGCTGCTGTCCTTCGGGCTTACGTGTTGGTTCCAGAGTCATACAGACAACAGTTACGTAAATTACTAAAGACAGAATCACAAAGCCATGTTAAATTCGCGAAGAATCAAGCATGCCTTTTTGATCGGTAGTGCTAAGGTTAAGGACCATGAGAATTTAAAGTCAGTCATACTTCCCCATTTTGTGTTAAAAAAGTATTCAGACCCCTTTACTTTTCCACATTTTGTTACATTACAGCCTTATTTTAAAATGGATTGCATTTTTTTCCCCTCATCAATCTACACACAATACCCTATCATGACAAAGCAAAAACAGGTTTTTAGAACTTTCTGCAAATGTATAAAACACTGAATATCACATTTACATAAGTATTCAGACCCTTTACTCAGTACTTTGTTGAAGCACCTTTGGCAGCGATTACAGCCTCAAGTCTTCTTAGGTATGACTCTACGAGCTTGGCACACCTGTATTTGGGAGGTTTCTCCCATTCTTCTCTGCAGATCCTCTCAAGCTCTGTCAGGTTGGATGGGGAGCGTGGCTACACAGCTATTTTCAGGTCTGTACAAAGATGTTCATTTTGGTTTAAGTCTGGGCTCTGGCTGGGCCACTCAAGGACATTCAGAGACTTGTCCCAAAGCCACTCCTGCAATGTCTTGTCTGTGTGCTTAGGGTCGTTGTCCTATTGAAAGGTGAACCTTCGCCCCAGTCTGAGCGCTCTTGAGCAGGTTTTCATCAAGGATCTCTCTGTACTTTTCTCTGTTCATCTTTCCCTCGATCCTGACTAGTCTCCCAGTCCCTGCCGATGACAAACATCCCCACAGCATGATGCTGCCACCACCATGCTTCACCATAAGGGATGGTGCCAAGTTTCTTCCAGACGTGGCGCTTGGCATTCAGGCCAAAGAGTTCAATCTTGGTTTCATCAGACCAGAGAATCTTGTTTTTTTATGGTCTGAAAGTTCATGAGGTGCCTTTTGGCAAACTCTAAGTGGGCTGTCATGCCTTTTTACTGATTAGTGGCTTCTGTCTGGCCACTCTACCATAAAGGCCTGATTGGTGGAGTGCTGCAGATATGAATGTCCTTCTGGAAGGTTCTCCCATCTCCACAGAGGAACTCTGGAGCTCTGTCAGAGTGACCATCGGGTCTTGGTCACCTCCTTGACCAATGCTCTTTTCCACGGATTGCTCAGTTTGACCCGGCGGCCAGCTCTAGGAAGAGTCTTGGTGGTTCCAAACCTCTTTAATTTAAGAATGATGGAGGCCATTGTATTCTTTGGGACCTTCAATGCTGCAGAAATGTTTTGGTACCATTCCCCAGATCTGTGCCTTGACACAATCCTGTTTTGGAGCAATTCCTTCGATTAATGGCTTGGTTTTTGCTCTGACATGCACTGTCAACTGTGGAACCTTATATAGACAGGTTTGTGCCTTTCCTAATCATGTCCAATCAATTGAATTTACCACAGGTGGACCCCAATTAAGTTGTAGAAACATGTCAAGGATGATCAATAGAAACAGGATGCACCTGAGCTCTCATAGCAAAGGGTCTGAATACTTATGTAAATACATTATTTCTGTTTTTATTTTTAATACATTTGCACCAATTTCTAAAAACCTGTTTTAGGTTCGTCATTAAGTGGTATTGTGTGTAGATTCAGGAAATATGTACTTAATATATTTTGGAATCAAGCTGTAATATAACAAAATGTGGAAAAAGTATTCAGACCCCTTAACTTTTTCCACATTTTGTTACGTTACATGCTCATTCTAAAGGACATCAATGAGAAGAAGAGACTTGTTTAGGCCAAGAAAAATGAGCAATAGACATTAGACTGCTGTAAATCTGTCCTTTTTGTCTGATAAGTCCACATTTGAGATTTTTGATTCCAACCGCCATGTCTTTGTGAGACACAGAGTAAGTGAACGGATGATCTCCGCATGTGTGGTTCCCACCGTGAAGCATGGAGGACGAAGTGTGATGGTGTGGGGGTGCTTTGCTGGTGACTCTGTCTGTGATTTATTTAGTATTCAAGGCACATTAACCAGCATGGCTAGCACAGCATTCTGCAGCAATACACCATCTCATCTGATTTGCGCTTAGTGGGACTGTAATTTGTTTTTCAACAGGACAGTGACCCAACACACCTCCAGGCTGTGTATGGGATATTTGACCAAGAAGGAGGGTGATGGAGTGCTGCATCAGATGACCTGGCCTCCACAATCACCCAACCTCAACCCAATTTGAGATGGGATGAGTTGGACCGCAGAGTGAAGGAACTCCTTCAAGACTGTTGGAAAAGCATTCCTCATGAAGCTGATTGAGAGAATCTAATTATAAAATATATTTTGATTTCTTTAACACTTTCTTGGTTACTACGTGATTCCATATGGGTTATTTCATAATTTTGATGTCGTCACTATTATTCTACAATGTAGAAAATAGTAAAAATAAAGAAAACCCTTGAATGAGTAGTTGTGTACAAACTTTTGACTGGTACTGTACAAAAAAAGGTGACGCGTTTAAATAGTGACGCATTAACGTTGATCATGTTGTGAAATGGTAGTTGTTTTCCGATGGTTGTGAGAACTTGTCCAACCAAAAAAGTAGGATATATTTGTTGTCTTAAGGGGGGGAAGGTGATACGAGCTTTGGTTTTTCCATTTATATTTTGAGGTTGGACGTTAGCTAGTTGGGCACATCGATTGGTGTCACTACGTTAGTCAGTATATGTTACACCTGTGCTGCCTTGTCATCTCATATGTCAGAAGGTGTTTCACCTGTGCCGGCACAGGTGAGATTTAAGATTGGCTGGCTCAGTGCTTCAGTTGGTGTGAGTGATGTGGAGGGTTAACACCTTAAGTTGGCTCTCCTTTATTGGTTCGTCCCTGTTTTCATTTTGCTCCACATTTTTTGGTTTGCTTCCTGTCTTTTAAGTTTGGTGTGAGTTTTAATTTTGTTTGACTTCTCTTGGGAAAATTTAGTGGGCCCTCAATGTGGATGTCTTTTAGGTCCCAGTTGTTGTTGCTAGTGGACACCCCCATGAGTGTCTTTCAGAAGCCCTCCTAGAACTGCACTTGTTTTGTTTGTTATTGGTGACTCTTTGTTAGTTGCCTCCCTTCTGTTTGAGTGACAATTTTTGGTTTCTTGCTTGGAAATGTAATAAGGGGAAAAAAATGGCATTCTAATCTGAGCACTTCAGGTGTTTTCAATAAGAAACTGAAATGTTTGTTTTCCATGCCCTATTGAACATCTGTCCAGTTGAAATTATGGGGACACAGCTGGATTGTCACAGAGAAAATGCATTGTTTCCTTTACAATGTTACTGTGTGGGTGAAATGGTGTAGGGCTAATGGACATACAGTAGTTCTTTTAAGAATTGTGTCGTATTGCAGAACACCTTGCGGGCTGCCGCAGAATTCTATGGCACGTTATTTAAGTGTCAGCCATTGTTTCCATAAGGCTGATTAGTGTTAGTTAGACCACCAGAAGGCATTTTTGAGAAGCATTTGACTGTTTTAATATTGGCTGTACTAGAGAATTACATTTTTTTTGTAAGAACATAGTATATGGGATTGATTTTAAGAAATGTAGCTTAATTCATTTGATTATTGTTTCTTTTCCAAGAAAAACGAAACCCTCAGGGTTTCCGTTAGGAAAATATGGCGCTGTGCAACGTGACTGGCCCAACCGGAGATTCAGTGAACATAATAATCTCATTGATTTATCAAGACCAGTCCCCATGCTTGTCTCAGAGCAGCGTGAAACGGTGCTGAAATAGTTGACCACACGCGGGTAGGCTATTGCTGCAAATCCTATTATAACAATTGTGTGTTCCAACTATTTGTTGCCTTCATTAGCCTACTTTATTCCAATATTTCTGTCATTCAGTGATATTTATTCCCATAGTAATTCGTTATGGGTCCATCCAGATGTGGTTAGAAAACAATGCATTTGATTAACTTGGTAAGGGTCTATTGTCCTGCTGATAGGCCATCAAGGTTGGATATAATGATATAATTATTCAACAAGAGTTTTGTACTCATAAATTCATATTTCATGAATCTTGGCTTAACAATTCTATTTAATTCACCATATTTCAGTACATTAGCTCCATTACAATTAGCTGCCATGTCTTTAACATGAAACAATAATGCAGTGCACCATAATTTGCTCATTTCCTCATTATTCAGTAGAGGAATGAGTCTTTAGTAGTTGCAGGTAGAAACGATTGACTCTTTCTCAGTGTACATAATGTGTGGGTTGGTTGATGAAATGTATCTCCTGTGTGGCTCAGTTGGTAAGAAGATGTCACCAGCAATTCCGAGGTTGCGTTTCTATTGCCACAGATTCACATACTCTAAAAATACACGTTCCAAAAAATGTAAGCAATAAGGCACGAGGGGGTGTGGTATGCGGCCAGGGATGTTCTTAGGCACAATGCAACGCCAATCAGCATTCCGAGCTCGAACCACCCAGTTTATAATATGGAATCTACAACACAGATGTGGAAAATGTTTAGTGGTGTTAAGTACATATAAAGTATAGTCCTCGGGGGCCTGATTGGTCTTACACTTTTCCCCCATCCCTAGCAAACAAACCTGATTTTAAACGAATTGCATTTTTAACTGAAGATCATTGTTAGTTCATTATTGGAGTCAGGTTTGTTAGCTGGGACTGGGGAAAAAGTGTGACACCAATCAGGCCCCTGAGGACTGGAGTTGCCCAGGCTTGTGCTAGGCAGTAGTATATTCATAAGGCTATATGCTGTGTCCTGGCTGGTTTCTCCTCAGACTAGGGCTCCTGCTTCTTAATCAACACCTCTCTCTTTGTCTCTCTTTCTGTGTGTTTGAGCCTCGGAAGGCTATTTTACACAATACGGGAAATGTGACTCTTCAACTCTATCTGGTAATTACATTTAGATATGAAGCTGTTAGAAGCCCCAACACACACACACACACACACAGCAGCCAGCTAATGTCAAATTGACTAGTATAGAAATATATTCTCCAAACTGCTGTTTTGATCCTCAGTATTGATTTGGTATCCTCATGCGAAGGCCCCTTTTGCCTTGAATCGATAGCATTAAAATTGGATATAGGCTCCCCATGGTCTAATTGCAAACTTTCATAGATGAATGGTGGTGCACACAGACTGCGTACTATCAGAAACAAACACAGACACATACGGGAAAGCGCTTCCTCCCTGAGGGTCTGTTAAATCTCCTGCTAACTAACCTTTCTGCTATGATGGGCCCCAATGATGTTTCATTAGGCAGGTTCCTTTATACTGATTAGAGTCGTGACTATAAACCCCTCGGGACAATATATATCTTTGGTGCACATTTCTGTCAACCAGTCTAAATGGTTTGACTTGCCTAGTTAAAGGTTAAATTAAATAAATAAACAATTCATTGTCAGGCTTTCAGTGATTTCAGTGTTTCATTTTGATTTGTGATTTTCTTTTTCTCTCTCGTTCTTTGAAGTTCCTGCCATCATTGCCACCAGCAGCTCAAGACAAGGCTCCCAGGTAAGGATCCTTTTTTTGATTCATTTCGTCATGGTGCCACAGTTATGCTAATTTCACTCAGATTTTATTTGGGTGCCTGTTACTAATTTGGGCTGATTGGTATGCTTCTCATATTTCTACCCAGTTCCCTCATCAACCCCTATTAAAGGTTTTGATTTCTTAAGCAACCTGAATCAAACCAAAAGATTTTCTGTCCTCTATCAACCGCTTGATCAATGGCCTCCCGGTCAAATCACCGCTATCACTACAAATCCATACCTTTTTTCTCTTATTTTTCTCCCCCTCAAATAGTGGATCCTTTACTGTTGCTCTTGCTGTTCTTTTCCTTTTTTGTTTTCAATCAGTCCTGTGTACTCGCCTCTCAATAAATAATGAGGGTGTTCAGCCACTATAATTGTTATCAGTGTGAGGGGAACTCTGACAGAAGCGCTTGTGGCGGAGCTGCTTAGTTTCACACTCTCTCCCCCGAAAATTCTCTTTGTTTACCTGCTGTCAGCAGTTTCTGCCTCCCCCGTTCTCCGCCTCCCCATTTTGTCCTCCCCCACATACGTTCAGTTTTATACAATATTTTTTTCATTTGACTTTTATCAGTTTAAAACGGTGCCAGGCAGAGGAAAAAAATCACAAGGTGTAAAAAACTAGAGTGGAATCTAAAGGAGGGTTGCCTCTTGTTTGCATTTGTCTATGCGGCTCGAGCTGCAGTCACAGCCGACAGACTTTGACCACTGGTTTAAGCTTCAAAGGATCTTTATTTGACTCCAAACTTTGTTTGCTTTGAGAATCCATTTCACTAACGTTTTTTTTATGCGAGTAAAGTCCTACCGTATAAAACAAAATCATGACAGCTGGGATGGAAACAGGAAGTTTCGGTACAATTTGATAAATGCCAACAGATAATTAGGTTGTTCGACACGGTGGTATCGTTTTGTGTCTGTACAATTAATTATGGGAGAAATGGAGGTGGAAACACTTTTTATGCGCAAAAATGTATATACTGAACAAAAAATATAAGTGCTACAATTCCAGGAATTGTGTACAGATCCTTGTGACATGGGCCCGTGCATTATCATGCTGAAACATGAGGTGATGGCTGCGGATGACCGGCACGACAATGGGCCTCAGGATCTCGTCACGGTATCTCTGTACATTCAAATTGCCATCAATAAAAGGCAATTGTGTTCGTTGTCCGTAGCTTTTGCCTGCCCATACCATAACCCCATCGCCTCCATGGGGCACTCTGTTCACCATGTTGACATTTGTAAACCGCTCGCCCACACGACCTCATACATGTGGTTTGCGGTTGTGAGGCTGGTTGGACGTACTGCAAAATTATCTAAAATTACGTTGGAGGCGGCTTATGGTGGAGAAATTCATAAATTAAATTCTCTGCCACCAGCTCTGGTGGGAATTCCTGCAGTCAGCATGCCAGTTGCACACTCCCTCAAAACTTTAGACATCTGTGGTGTTGTGTGACAAAAGTGGACTTTTATTGTCCCCATGCACAAGGTGCACCTGTGTAATGATCATGCTGTTTAATCTTGATATGCCACATGCTGTCAGGTCGATTATTATCTTGGCATAGGATAATTTTTTACATTTTATTTCACCTTTATTTAACCAGGTAGGCCAGTTGAGAACAAGTTCTCATTTGCAGCTGCGACCTGGCCAAGATAAAGTAAAGCAGTGCAACACAAACAACACAGTTACACATGAAATAAACAAACGTACAGTCAATAACACAATAGAAAGTCTATACAGTGTGTGCAAATGGCTTAAGGAGGTAAGACAATAAATGGGCCATAGTAGCGACGTAATTACAATTTAGCAAATTAACACTGGTGTGATGGATGTGCAAGTAGAAATACTGATGTGCAAAAGAGCAAAAAAGTAATAAAAACAATATGGGGATGAGGTAGGTTGATTGGATGGGCTATTTACAGATGGGCTGTGTACTGTACAGCTGCAGCGATCGGTAAGCTGTTCAGATAGCTGATGCTTAAAGTTAGTGATGGAGATATGTCTCCAACTTCAGCGATTTTTGCAATTCGTTCCAGTCATTGGCAGCAGAGAACTGGAAAGAAAGGCGCCAAAGGAGGTGTTGGCTTTGGGGATGACCAGTGAAATATACCTGCTGGAGCGCGTGCTACGGGTGGGTGCTGCTATGGTGACCAGTGAGCTGAGATAAGGCGGAGCTTTACCTAGCAAAGGCTTATAGATGACCTGGAGCTGGTGGGTCTGGCAACGAATATGTAGCGAGGGCCAGCCGACGAGAGCATATAGGTCGCAGTGGTGGGTAGTATATGGGGCTTTGGTGACAAAACGGATGGCACTGTTATAGACTGCATCCAGCTTGCCTAGTAGAGTGTTGGAGGCTATTTTGTAAATGACATCATCAAGGATCGGTAGGATAGTCAATTTTACGAGGGTATGTTTGGCAGCATGAGTGAAGGAGGCTTTGTTGCGAAATACATTTTTATTTTGGATTGTAGATGTTTAATATGAGTCTGGAAGGAGAGTTTACAGTCAAGCCAGACACCTAGGTATTTGTAGTTGTCCACATATTCTAAGTCAGAACCGTCCACAGTTGTCATGCTAGTCGGGCGGGTGCGGGCAGCGATTTGTGCACAACAGTTGAGAGAAATAAGCTTTTTGTGCGTATGCAACATTTCTGGGATCTTTTATTTAAAGCCATGAAACATGGGACCAACACTTAACATGTTGCGTTTATATTTTTGTTCAGGGTAAATTAACATCTGATGGTGTGTGTGTGTGTGTGTGTGTGTGTGTGTGTGTGTGTGTGTGTGTGTGTGTGTGTGTGTGTGTGTGTGTGTGTGTGTGTGTGTGTGTGTGTGTGTGTGTGTGTGTGTGTGTGTGTGTGTGTGGAACATTTCTGGGATCTTTTATTTCAGCTCATAAATCATGCGTTTTATTTTTGTTCAGCATAATCATTATATCGAAATAAACTTGAAGTTGAGCGATGATGTGGTGTGTGGTCCTCCCGCTACGACTTGGTAAAGCATGCAGTTTATTAGGCTATAAGGGAAATAAGTTATGAGGAACTTCACGGGGTGATGAGCTTGATGCTGCTTTCCAAAAAATATCAAGGGTCTTATTCTGGTGACATGATGATTGATGTTGGACGTTCATTTGACAAATGAACGTCCAAATAATCTCATCATGTTACTAGACTAGTTTACCTGCACTGTATCTGCGAGTTGTTGGCTAGAGCGCAGGTTCCCAAGACCAGTAAGCACAGTTTGTGACAAAACTATCGGTATATTTGAAAATGTGATGGAAACACATTAAACATATAATACATTGTTACGTTACAGCCTTATTCAAAAGTTGATTAAATAGTTTTTTCCCCCCTCATCATTCTACACACAATACCCCATAATGACAAAGCAAAAAAAAATAATTATATCACATTTGACATAATTCAGACACTTTACTGTTGAAGCACCTTTGGCAGCGATTACAGCCTAGAGTCTTCTTGGCTATGACGCTACAAGCTTGGCAAACCTGTATTTGGGGAGTTTCTCCCATTCTTCTTTGCAGAGCCTCTCAAGCTCTGTCAGGTTGGATGGGGAGCATCGCTGCCCAGCTATTTTCAGGTCTCTCCAGAGATGCTTGATCGGGTTCAAGTCTGGGCTCTGGCTGGGCCACTCAAGGACATTCAGAGACTTGTCCTGTTGGAAGGTGAACCTTCGCCCTAGTCTGAGGTCCTGAGCGCTCTGTAGAAGGTTTTCATCAAGGATGTCCTCTGTACTTTGCTCCATTAATCTTTCCCTTGATCCTGACTAGTCTCCCAGTTCCTGCCACTAAGTGACCATTGGGTTCTTGGTCACCCCCAAAACTTCTTCCATTTAAAAAGGATGGAGGCCATTGTGTTCTTGGGGACCTTCAATGCTGCAGAAATGTTTTGGTACCCTTCCCCAGATCTGTTATTCGACACAATCCTGTCTCTGATCTCTCTGGACAATTCCTTCGACCTCATTTCATGGTTTTTGTTCTGACATGCACTGTCAACTGTGGGACCTTATATAGACAGGTGTGTGCCTTTCCAAATCATGTCCAATCAATTGAATTTACCAGAAGTGGACTCCAACAAAGTTTTAGAAACATATCAAGGATGATCAATGGAAACAGGATGTACCTGAGCTCAATTTCGAGTCTTACAGCAAAGGGTCTGAATACCTATTTACATAAGGGATTTCTGTTTTAATTTTATTATACAGTTTCAAAAATGTCTAAACCTGTTTTCGCTTTGTCGTTATGGGGTATTGTGTGTAGATTGAGGATTTTTTGTATTTTATTTAATCCATTTTAAAATAAGGCTGTAACGTAACAAAATGTGGAAAAAGGGAAGGGGTCAGAACACTTTCTGAATGCACTGTAGGTACACAGGTCAGGAGAGAAATTGGAGTAATCAATGTCAGTGACAGACAGTGACACATTCAACACCACTTTGCACTCTTGCATGCATCTAGCTGATCTAGGGTGTAATTATTAATCGAACTGTTGCAAACAAGAGTTTCTATTTGACAAATTCAGTTATGTTTTTAACAGAATCAGTGGAATGAATACACCCCTGATCACACGCAAAACACAGTTCACTTTCATAGCAGCCACATACACATGTCAGTGGAAAAGCAGCCAACAAGTGCTCAGCATATTTGCGAACTCCTTCAAGACTATTGGAAAAGCATTCCAGGTGAAGCTGGTTGAGAGAATGCCAAGAGTGTACAAAGCTGTCATCAAGGCAAAGGTTGGCTACTTTGAAGAATCTCAAATATAAAATAAATGTTGATTTGTTTCTTGGTTACTACATGTTGTGTTATTTCATAGTTTCGATGTCTTCACTATTATTCTTCAATGTAGAAAATAGTAAAAATAAAGCACCCCTGGAATGAGTAGGTGTTTTTTGACTGGTGCTGTATGTTGTGCAGAAAAAAGTTGATTATTAATCCTTTTGTTTTAGTTAAGAACACTTTGTAATCCAGTATGCTTTGATAAAATTGCCACTATCCCCGTCCACATGGAAATTCCGTACGAGTTAAATGGAGGCCAATTTGGTATCCTATTAATACTTTTGATGCCAGCAAGAATGAGACCAGGAAGTATTTTAAGACGGCTAACTTCATTAAGCCTCCTCCATGTATATCTCACTAGGTCAGGGTTTTTCAACCTCTATATATCCACTAGTTCTAATGTATCCATGATCTTCATGATCTCCTTCAGTGCTTGAGGGTGATAGTTTGTAGAGTGATTTCCTTTACGATCTATTGAGGTACTTAAAACCGTATTATCATCTCCCACCATAATAGATTCATACGTTGCTTGTGAGCTCAATAGATTATTATATATATACTGCTCAAAAAAATAAAGGGAACACTTAAACAACACAATGTAACTCCAAGTCAATCACACTTCTGTGAAATCAAACTGTCCACTTAGGAAGCAACACTGATTGACAATAAATTTCACATGCTGTTGTGCAAATGGAATAGACAACAGGTGGAAATTATAGGCAATTAGCAAGACACCCCCAATAAAGGAGTGGTTCAGCAGGTGGGGACCACAGACCACTTCTCAGTTCCTATGCTTCCTGGCTGATGTTTTGGTCACTTTTGAATGCTGGCGGTGCTTTCACTCTAGTGGTAGCATGAGACGGAGTCTACAACCCACACAAGTGGCTCAGGTAGTGCAGCTCATCCAGGATGGCACATCAATGCGAGCTGTGGCAAGAAGGTTTGCTGTGTCTGTCAGCGTAGTGTCCAGAGCATGGAGGCGCTACCAGGAGACAGGCCAGTACATCAGGAGACGTGGAGGAGGCCGTAGGAGGGCAACAACCCAGCAGCAGGACCGCTACCTCCGCCTTTGTGCAAGGAGGAGCAGGAGGAGCACTGCCAGAGCCCTGCAAAATGACCTCCAGCAGGCCACAAATGTGCATGTGTCTGCTCAAACGGTCAGAAACAGACTCCATGAGGGTGGTATGAGGGCCCGACGTCCACAGGTGGGGGTTGTGCTTACAGCCCAACACCGTGCAGGACGTTTGGCATTTGCCAGAGAACACCAAGATTGGCAAATTCACCACTGGCGCCCTGTGCTCTTCACAGATGAAAGCAGGTTCACACTGAGCACGTGACAGACGTGACAGAGTCTGGAGCCGCCGTGGAGAACGTTCTGCTGCCTGCAACATTCTCCAGCATGACCGGTTTGACGGTGGGTCAGTCATGGTGTGGGGTGGCATTTCTTTGAGGGGCCGCACAGCCCTCCATATGCTCGCCAGAGGTAGCCTGACTGCCATTAGGTACCGAGATGAGATCCTCAGACCCCTTGTGAGACCATATGCTTGTGCGGTTGGCCCTGGGTTCCTCCTAATGCAAGACAATGCTAGACCTCATGTGGCTGGAGTGTGTCAGCAGTTCCTGCAAGTGGAAGGCATTGATGCTATGGACTGGCCCGCCTGTTCCCCAGACCTGAATCCAATTGAGCACATCTGAGACATCATGTCTCGCTCCATCCACCAACGCCACGTTGCACCACAGACTGTCCAGGAGTTGGCGGATCCTTTAGTCCAGGTCTGAGAGGAGATCCCTCAGGAGACCATCCGCCACCTCATCAGGAGCATGCCCAGGCGTTGTAGGGAGGTCATACAGGCACGTGGAGGCCACACACACTACTGAGCCTCATTTTGACTTGTTTTAAGGACATTACATCAAAGTTGGATCAGCCTGTAATGTGGTTTTCCACTTTCATTTTGAGTGTGACTCCAAATCCAGACCTCCATGGGTTGATAAATTGGATTTCCATTGATTATTTTTGTGTGATTTTGTTGTCAGCAAATTCAACTATGAAAAGAAAAAAGTATTTAATAAGATTATTTCTTTCATTCAGATCTAGGATGTGTTGTTTAAGTGTTCCCTTTATTTTTTTGAGCAGTGTATTTTCGAGGAAGTGTGGATCATCATTATTTGTCCCATATAGATTAATTAGCCAGATCTGTTTTTGGGCCAATAGCATATTTCAAAGGATCCTTTTTCCTTGAGGATCTGTTTTCAGAGTTTGCACAATTAGATCAAAATTGTTGTTAATTAACTCCTTTTGCCATTCTTTGCCCATGACAACATATATTTCTCCCTCCCAGTCCTTTTCTCATCCAACCTCATCTATATTTGTAGATTGAGTTTCCTATAAAGAATATATATATTATTTCTCCTGGAAAACCTGTATCTTCTTTTTTTATGATCTGCTAAGTCATTGCAATTTTAACTGGCTATACTTATTTCCCCATTTACCATAATACCCAAGTGTCAATTATACTTAACACAACCAATGTTTTTAAACTTAAAATTAAAAAGCACCATGATGATTAAGTGTCCATATAGTTATACCATAGTACTTGCCCTGTTAAGAAAACGGTATCTGGAACTGTGTAAACCTCCAATTGTCTTTAATATTCAACCCACTAAAACTTCCCCCATATCTAGGACGTCTGTTGTCACTAAGACCTAAGACAACTAACCAAATAACATGGAAAACAGTCACAAAAATGAAATAATAATAGATAATATTACTATAACTAATAAGAGCACAATATAGTTTCATGCTCATATTGAGAAAGTCCTAGCAAAGGCTATGAGCATGTCAGCCCAGTCTTGTTAGTTCATTGGATCCAATTGTTTGAAAACATTAAGATAAATGCCTATAAATATCGCAAGACCTTTTCTTTTGTCCATTTACATGCACGCTGCCTTTCGGCAGAGAGACATATTTCATGTAGTCCTTATTATATCCTGTTATAGTCCAACAAGAAGCAATAAGGAACATGCATTCTAACAGCCGCTAATGACTGCAGGTAAAAATAAGTCTTAGTCATCACACTACCCATAAAGGGAAAATAATTTTAACTCACAATCGACCCTGGCACGATAGCAAAGAATACATGCAGTACTGACAATCCAGAGCGAGTAAACCTGTAAATCCAACCCTCTCTCCACCCATACACATTTACTTTTTTATTCCAGGTTCGTTGCTCTATCGCCTCGGCTGTTTTACACATACAGTTGAAGTTGGAGGTTTACATACACCTTAGCCAAATACATTTAAACTCAGTTTTTCACAATTCCTGACTGTTAATCATAGTAAAAATTCCATGTCTTTGTCACGGTTGCCGTAAGGAGAAGGGGACCAAAGTGCAGCGTGTGTGTCCTTCCACATTTTATTTACACTGTGAAACTATGCAATACATAAACAAAACAGCAAACCGTGACGCAGAGGTGAAACATACACTACTCAAAAAACAATCTCCCACAAACCCAGGTGGGAAAAACCCTTACTTGAGTATGATCTCCAAATAGAGACAATGAGGACCAGCTGCCTCTAATTGGAGATCATCCCAAACAACCCCCAACATAGAAATACAAAACTAGAACCTAACAACATAGAAATAGAAAACATAGAATACAACAAAGAACTACAAATCTCGAATGCCCACCCATTAACCAGGCTCTGGAAGACGTGGCTGTCAGCTGACTCGCCATTAACCCCAATTTCAATAATATTGAAATTTAGAACTACTTTCTCTCCAGGCCTCCTAGAAGTAATGCCCCTGATCTTTCTCCACCCCTGTAACCCCAATTTATATATAGATTGCAATAGATGTATTATAGATGTGTAGTATGTATGCGATGTATAGGCTGCATCCCAGAATGGCACCCTATTCCTATAGTGCACTACTTTGGACCAGAGCCCAATGGGCCCAGAGTAGGAAATAGAGTACCACTCTCTCCAGCCCTGTCTGTGCCATGGGTGAGGGCTATACAGATACATCTTCCCATGTCAAGAGACACTGCAGATTAACAGACTACAGTCAATCAGTCCTACATTTTGCTACTAGCCATGTTTTGAGGTTAACATTCGATGGGTGTCAGAGTTAGTCAGCCTCCATCTCTGTCTCTCTCTGTTTCTCTTTCTCTCTGTATCTTCACTGCAGTGGCCGACACTCTCACTACTCCCCCGCTCGATGGATAACCATTCCAGAGGGGAGAGAGAGATGGTCAAGGAAGAAATGTTTTACTGAGAGATGTATCTAAGCCTACGAGATGGGTTGAGTGGTGTGGACTCAATCTTATGTGTTTTTAACACCACAGGTTCCTGCAAAATGGCTGACAACCTCCTGTCAGATAGGATTACCAAGCCTAGATAGATAGACAGACGGAGTGCTATCTATGCTCCAGCCCTGGCTGGCAGCAGACACTGGCTCCAGACGCTGAGAAAAAAAGTAAAAGGAGCCGATCGGCTACAGCTCTGAGCCGAGAATAATCCATCTCTGGGATAATGGTGAAAATGCTGCTGGATTTGACCTCAGCGCTCTCTGCCACTGTCCATCAAATCATTTACTGTGAGGGAGATTTGCACGCCAGTGTTATGCCAGTCCGCCTGTATGAGGTCTGCAGAGAGGTGCACTCCTGGAATGTGCTCTGAATGGACCGGCGTTTCTTTGCTTTAACGATGCCATCCAGATAGCAACTGCACATCGCCTTGATTCAGCAATACTCTGGCTGCCGACTTTGTGCTAAACGCCTGCCGGGGGGTGAAATTACCCCCCCAGACTTTTACTGAAGCCAAGCAGAGGAATATTCAGATCGCTTAATTGCTATCCTGCAAAAACAGAGATTAGTATAACTATTCAGTTCTCCAAATGACTGGAGTGTATTCTCAGTGATGGGTCAAGGTTGTCTGTTAACTAAGCCCTTAGATCGCACATAGTTTTTTTATTTTTATTTAACCTGTATTTAACTAGCAAGTTAGGTAAGAACAAATTCTTATTTACAATGACAGCCTACACCGTCCCAATCCTGACCAGGACGACACTGGGCCAATTGTGTGTCGCCCTATGCGACTCCCGATCACAGCCAGATGTGATACAACCCAGGATTGAACCAGGGTCTGTAGTGACACCTCACCCACCACATTTCCCTCCATTAAAATACAAATCAATTTATAACATTTTTGACATGTGTTTTTCTGGATTTTTTTGTTGTTATTCTGTCTCTCACTGTTCAAATAAACCTACCATTAAAATGATACACTGACCATTTCTTTGTCAGTGGGAAAACGTACAAAATCAGCAGGGGATCAAATACTTTTTCCCTCACTGTACATACACATACCTACATACATAGAAATATATACACACACACACACACAAACCCTTCCACTCCCGCCTAATTGGAGTAAACTAATAAATAACAGCACTTAGGCTTCTACTTCCAGCTTATACATACTAAATCAATTTTACAATAGTTATATTTTGTTTGTTTTTAGTCCCTCCACCTCTCCTCATCTGTCCATTCAGTTTGATTTCTATTTGCCAAATGTTTCTTAAGGTGCTATTTCACCAAAGTTCTGAACCAATTTACATTTTACGTACACAGTATATTTTACATGTGTTATCTTGTTATTAGTCCCACCCTTCAGCTCCGTTCAACACCTCCCATCTATCTCTTAACACCATCCATATTGGATTTCTATTTGCCATATATTTCTGACGCTAACTTTATATCGGCGGAAAGAGGGGATTGAGCTGCAGCCACTACAAGAAACGCTAAGTCTGTAGCATCAACACAGGGAGCTATTCAATATTCTAAATTATGTCTCTGTGTGACTCTAGGGGGTTTAATACCTGAACGTCTTTAAAACCAAGAGAATTGTATTTGGTACAAATCATTCCCTAAATTCTAGACCTCAGCTGAATCTAGTAATGACTGGTGTGGCTGTTGAACAAGTTGAGGAGACTAAATTACTTGGCGTTACCTTAGATTGTAAACTGTCCATGGTCAAAACATATAGATTCAATGGTTGTAAAGATGGGGAGAGGTCTGGCCGTAATAAAGAGATGCTCTGCTTTTTTGACACCACACTCCAAAAAGCAAGTTCTGCAGGCTCTAGTTTTGTCTAATCTTGATTATTGTCCAGTCGTGTGTTCCAGTGCGGCAAGGAAAGACCTAGTTAAGCTGCAGCTGGCCCAGAACAGAGTGGCACGTCTTGCTCTTCATTGTAGTCAGAGGGCTGATATAAATCATATGCATGCCAGTCTCTCTTGGCTAAAAGTTGAGGAGAGACTGACACCATCACTTCTTTTATAAGAAACATTAATGTGTTGAAAATCCCAAATTGTTTGCATAGTCAACTTACACACAGCTTTGACACACACTTACCCCACCATGCCCCCAGGAGTCTTTTCACAGTCCCCAAATTCAAGAAAGCGTACTGTATTACATAAAGCCATTATTGCATGGAACTTCGTTCCATATCATATTGCTCAAATAAACAGCAAACCTGGTTTAAACAACCCAGATAAAGCAACACCTCACGGCACAACGCCTCTCCCCTATTTGACCTAGATAGTTTGTGTGTATGTATTGATATGTAGGCTGTGTGCCTTTTTTTAGTTCTGTCCTTGAGCTGTTCTTGTCTATTAATGTTCTTTATAATGTCATGTTTTGTGTAGACCCCAGGAAGAAAGCAGCAGCTAATGGGGATCCTAATAAAATACCAAATACCTTATCTGTATTCCCCACCTGTCTTATTTTTTTCTCTCACTGCAGTCTCACAGGATTGGGTCTTGGGGAGAACAACAGAACGAGAGGCCACACTCACACTCTGTCCATTTACTGGCAGCACCTCTCTAACCAGTCAATGTATCATCGTCCTCACTTTGATTCACTCTGTGGCAGAGCAATAATCTGCCATCTCTCTTCTGCTTTCGAGGCTGTGCTGCTGCTAAGGGAGATAGAGAGAGAGCACTGTCAGCTTGTGTGTGTGGGTTTGATGATAGTGGGGGGATCGGTGCGCGCATGCGAGACTGGGACTCTGGCACAGATGGGATTATGGCTCCTGCTCTGCTCGGGCTCATCTGTGACAACTGTGAACTCCATCTGGGGACACAGTGAAGGACAATGACCTTTTCACCTCATTGGTATTCCAGTACGTTTTGAACTCATCAGAATTTACTGGCTTTATAGTGTTTCACCACTGTCTGTCAAAGCACTGCTGCAACATGTTATATTTTACCTCGAAGGCTGCAGCAGAAGCAAACTCCTTTGTCGGCGACTCTTTCGCACGCGACTGGCTGGGGAACAACGCTTGTGTGTTGGTGGCTCCATGCACTCGTGAATGCTCTCGTATCTCTTCTGTGTGGAAACTCGCTTAACCTGTCTGAAGGCTCTCATATATATTGGTTAACTTATGCCCCTGGATACATTTGTTCATATGGGCAGAATATTGTATACAATAAATGCTGCATTTACCTTTCTTTTAGACAGAATAAATCAAATGGGGTTGGATGAAAAACTAGGTTTTTAAAAATCCATAAATCTACTAATACATTCATTAATAAAATAAAGATGTGCACATAAATAAATGTTATTTCAACCTTGTAATAATTAGTAGATATAGAATCGAATGATCAATATAATAACACTAGGCCTATGATATTTTCTTGAATAGGCTTAGCCTACTCAAATATCACAATTGTCTTTAGCAAGAGCTGTGCCGATTCATTCATTTTCAACACATGACAGATTATAGATTCTGTCTGCACTGCAGTTTGTCAAAGTATTACATGCTGACCGCACTCCTCGGGTCGCAAAATCAATTTACACATGTTATTCAATCATTGCACCCACACTGCTCGCACGCGCCAAAGAGCATCTGCGTAGCCAGGCGCTAAAATAGAACTTGATTCTATTCATGACGCTTGATGCGCTGCAAGTCCCACCTCTCCCATCTCATTGGTTTTTAGGAGCATATTCCCACGTGGGTGATTGAAAGATGAACTGAGGTCCACACTCCAGTCCAGTTGTTGGTGGTAATGCACCTTAAAGTTAGTTGTCACCTGCCATTTTAAGTCTCGGTTGACGCTTTTATCTGTGGATTAATTGACGGAGTAAAGGACCTTGTGCATTTTAGGTAAAATAACAACCCAATGTTTATATCCCAGGACAAATTAGCTAGCAACAGCAAGCTAGCTAGCTAAATTGCCATAAATGTTTAATGCTTTTTGACCTCTCTCCAAATGTTTTGATTTTTCAACCTGCGTGTCTTGATCGCGTTTTGGTGGACAAAATCAACATGCGTGCTGTCTGGTCAGCATGTTAGGATATATTGATTGGCACCAATAGCCTAAGCAAAGTCTGTATCAATAGGCTACAAGTTGCATTTTTCTTATGAAAAGGAGAGGGAAATATGACTGACCTGCACTGCACGTAGGAACCTGTCCATACGACTGTGAGCTTATTGACCAGTTGTGAATGTTCTGAAAGCTTATCTGAATACAAAACCCATCGACCCCTTATGGGCCATCAGCGGGACAAAAGTATGAGATGGTGCGCTATTAACTCTAGCACTGCTTCATTAAATGTTCAAATGAATATTTTAGGCAACACCATATTTTTTTTCATGGGCACAGAAATGCAAAATTATGTACATTCATGGCCAAACGTTTTGATGATGACACAAATATTAATTTTCACAAAGTCTGCTGCCTCAGTTTGTATAATGGCAATTTGCATATACTCCAGAATGTTATGAAGAGTGATCAGATGAATTGCAATTAATTGCAAAGTCCCTCATTGCCATGCAAATGAACTGAATCCCAAAAAACATTCCCACTTCATTTCAGCCCTGCCACAAAAGGACCAGCTGACGATGTCATGTCAGTGTTTCTCTCGTTAACACAGGTGTGAGTGTTGACGAGGACAAGGCTGGAGATCACTGTCATGCTGATTTGAGTTCGAATAACAGACTGGAAGCTTCAAAAGGAGGGTGGTGCTTGGAATCATTGTTCTTCCTCTGTCATCCATGGTTACCTGCAAGGAAACACGTGCCGTCATTGCTTTGCACAAAAAGGGCTTCACAGGCAAAGATATTGCTGCCAGTAAGATTGCACCTAAATCAACCATTTATCGCATGATCAAGAACTTCAAGGAGAGCGGTTCAATTGTTGTGAAGAAGGCTTCAGGGCACCCAAGAAAGTCCAGCAAGCGCCAGGACCATCTCCTAAAGTTGATTCAGCTGTGGGATCAGGGCACCAACAGTACACAACTTGCTCAGGAATGGCAGCAGGCAGGTGTGAGTGCATCTGCACGCACAGTGAGGCGAAGACTTTTGGAGGATGGCCTGGTGTCAAGAAGGGAAGCAAAGAAGCCACTTCTCTCCAGGAAAAACATCAGGGACAGACTGCAAAAGGTACAGGGATTGGACTGCTGTGGACGGGGGTAAAAGTAATTTTCTCTGAATCCCCTTTCCGATTGTTTGGGGCATCCGGAAAAAAGCTTGTCCAGAGAAGACAAGGTGAGCACTACCATCAGTCCTGTGTCATGCCAACAGTAAAGCATCCTGAGACCATTCATGTCTGGGGTTGCTTCTCAGCCAAGGGAGCTCACTCACACTTTTGCCTAAGAATACAGCCATGAATAAAGAATGGTACCAACACATCCTCCGAGAGCAACTTCTCCCAACCATCCAGGAACAGTTTGGTGACGAACAATGCCTTTTCCAGCATGATGGAGCACCTTGACATAAGGCAAAAGTGATAACTAAGTGGCTCGGGGAACAAAACATCGATATTTTGGGTCCATGGCCAGGAAACTCCCCAGACCTTAATCCCATTGAGAACTTGTTGTCAATCCTCAAGAGGCGGGTGGACAAACAAACAAAAACCCACAAATTCTGACAAACTCCAAGCATTGATTATGCAAGAATTGGCTGCCATCAGTCAGGATGTGGCCCAGAAGTTAATTGACAGCATGCCAGGGCGGATTGCAGAGGTCTTGAAAAAGAAGGGTTAACACTGCAAATATTGACTCTTTGCGTCAACTTCCTGTAATTGTCAATAAAAGCATTTGACACTCATGAAAGGCTTGTAATTATACTTCACTATTCCATAGTAACATCTGACAAAAATATCTAAAGACACTGAGGCTGCAGACTCTCGCATTAAATGTTTATTTTCATTAATTAGGTAGCCTATGCTACAAAATATAATATTCTGCCCATATGAACATATTTATTTTAGGCCATTGCCTAATGAACAGCTACATGATTTAATTAAAAGCAGGAAATAGACATTGTTTCACATTCTTTAATAAAAGACTCAAACACAAACAGCCAATAGGCTACAGCTCACTTCAGTTTCCCCCGCCAAATATGCCTAAGGAAACTCGGTGTCTTGACGACGTTGAGTGCGCGAGGGGAGAGGTCTGTACGGAGCTTAGTACCTTCCACAAAAGTTTTGCTTGACAAAAAGACACGTAAACGTCTGTGTATATAGAATTGGCATCAATGGTGTATAATAAAATTAGGTGGGAGCTTTTGTGTGTTAATACGCATGTGTGAATTGGAAATGTGTTTTTTTTTTCTTGGAGAGTGGAGTCATGGCCAGGGTCTGCCATTCAACGGCGACCCTGGAGTAATTAGGGTTATGTACCTTGCTCAAGGGCACATCGACAGATTTTTAACCTTCTCAGCTCGGGGATTCGAACCAGCGACCTTTTGTTTACTGGCCTAACGCTCTAACCACTATTCTACTTCCTCATTTCTTTACCCCAAACATACAATTATCTGTAAGGTCCTTCATTCTAGCAGTGCATTTCAAAACACACATTCAACCACAAAGACCTGGGATGTTTTCCAATGCTTCGCAAAGAAGGGCACCTATTGGTGGAAAAACAACAGCTATTGAATATCCCTTTGAACATGGTGAAGTAATTAATTACACTTTAGATGTTGTATCAATACACCCAGTCACTACAAAGATACAGGTGTCCTTAACTTGGTTGTCGGAGAGGAAGGAAACCGCTCAGGGATTTACCATCAATCAATCAAATTGATTTATAAAGCCCTTTTTTACATCAGACGATGTCACAAAGTGCAATACAGAAACCCAGCCTAAAACCCCAAACAGCAAGCAATGCAGATGTAGAAGCACGATGGCAAGGGAAAAACTCTCTAGAAAGGCAGGAACCTAGGAAGAAACCTAGAGAGGAACCAGGCTCTGAGGGGTGGCCAGTCCTCTTCTGGCCATGCCGGGTGGAGATTATAACAGTACATGGCCAAGATGTTCAAACGCTCATAGATGACCAGCAGGGTCAAATAATAGTCACAGTGGTTGTAGAGGGTGCAACAGGTCAGCACCTCAGGAGTAAATGTCAGTTGGCTTTTGATAGCTGATCATTCAGTTAGAGACAGCAGGTGCAGTAGAGGGAGAGAGTCGAAAACAGCAGGTCCGGGACAAGGTAGCACATCCAGTTAACAGGGTAGGGTTCCATAGCCGCAGGCAGAACAGTAAGTTAGCAGCACGACCAGGGGGACTGGGGACAGCAAGGAGTCATCAGGCCAGAGAGAGAATTAGAGGGAGCATGCTTAAATTCACACAGGACACCTGATGACAGGAGAAATACTCCAGATATAACAGACTGACCCTTGCCCGCCGACACAAACTTTTGCAGCATAATTACTGGAGGCTGAGTTAGGAAGGGTCGGGAGACACTGTGGCCCTGTCCAACTATACCCCCGGACAAGGCCAAACAGGCAGGATATAACCCCACCCACTTTGCCAAAGCACAGCCCCCACACCACTAGAGGGATATCTTCAACCACCAACTTACTACCCTGAGACAAGGCCGAGTATAACCCATGAAGATCTCCACCACGGCACGAACCCGAGGGGGGCGCCAACCCGGACAGGAAGATCATGTCAGAGACTCAACCCTCTTAGGGACGGCATGGAAGTGCGCCAGTGACTCAGCCTCCGTAATAGGGTTAGATAGGCAGACCATTCCATAAAAATGGAGCTCTAAAGGAGAAAGCCCTGCCTCTAGCTGTTTGCTTAGAAATTCTTGGGACTATAAGGAGGCCTGCGTCTTGTGACCGTAGTGTACGTGTAGGTATGTACGGCAGGACCAAATCGGAAAGATGGGTAGGAGAAAGCCCATGTAATGCTTTGTAGGTTAGCAGTAAAAACTTGAAATCAGCCTTCCTTAACAGGAACCCAGTGAAGAGAGGCTAGCACTGGAGTAATATGTTCACATTTTTGGGTTCTAGTCAAGATTATAGCAGCTGTGTTTAGCACTAACTGAAGTTTATTTAGTGCTTTATCCGGGTAGCCAGAAAGTAGAGCATTGCAGTAGTCTAATCTAGAAGTGACAAAAGCATGGATACATTTTTCTGCGTCATTTTTGGACAGAATTTCTGATTTTTGCAATGTTACGTAGATGGAAAAAAAGCTGTCCTTGAAACAGTCTTTATATCTTAGTCAAAAGAGAGATCAGGGTCCAGAGTAACGCCGAGGTCCTTTACAGTTTTTATTTGAGACGACTGCACAACCATCAAGATTAATTGTCAGATCCAACAGAAGATCTCTTTTGTTTCTTGGGACCTCGATCTAGCATCTCTGTTTTGTCCGAGTTTAAAAGTAAAACATTTGCCTGAATGTCTGAAACACAGGCTTCCAGGGAGGGCAATTTTGGGGCTTAACCATGTTTCATCGAAATGTTCAGCTGTGTATCGTCCGCATAGCAGTGAACGCTAAAATAATTTTTACGAATGACATCACCAAGAGGTAAAATATATATTGAAAACAATAGTGGTCATGAAACGGAACCTTGAGGAACACCGAAATGTACAGTTGATTTGTCAGAGGACAAACCATCCACAGAGACAAACTGATATCTTTCAGACAGATAAGATCTAAACCAGGCCAGAACTTGTCCGTGTAGACCAATTTGGGTTTCCAATCGCTCCAAAAGAATGTGGTCATCGACGGTATCAAAAGCAGCACTAAGGTCTAGGAGCACGAGGGCAGATGCAGAGCCTTGGTCTGACACCATTTAAAAGGTAATTTACCACCTTCACGAGTGCAGTCTCAGTGCTATGATGGGGTCTAAACCCAGACGGAAGCATTTTGTATACATTGTTTGTGTCACGCCCTGACCAGGTGAACTCAGGTATTTTGGGTCAGGGTGTGTCATGTTGGGTATTTTTCCTTGGTTTGTTTTATGTTTACGTTTTAGCCTTGTGTAGGCTCTAGGTGGGTTATTTCTATGTTGGGTTCTGTCGATTCCCAATCAGAGACAGCTGTCGCTAATTGTCTCTGATTGGGATCACATTTAAGTTGCTGTTTTCCCCACGCTGTTTGTGGGGTGTTGTCTCTTTGTTTGAGCAAGTAACGTATCGGTATTTTTCTTGAATTTTGTGTACATGTTTAATTCCATGGTGTTGAATAAACATGTGTTCGCTCCCAGCTGCGTTTTGGTCCGCTTCCTCGTCACCAGGCGACGAACGTTACAGAACAACCCACCGAACCAGGACCAAGCAGCGGGAGGAAAAGGAGCGCGAGAGATGGGCTCGCGAGGGGAAGGAGTTCTGGACCTGGGAGGAGATATTGTCGGGGAAAGGACCCTGGCGGAAGGATTCCCAGGTCGAGGAGGTAAAGCCAGCCGGTAGACGGAGTCCCAGGCGGCGGTCGAGGAGGCCCGGAAAACACCCCCAAGAAAATGTTTTGGGGGGGCTAATGGGGTGGTCCGGAAGGGCAGAGGAAGAGCCCAGACCACTGCTCTCGTGGGGGATGACGGCGGAGGAAGAGACGGAGATGAGGCAGTTGATTGAGGACCTGCAGAGGGAAGATCTGGAGGAGGAGCCATGGTATGCGGAGTTGCGCGCTGTGTCGCCAGTGCGCCCGCACAGCCCGGTGCGTCCGGTGGACATGCCCAGCACATGCCGTGCTAGGATAGGCATCCAGCCAGGACGAGTGGCTAAACCGGCTCCACGCTTCAGGTCACTAGTGCGTGTTCACAGTCCTGTCTGGCCCGTTCCTGTTCCCCGCACCAAGCCCACGGTGCGTGTCCACAGTCCTGCCCGGCCCGTCCCTGCTCCCCGCACCAAGCCATGGGAAGCGGAGTTGCGCGCTGTGTCGCCAGTGCGCCCGCACAGCCCGGTGCGTCCGGTGGACATGCCCAGCACATGCCGTGCTAGGATGGGCATCCAGCCAGGACGAGTGGCTAAACCGGCTCCACGCTTCAGGTCACCAGTACGTGTTCACAGTCCTGTCTGGCCCGTCCCTGCTCCCCGCACCAGGTTAGTGGTGCGTGTCCCCAGTCCTGTCCGGCCCGTCCCTGCTCCCCGCACCAGGTTAGTGGTGCGTGTCCCCAGTCCTGTCCGGCCCGTCCCTGCTCCCCGCACCAGGTTAGTGGTGCGTGTCCCCAGTCCTGTCCGGCCCGTCCCTGCTCCCCGCACCAGGTCAGTGGTGCGTGTCCCCAGTCCTGTCCGGCCCGTCCCTGCTCCCCGCACCAGGTTAGTGGTGCGTGTCCCCAGTCCTGTCCGGCCCGTCCCTGCTCCCCGCACCAGGTTAGTGGTGCGTGTCCCCAGTCCTGTCCGGCCCGTCCCTGCTCCCCGCACCAGGTTAGTGGTGCGTGTCCCCAGTCCTGTCCGGCCCGTCCCTGCTCCCCGCACCAAGTCAGTGGTGCGTGTCCCCAGTCCTGTCCGGCCCGTCCCTGCTCCCCGCACCAGGTTAGTGGTGCGTGTCCCCAGTCCTGTCCGGCCCGTCCCTGCTCCCCGCACCAGGTTAGTGGTGCGTGTCCCCAGTCCTGTCTGGCCCGTTCCTGCTCCACGCACCAGGTTAGTGGCGCGTGTCCCCAGTCCTGTCCGGCCCGTTCCTGCTCCCCGCACCAGGTTAGTGGTGCGTGTCCCCAGTCCTGTCCGGCCCGTCCCTGCTCCCCGCACCAGGTTAGTGGTGTGTGTCCCCAGTCCTGTCCGGCCCATCCCTGTTCCCCGCACCAAGCCCACGGTGCGTGTCCACAGTCCTGTCCGGCCCGTCCCTGTTCCCCGCACCAAGCCCACGGTGCGTGTCCACAGTCCGGCACGGCCCGTGTCTGGTCCACCGGTGCCCAATCCTGTTCCGGTCGACGGCTCCGCTCCGGAGCCTGAGCATGCCGCTCCACAGTGGTCCAGTCCGGGCCAGAGGGGTAGGGTTAAGGTGAAGGCGGGGGAGAGAACACGCCCGGGGCCAGAGCCTCCACCGAGGGTGAGGCGCCCACCCGGGTCCCCCCCCCCTAATAGACTTAAGTTTGGTGCGCCGGGAGTACGCACCGTTTGGGGGGGGGTTCTGTCACGCCCTGACCAGGTGAACTCAGGTATTTTGGGTCAGGGTGTGTCATGTTGGGTATTTTTCCTTGGTTTGTTTTATGTTTACGTTTTAGCCTTGTGTAGGCTCTAGGTGGGTTATTTCTATGTTGGGTTCTGTCGATTCCCAATCAGAGACAGCTGTCGCTAATTGTCTCTGATTGGGATCACATTTAAGTTGCTGTTTTCCCCACGCTGTTTTAGGGTTGTTGTCTCTTTGTTTGAGCAAGTAACGTATCGGTATTTTTCTTGAATTTTGTGTACATGTTTAATTCCATGGTGTTGAATAAACATGTGTTCGCTCCCAGCTGCGTTTTGGTCCGCTTCCTCGTCACCAGGCGACGAACGTTACAGTTTGTCTTCAGGAAAGCAGTGAGTTGTTTTGCAACAGCTTTGTCTAAAGTTTTTGAGAGGAGTAGGAGATTTGATGTAGGCCTATAGTTTTTTTATATTTTCTGGGTCAAGTTTGGCTTTTTCAAGAGAGGCTTTATTACTGCCACTTTTAGTTTGGTACACATCCAGTGGATAGGGAGCTGTTTATTATGTTCAACATAGGAGGTCCAAGCACAGGAAGCAGCTCTTTCAGTAGTGTATTTGGAATAGGGTCCAGTATGCAGCTTGAAGGTTTAGAGGGAATGACTGATTTCATCAATGTGTGAAGATAAGTTGATTCTCTCCCTTGATTCTAGGTCCTGGCAGTGTTGTGCAGACTCAGGACAACTGAGCTTTGGAGAAATACACAGATTTAAAGAGAAGTCCGTAATTTGCTTTCTAATGATCATGATCTTTTCCTCAAAGAAGTTCATGAATTCATCACTGCTGAAGTAATAGCCATCCTCTCTTGGGCAATGCTGCTTTTTAGTTAGCTTTGCGACAGTATCAAAAATGCATTTAGGATCGATACTGCACGGTACTGTCTTTCCAAGCTAGTCGGAAGACTTCCAGTTTGGTGTTGCACCATTTCCGTCCCAATTTTCTGTAAGCTTGCTTCAGGGCTCAGGTGTTTTATGTATACCAGGGAGCTAGTTTCTCATGACAAATGTTTTTCAGGGTGTGACTGCATCCTTCTGTTTGTTGTTTTCAATCTTTCCTGTGACCTGCCCTGTCTGGAACTGCAAGGAGTAACAGTGTAACCTACATTACTAGCTACCATGACAAAGACCGAAGCCGGAGGGACTACCATTGAGGACAGGGGTGTCTCTCTATCACAGGTGAAGGATCTTTTAAACAAACAAAAATAGTTATACAAGCAGTTGTTACAACATCAAGAAAATTGCTTGAAGTGTTTTGTCCAAATACTGGTGGTTTCAACTAATAAAAGAATGGACGACCAGACCAGAGAGGTCCAGGGCCTGAAGAACAGTTTGCAGTTCTAGGGTAAGCTCGATGAGTTGAAACCAGAGAACAGCAAGATGACAGCAATCTGTAAGACATTGAGAGAGGATCTCGATGGACGATCAATGAAAAACAACATGGTTGTGGATGGAATTGCAGAATCTCCACATGAGACCTGGACGGAGTCTGTGGACAAAGTGAGGGTTATGATCTCTGAGAAACCACAGAGAAATTGAGGTGGAGCACACCACAGGACTAGAAAACCCATCACCTGCCCAGGTGACAGGCCCAGGCCGATAGTGGTCAAGTTCCTGAGGTTCAAGGACAAGGTACCTGTTAGGAAAAGAGTCAAGAACTTGCGAGAAACCTACTTTATATCTTCCGCAACGAGGACTATCCTGAAGCTGTGCACCAGAAGAGGAAATAACTTATCCCAGCCATGAAAGCTGCCAGAGCGCTACGACAGGCTCATTGTCCACCCTCCCTCCCAGAAGCCTGGAATGGAACCCATAGTCAAGCCTGTGGGTTCGTAACTTTAACCACAAAGCACACAAACACACCTGCTTAATGTATATTTCTTTGTCTTACTTTTTTTGCTCGTTTCCATATCGCATTTATTTATTTAATATATATATATATATATATATATATATATATATATATATATATATATATATATATATATATATATATATATATATATATAGTACTTTTTCTCCCCAATTGGCAGTTAGTCTTGTCCAATTGCTGCAACTCCCGTACTGACTCGGGATTGGCAAAGGTAGAGAGCCATGCGTCCTCCGAAACACAACCCTGCTAAGCCACACTGCTTCTTGACACTCCTCAGAAACACAGTACAACTGGCAATGGAAGTCAGTTTGCAGGCGCCCGGCCCGCCACAAGGAGTTGCTAGAGCGTGATGGGACAAGAACGTTAAGGCCGGCCGAACCCTCTCCTAACCCAGACAATTGTGCGCCGCCTCATTGGTCTCCCAGTCACGGCCGGCTGTGACAAAGCACTAAGGTAACCTGCCTAAATGACTTCCCGACCCATAGCACTAACGTCTGTAGCCATGAAGTGCTTTGAAAGGCTGGTCATGGCTCACATCAACACCGTTATCCCAGAAACCCTAGAACCAATCCAATTTGTGTACCGCCGAAACAGATCCACAGATGATGCAATCTCTATTGCACTCCACACTGCCCTTTCCCACTTGGAAAAAGGAACTCCTACGTGAGAATGCTATTCATTGACTACAGCTCAGTGTAGTCAATGCTCATCATTAAGCTAATGATCCTGGGACTAAACACCTCCCTTTGCAACTGGATTACATTTAGATTTTTTACATTTTAGTCATTTAGCAGACGCTCTTATCCAGAGCGACTTACAGTAGTGAATACATACATTTCATACATTGTTTTTTTTTTTTTTTTTTTTGTACTGGCCCCCCATGGGAATCGAACCCACAACCCTGGCGTTGCACACACCATGCTGGCGTTGCAAACACCATGCTCTACCAACTGCGCCACAGTGAAGACCTGGAACCTGGACTTCCTCATGGGCCGCCAGGTTGCCTTGTCGTGCCAGGATAACAACCTTTCCCTCAACTTGATCAAGACAAAGGAGATGATTGTGGACTACAGGAAAAGGAGGACCGGGCACGCCCCCATTCTCATCGACAGGGCTGTAATGGAGCAGGTTGAGAGCTTCAAGTTCCTTGGTGTCCACATCACCAACAAAGTATCGTGGTTCAAACACATCAAGACATTTGTGAAGAGGGCACGACAAAGCCTATTCCCCCTCAGGAGACTGAAAAGATTTGGCATGAGTCCTCAGATCCTCAAAAAGTTCTACAGCTGCACCATTGAGAGCATCCTGGCTGGTTGCATTACTACCTGGTATGGCAACTGCTCACCCTCCAAACGCAAGGCACTACCTAGGGTAGTGCGTACGGCCTAGTACATCACTGGGGCCAAGCTTCCTGCCATCCAGGATCTCTATACTAGGCAGTGTCAGAGGAAGGCCCAAAAAATTGCCAAAGACTCCAGCCACCCTAGCCATAGAACGTTCTCTCTACTACCGCATGGCAAGTGGTACCAGAGCACCAATTCAAGGTCCCTGAGTCTTCTTAACAGCTTCTATCCCCAAGCTATAAGACTCCTGAACAGCTAATCAAATGGCTAACCAGACTATTTGCATTGTGCCCCCCCCCTTTACGTTGCTGCTACTCAAATCAAATTAAATGTATTTATATAGCCCTTCTTACATCAGCTGATATCTCAAAGTGCTGTACAGAAACCCAGCCTAAAACCCCAAACAGCAAGCAATGCGGGTGTAGAAGCACGGTGGCTAGGAAAAACTCCCTAGAAAGGCCAAAACCTAGGAAGAAACCTAGAGAGGAACCAGGCTATGAGGGGTGGCCAGTCCTCTTCTGGCTGTGCCGGGTGGAGATTATAACAGCACATGTCCAAGATGTTCAAATGTTCATAAATGACCAGCATGGTCAAATAATCATAGTAGTTGTCAAGGGTGCAACAAGTCAGAAACTCAAGAGTAAGTGTCAATTGGCTTTTTTTATAGCCGATCTTTGAGAGTATCTCTACCGGACCTGCTGTCTCTAGAGAGTTGAAAACAGCAAGTCTGGGACAGGTAGCACGTCCGGTGAACAGGTCAGGGTTCCATAGCCGCAGGCAGAACAGTTGAAACTGGAGCAGCAGCACGGCCAGGTGGACTGGGGACAGCAAGGAGTCATCATGCCAGGTAGTCCTGAGGCATGGTCCTAGGGCTCAGGTCCTCCGAGAGAGAGAAAGAAAGAAAGAGAGAAAGAGGGAATTAGAGAGAGCATATTTAAATTCACACAGGACACCGGATAAGACAAGAGAAATACTCCAGATGTAACAGACTGACCCTAGCCCCCCGACACATAAACTACTGCAGCATAAATACTGGAGGCTGAGACAGGAGGGGTCAGGAGACACTGTGGCCCCATCCGTTGAAACCCCCGGACAGGGCCAAACAGGCAGGATATAACCCCACCCACTTTGCCAAAGCACAGCCCCCACACCACTGGAGGGATGTCTCCAACCACCAACTTACCATCCTGAGACAAGGCCGAGTATAGCCCACAAAGATCTCCGCCACGGCACAACCCAAGGGGGGGCGCCAACCCAGACAGGAAGACCACGTCAGTGACTCAACCCACTCTAGTGATGCACCCCTCCTAGGGACGGCATGGAAGAACACCAGTAAGCCAGGGACTCAGCCCCTGTAATAGGGTTAGAGGCAGAGAATCCCAGTGGAGAGAGGGGAACTGGCCAGGTAGAGACAGCAAGGGCGGTTCGTTGCTCCAGCCTTTCCGTTCACCTTCACACCCCTGGGCCAGCTACTCTGTTTATTATCTATGCATAGTCACTTCACCCCTACCTACATGTACATATTACCTCCATTACCTGTGCCCCCACACATTCACTCTGTACCGGTACCTCCTGTATATAGCCTCACTACTGTTATTTTACTGTTGCTCTTTAAGTAAAAAATAAAAATAAACAAATAATTCACTTTATTTTTCTTAACTGCATTGTTGGTTAAGGGCTTGTAAGTAAGCATTTCACTGTAAGGTCTACACCTATTGTATTCAGCGCATGTGAGAAATACAATTTGATTTGATGTAAACAAAACTACTTTCTTGGGGACCTGAATATTGACTGGTTCTCATCAAGCTGTCCGCTCAAGTGCAAGCTTCTCACAGTAACCAGTGCCTGTAATCTGGTCCAGGTTATTAATCAATTTACCAGGGTATTGACAAACACTACAGGAACAAGATCATCCACATGTATCGATCACATTTTTACTAATACTGTAGAACTATGTTCTAGCTGTTTCCATACCCGTCGGATCACAGTGATCGGCAGTTAGCCTAGTGGTTAGAGCGTTGGGCCAGTAACTGAAAGGTTACAAGGTAAAAATCTATTGTTCTGACCCTGAACAAGGCAGTTAACCCACTGTTCCCCGGTAGGCCGTCATTGTAAATAAGAATTTGTAATTAACTGACTTGCCTAGTTAAATAAAGGTTAAATAAATAAAAGAATTGTGGCTATATCCAGTACTTTAAATGAAATTCATTCAACTCCATCTTTCATCGAATCATAAGGCTTATTCATCACAAAACCATTTGATGTTGCCAATTATTTTAATGATTACTTCCATCGTATTCATGCATAAAAAAAACTAATAATGAAAGAAAAGCATTGCACGTTACAATTTTGTAAAGTTAGTGTGGGAGACGTGGAAAAATTGTTTCGATCAGTAATGACAAAGCTCCTGGCATTATTAACTCAGATGGAACGCTAGTGGGGATGGTAGCTGACTCTATTGCCACTCCTACAGTATATGTCATATCTTTAATCTGAGCCTAGAGGAAAGTCTTTGTCCTCAGGCCTGGAGGGAAACCAAAATAATTCCGCTACCCAAGATTGGTCAAGTGGCCTTTATCGATTCTAACAGCAGACCTATCATCTGTAAACAAATGAACACCAGACTTTCAGCAAGCTTATAGAGAAGGGCACTCACCATGTACAGCACTGACACAAATGATTGATTGGTTGAAATAAATTGATAATAAGATTGTGGGAGCTGTACTGTTAGATTTCAGCGCAGCCTTTGATATTATTCACCATAACTTGTTGTTGAAAAAATGTATGTGTTATGGCTTTTCAACCTCTGTCATATCGTTGATTTAGAGCCATCTATCTAATAGAAGTTCTAGACCCAAGCTGACTCTGGTAATGAATGATGTGGCTGTTGAACTTGTTGAGGAGACTAAATTGCTTGGCGTTACCTTAGATTGTAAACTGTCATGGTCAAAACCTATAGAATCAATGGTTGTAAAGAGTCTGTCCGTAATAAAGAGATGCTCACCACACGCCAAAAAGCAAGTCCTGTAGGCTCCAGTTTTGAATTACCTTGATTAGTGGGCGGCAGGTAGCCTAGTGGTTAGAGCATTGGACTTGTAACCGAAAGGTTGCAAGATCGAATCCCTGAGCTGACAAGGTAAAAATCTGTCGTTCTGCTCCTGAACAAGGCAGTTAACCCACTGTTCCTAGGCCATCATTGAAAATAAGAATTTGTTCTTAACTGACTTGCCTAGTTAAATAAAGGTCAAAAATAAGGAAAGACCTAGTTAAGCTCAGCTGGCCCAGAACAGGCACCTCTTGCTCTTCATTGTAATCAGAGGGCTGAATTTAAATGTTATGCATGCCAGTCTCTCTTGGTGTAACAGTATAGCTTCCGTCCCTCTCCTCGCCCCAACCTGGGCTTGAACCAGGGACCCTCTGAGCACATCAACAACTGACACCCCACTAAGCATCGTTACCCATCGCGCCACAAAAGCTGCGGCCCTTGACTTAAGGTCGCAGAGCGAGTGACGTCACCAATTGAAACACTATTAGCGCGCACCACCGCTAACTAACTAGCCATTTCACATCGGTTACATTGGCTAAAAGTTGAGGAGAGACTTACTGCATCACTTTTTATTAGAAACATTGTGTTGAAAATATTCTAAGAGGCAGAGATGGGATGATTATAATATATAGGCTATTCTTCTCATATAATGCAGTCTGAGGATGTTAGTGTCTCTCCTTAGAAACGGGCTTCAGAGGAAAGCGGTATGAGGATTGAGAAACCCATGGGCCTGACTGACTTAAGCTACTGAGCCCAATTAAGCCAATGTCTTTTTATCCACCAATGGCACTGAATTAAATCAGCTCTGGATGTATCTTGTCTTCAGATGCATAAATCTCTTTCTCACTCTGATCACACCCAAATCTGACAACACAAAGTTCATGCAAGTGAACAAGCATCATGGAAGATATGTCATTCTTTTGCTCCCTGCCGCTTGTCTTCAATCTTAGCATCCTATTATTCAAATGTCTCTGCTATATACAGTACTTGTTAGACTCATATTAAGGGTTGATGAATATTATAGGGAATGAAGGGAATAGGGAGAAGCAAGTGACAGGTGAGTAAAAGGGAGGTGCTGTTGTGACAGGGGCCAGGCAGCAGCTCAGCCAGGGTTAAGACATCTCTCTCTATGAGCTAAATTACCATCTCTGGTCGGTGTTGTTCTAATAGTTCTTAGTGGTCATCTCCTGAGGGAGGGTAATAGATGGCTTTCCTCTGATGGCTCCGTTGACTGTCCTCACCCCTCCCCTGGTCGCCCCGGTGATGCCAAAACGAGGTGCCACACCCGCCTCACTTTGAATTTACGACTTGTTTAAATTGTGCTCCTCTCCAAAGGGACCTGCGAGCCCAGGAGGGGAGTAATTGTTAGTCTGGAGGTAGTCATAAATCAAAACATTTCTTTCTCTCTCTCCTCATTATCTGTTACTGCTCTGCTTTTGCTGCAGAGTTCCTGAGACTTACCAGAACTGTAGGCTATACAGTCTTCCTTCCTCCCCAAAGACCGAAACCTGTCTTCTGAAAGATGGGAGGTGAAAAGACTCTTCAAAGCTGTGATTGATTTCCTCATTGTTCCATGGTCTGTTGCAGGCAGCTACAGGTTGACATCCACGGTGGAGGAATTGCTCTCTGACTGTGTCTTAATTGAGCCGAGTGCTGGTTTGTTTTGTTACATTCAATTGAAAAGTCAACCGTGCCACTAGGCCTTCTAATAAGTGTCTCTCTCTCTCTCTCACTCTCTCTCACTCTCTCACTCTCTCACTCTCTCCCCCCCCCCCAGAACCAAGATGCAAAGGCAGTCCTCTATGACAGCCAACCTGGTGAGTCTCATTGATTATTCCCAATTCAGCTAGAAATGGTTCAATAGAAAGGACCACTTTTAAAGGTGCTGTAAGTATGAATTTATTTAGCTGTTTGCTAATCTTCTGAAATGTCTCACTTGATTCAACCAATGTTGCATACATTATGATTGCACTGAACAATACCTATTTACCTGTTGTTATAAGACAATGTAGTACAAAACGGAACTGCCAACTTCCTGAATCAGAAGCCCATAGGGGGTGAAAATGAAAACCAAACCGAATTGCAATCCGTAGCAGAGTTAGACAAACAACTGGGCAGTGAAATAAGAAAACAAGTTGCTGCTAGCCTAGCAGGGGCTGCTCCATTCCCTCCCCAGCCCATAAGACAAATACCTGAATGATCAAATTTCAACCTAATTCTGAAATCAGAACCTCCCGTACCTCCGACTGCTGGAGCGGACCAGTCACCACCGGCCTGAGGAGAGACACATGGAACGAGGGGTTAATATGATAATCAGGGGGAAGTTGTAACCTATAACAAACCTCGTTCAATCTCCTCAGGACTTTAAATGGCCCCACAAACCGTGGACCCAGCTTCCGGCAGGGCAGGTGAAGGGGCAGGTTTCGGGTCGAGAGCCAGACCCGATCCCCCGGTGCATAAACCGGGGCCTCACTGCGGTGGCTGTCGGCACTCGCCTTATGGCGCCTGATGGCTCGTTGAAGACGTACATGGGCAGCGTTCCATGTCTCCTCCGAGTGCCGAAACCATTCATCCACCGCAGGAGCCTCGATCTGGCTCTGATGCCATGGTGCCAGGACCGGCTGATACCCTAGCACACACTGAAACAGGGTAAGGTTAGTGGAAGAGTGTCGTAGGGAATTTTGGGCCATCTCCGCCCAAGGAATAAATGATGCCCACTCTCCCGGCCGGTCCTGGCAATAGGACCGCAGAAACCTACCCACCTCTTGGTTGACTCTTTCCACCTGCCCGTTACTCTCGGGGTGGAACCCTGAGTTAAGACTGACCGAGACCCCCAGGCGTTCCATAAACGCCCTCCAGACTCTAGACGTAAATTGGGGACCCCGATCAGAGACTATATCCTCAGGCACCCCGTAGTGCCGGAATACATGGGTGAATAGGGCCTCCGCAGTCTGTAGGGCCGTAGGGAGACCGGGCAAAGGAAGGAGACGGCAGGACTTAGAAAACCGATCCACAACGACCAGGATCGTGGTGTTACCCCGTGACGGGGGAAGATCCGTCACGAAATCCACCGATAGGTGTGACCACGGTCGTTGCGGAACGGGAAGGGGTTGTAATTTCCCTCTGGGCAGATGTCTAGGTGCCTTGCACTGTGCGCATACCGAACAGGAGGAGACATAAACCCTCACGTCCTTGGCTAACGTGGGCCACCAGTACTTCCCCGTAAGGCAGCGCACCGTCCGACCTATACCAGGATGACCAGAGGAGGGTGATGTGTGGGCCCAACAGATCAAACGATCGCTAACATCAAACGGCACGTACACGCGCCCAACGGGACACTGGGAGGGAGTGGGTTCTGCACGTGACGCCCGTTCGATGTCCGCGTCCACCTCCCATACCACCGGTGCCACCAGGCATGAGGCTGGAATTATGGGAGTGGGCTCTGTGGACTGCTCCTCTGTATCATACAGCCGGGACAGTGCATCTGCCTTGACGTTCTGGGAACCTGGTTTGTAGGAAAGAGTGAAAACAAAGCGTGTGAAAAACATTGAACCCTCGCCAGGCTAGGTGGGCTGTCTCCTCGCTGCCCGAATATACTCCAGATTTCGGTGGTCAGTCCAAATGAGGAAAGGGTGTCTAGCCCCCTCAAGCCAATGTCTCCACACTTTCAGAGCCCCGACAACAGCTAACAACTCCCTATCCCCCACGTCATAGTTTCGCTCCGCCGGGCTGAGCTTCTTCGAAAAGAAAGCACAGGGGCGGAGTTTTGGTGGGTTACCCGAGCGCTGAGATAGCACAGCCCCTATTCCAGCCTCGGGTGCATCCACCTCAACTATGAACGCTAAGGAGGGATCAGGATGCGCCAGCTCTGGAGCCGTGGTAAACAGAGCCTTCAGGTTACCAAAAGCTCTGTCCGCCTCAGCCGACCACCGCAACCGCACCGGTCCCCCCTTCAGTAAGGAGGTAATGGGAGCCGCCACCTGGCCAAAGCCCCGGATAAACCTCCGGTAGTAGTTGGCAAACCCTAAAAACCGCTGCACCTCCTTTACCGTGGTTGGAGTCGGCCAATTACGCACGGCTGAAATGCGGTCAGTCTCCATCTCTACCCCTGACGCGGACAAACGGTACCCAAGGAAGGAGACTGACTGTTGAAAGAACAGACATTTTTCCGCCTTGACGTAAAGGTCATGCTCCAACAGTCGACCAAGCACCGTACGCACAAGGGACACATGCTCAGCGCGGGTGGTGGAGTATATGAGAATATCATCTATATACACCACTACACCCCGCCCGTGCAGGTCCCTGAAGATCTCATCCACAAATGATTGGAAGACGGATGGAGCATTCATTAACCCATACGTTATGACGAGGTACTCATAGTGCCCAGATGTAGTGCTAAATGCCGTCTTCCACTCATCCCCTCCCCTGATACGCACCAGGTTGTACGCGCTCCTGAGGTCCAATTTTGTGAAGAAGCGCGCCCCGAGCAAGGACTCTGTCATACTGGCGATCAGAGGTAGCGGGTAACTGTATTTCACAGTAATCTGGTTCAAACCTCGATAGTCAATGCACGGGCGTAAACCTCCATCCTTCTTCTTCACAAAAAAGAAGCTTGAGGAGACAGGTGAAATGGAGGGCCGAATGTATCCCTGTCCCAGAGATTCAGCGACATATGTTTCCATAGCCGCCGTCTCCTCCTGTGACAGAGGATACACGTGACTCCTGGGAAGTGCAGCACCCTCCAGGAGATTTATCGCACAATCCCCCGGTCGATGGGGTGGTAATTGAGTCGCCTTCCTTTTACAGAAGGCGATTGCCAAATCGGCATATTCGGGAGGAATGTGCAAGGTGGAAACCTGGTTTGGACTTTCCACCGTAGTGGCACCTAAGGAAACACCTAAACACCTCCCTGAACACTGACAGGACCATCCCTTGAGAACCCTCTTTTGCCACGAAATAATAGGATCATGAGAAGCCAACCAGGGAAGCCCCAACACAATGGGAAACGCAGGAGCGTCAATCAGAAAGAGACTAATACTCTCTTCATGACTCTCCTGCGTCACCATAGCAATGGGAACTGTGACCTCCCTAATTAGCCCAGACCCCAAAGGTCGACTATCTAGGGCATGTATAGGGAAGGGAACATCAACGGGAACAATAGGAATCCCTAATCTATTGGCCAAAGACCGATCAATAAAGTTCCCAGCTGCGCCTGAATCTACTAGCGCCTTATGCTGGGAATGCGGGGGAAACCCCGGAAATCGTATAGATAACCACATGTGAGCAACAGGGGGGTCTGGGTGAGTCGTGTGCCTACTCACCTGAGATGAACCACCAGTGTTCCGCCTACCACCTCGATTACCTGGAAAACCTCCCCAGCACCGACCAGCAGTGTGTCCTCTGCGGTCACCTCTGGTGCATGGAACGGTTTCCCCTCCGGTCTCCCTAGTACCAGCCCCGCCCAACTCCATCGGTGTTGGGTCTAAGGGACTGGAGGATGGAACCAACGGACCCCGATCTGGACGTCCACGGGAGGCCAGCAGGTTATCCAGCTGGATAGATAAGTCCACCAGCTGGTCCAAGTGGAGGGTGGTGTCTCTGCAGGCTAGCTCCCTACGAACGTCCTCTCGCAAACCACACCTGTAGTGATCGATCAGGGCCCGCTCATTCCATCCTGCACCAGCCGCCAGAGTTCTAAAATCCAGGGCAAACTCCCGAGCGCTCCTCATCTCCTGCTTTAAATGGAACAAGCGCTCTCCCGCCGCTTTTCCGTCGGGTGGATGATCAAATACTGCCCGAAGAAGTCCTCGTAGTTATTCCGAGTCGGGTCTTCCACCTCCCAGATGGCGTTGGCCCACTCTAGGGCTTTACCAGTCAAACAGGAGATGAGGGCGCTCACTCTCTCGCGTCCCGAGGGCGGCGGCTGGACAGCCGCCAGGTAGAGCTCCAGCTGGAGTAGGAACCCCTGACACCCGGCAGCTGCTCCGTCATACGCTCCCGGGAGCGAGAGCCGAATCCCACCGGATCCAGACGGCGGTTGGATAGGATCCAGAGGTGTGCCGGGCGGTGGTGTTGCTGGGTCAACGGGACATCCTTTCTTCTCCACTCTCTCCATGGTCTGTAGCACGCAATCCATGGCAGTCATAAGATCCTGGATCATACTCGCCTGCTGCTGGACGCGCTCCTCTATCTGAATAGGCGAACTGGCTGCTCCTGCTGACTCCATTGCTGGTCGGTAATTCTGTCATGAATATCTTTAGGAGAAGTAGAGGAGTCAGGCGCAGGACACAGGGATCAATGTAAACAATCGTGTTTACTTAAATAATCAATAAATCTTCTCCGAGGACAATACATATCGCGGAGAAAACACCTCCGTTCACACACAACAGGAAACAATTACCGACAAGACAAAACAGGAAATGCAGAGGTTTAAATAATGAACATAATTAGGGAAAATCAAAACAGGTGTACACAATAAAGACAAAACCAAACGAACAGTGAAACATCGATCGGTGGCAACTAGTAAGCCGGTGACGTCGACCGCCGAACGCCGCCCGAACAAGGAGAGGGGTCGACTTCGGCGGGAGTCGTGACACCCGAGCGCCACTTTGGAGGCAATCTCATCCACAATTCCATTAGGATACTTCTATGAAACCTTCCCAAGACAGTCAGCGAGCTGCTTGGATTATTGGGTCAGACTGAACAAAGCAATTGACCTTGCCAATGAGTGCTTGCAAAGACAGGGAAAAGAGTGGCTGATCCAGGACATGAGGTGACAATGTTTCTAATACACTAGACTGACCCATCACTATACGTGCACTAACAGTGATCAGGCTTCATTGAACAAAGTGATTTCTCTCCTGGAAAAGCTTCTCTCAAACCAGGAACATTTCACTGTTACGGACAATTTATGTTTCACGAGAGCCCAAGCTATTCCCCAGTGTTTCCCCAGATCAAGTATGAAGACATTGCACACCTCTAGTCAGAACAGGCCTTGCACAAACTTTTACCCCTGGCACATTGCCTTCATTGTTGTTTTCCTTACAAATAATAACTTCCTATCAAAGTAAGTGCCTTTTTTTCTGTATATCGTGTTGTCGTTTCTACTGTAGCATACTGTATGCTACATTCGGAAAGTATTTAGACCCCTTTTCCACATTGTTACTTTAGTCTTATTCTAAAATTAATTAAATATTTTTTTCACCCTCATCAATCGACACACAATACCTCATAATGACAATAATTTAGCAAATATATAAAAATCTGAAATCACAGTTTAAATAAGTATTTAGACCCTTTACTCAGCACTTTGTTCAAGCACCATTGGCAGCGATTACAGCCTAAAGTCTTCTTTGGTATGACGATACAAGCTTGGCACACCTGTATTTGGGGAGTTTCTCCCATTCTTCTCTGCAGATCCTGTCAAGCTCTGTCAGCTTGGATTGGGAACGTTGCTGCACAGCTATTTCCAGGTATCTCTGGAGATGTTCGAACGGGTTCAAGTCTGGGCTCTAGCTGGGTCACTCAATGACATTCAGAGACTTGTCCCGAAGCCACTCCTGTGTTGTCTTTGCTTTGTGCTTAGGGTTGTTGTCCTTTTGGAAGGTGAACCTTCGCCCCAGTCTAATGTCCTGAGCCCTCTGGAGCAGGTTTCATCAAGGAACTCTCTGTGCTTTGTTCTGTTCATCTTTCCCTTGATCCTGACTAGTCTCCCAGTTCCTGCCGCTTAAAAACATTCCCACAGCATGATGCTGCCACCACCATGCTTCACCGTAGGGATGGTATTGGCCAGGTGATGAGCGGTGCCTTGTTTCCCCCAGACTTGATGCTTGGCATTTAGCCCAAAGAGTTCAATCTTGGTTTCATCAGACCAGATAATCTTGTTTCTCATGGTCTTAGAGTCCTTTAGGTGCCTTTGGCAAATTCCAAGCGGGCTGTCATGTGCCTTTTACTGAGGAGTGGCTTCCGTCTGGCCGCTCTATGATAAAGGCCTGATTGGTGGAGTGCTGCAGAGATGGTTGTTCTTCTGGAATGTTCTCCAATCTCCACTGTCAACTGTGGGATCTTATATAGACAGGTGTGTGCCTTTCCAAATCATGTCCAATCAATTGAATTTACCACAGGTGGACTCCAATGAAGTTGTAGAAACATCTCAAGGATGATCAATAGAAACAGGATGCACCTGAGCTCAATTTCAAGTCTCATAGCAAAGGGTCTAAATACTTATGTAAATAATGTATTGATAGTAATGATGGTGCAGGAGGGGATGGCTGCTGTTTTATGGGCTCCTAACCAACTGTGCTATTTTGTGTTTTTTCACATAGTTTGAAACTTATTTTGTACATAATGTTTCTGCTACCATCTCTTATGACAGGAAAGAGCTTCTTAATATCAGAACAGCGATTACTCCCTTCGAACTGGACAAAGATTTTTTTCTTTAATGAGTTGGACGCGAAGGATATACTCCTTCTCCGAGACCAGGCCCAAATCCCTGTCATTTGCGTGAAGAAAATATGGAAATACAGGGGTCGGAGATCAGGGTGCCTTGTGAGAATTCGTCGGCGAGTGGGTAAGCCGCCTCTACCATCTGTTCTATTGGCCAATGTGCAATCACTGTAGAATAAACTGGATGATCTCCGTTCGAGACTGTCCTACCAACGGGACAGTGAAAACTGAAATATCTTATGTTTCACCGAGTCGTGCTGAATGACGACACAGATAATATACAGTTGGCTGGGTTTTCCGTGCATCAGCAGGACAGAAACGCTACATCTGGTAAGACGAGCGGTGGGGGTGTGTATTTGTTAATAACAGCTGTTGCGCAATGTCTAATATTAAGGAAGTCTCTCAAGGTATTGCTCGCTTGAGGTAGAGTACCTAATGATAAGCTGTAGACCACACTATCTACCAAGAGTTTATCTGTATTTTTTGTAGCTGCCTATTTACCACCACAAACCAGTGCTGGTACTAAGACCTCATTCAACGAGCTGTATAAGGCCATAAGCAAACAAGAACATGCTCATCCAGAAGCGGTGCTCCTAATGGCCGGTAATTTACTGTAGGCAAACTTAAATCCTTTTTACCTCATTTCTACCAGCAAGTCACATGTGCATCCAGAGAGGAAAAAAACTCTAAACTCTATATTTGATTTTAGATGGTTACAAGATGGCGCTAACCTGTATCGCCTAGCCTATTTTTCTGAGCATAGCACCTCGTTTATTGCAAAGTGTGATTTCCCAGTAAAGTTATTTTGAAATCTGGCAATGCGGTTGCATTCACGAGATGTTAATCTATAATTCTTTGAATGACAATATTATAATTTACCAATGTTTCCGAATAGTAATTTTGTAAATTGTAGCGCTGATTCACCGGCAGCATTTGAGGGAAAATATTTTCTGAATTTCACCGCCACTGTAAAATGCTGTTTTTGGATATAAATATGAACTTGATAGAACAAAAAAGGCATGTATTTTCTAACATAATGTCCTAGGAGTGTCATCTGATGAAGATTGTCAAAGGTTAGTGCATCATTTTAGCTGGTTTTCTGCTTTTGGTGACGCCTGTCTTTGCATTGAAAATAGCTGTGTGTAATGTTTTGTCAATGTACTGTCCTAACATAATCTAACTTTATGCTTTCGCCGTAAAGCCTTTTTGAAATCGGACAACGTGGTTAGATTAACCTGTTATGGCTAGGGGGCAGTATTTTCACGGCCGGATAAAAAACGTACCCGATTTAATCTGATTATTACTCCTGCCCAGAAACTAGAATATGCATATAATTATTAGCTTTGGATAGAAAACACTCCAAAGTTTCTAAAACTGTTTTAATGGTGTCTGTGAGTATAACAGAACTCATTTGGCAGGCCAAAACCTGAGAAGATTCTGTACAGGAAGTACCCTGTCTGACCATTTCTTGCCCTTCTTGATTATCTCTATCCATTACAGAGGATCTCTGCTGTTACGTGACACTTCCTACGGCTCCCATGGGATCTCAGAAGGCGGCAAAAAGCTGAATCGTGGCTTTGCAGGTTCTGGCTGAAAAACATTAGCGCGTTAGGATAGTGGCCAGTAACAGTACTATGAGACTCAGGCTCGTGCACGAGAGGATAGCATGCTTTTATTTTCTCTCTCTTTGCTTGGCCTCCGACCGCAAGGCACTACAGAGGGTAGTGCGTACGGCCCAGTACATCACTGGGGCTAAGCTGCCTGCCATCCAGGACCTCTACACCATGCGGTGTCAGATGAAGGCCCTAAAAATTGTCAGACACCAGCCACCCCAGTCATAGACTGTTCTCTCTGCTACTGCATGGCAAGCGGTACCGGAGTGCCAAGTCTAGGACAAAAAGGCTTCTCAACAGTTTTTACCCCCAAGCCATAAGACTCCTGAACCTGTAATCAAATGGCTACCAGGACTATCTGCATTGTGTTCCCCCCCCAAACCCCTCTTTTACGCTGCTGCTACTCTCTGTTTATCATATGTGTAGTCACTTTAACTATACATTCATGTACATACTACCTCAATCAGGCCGACTATCCGGTGTCTGTATGTAGCCTCGCTACTGTTTTTCAGCCTTTTTATTTTATTGTTTTATTTCTTTACCAAATACCTTTTTTGCACTATTGGTTAGAGCCTGTAAGTAAGCATTTCACTGTAAGTATTGTTGTATTCGGCCCACGTGACAAATAAACTTTGATTTGAGTAAACATGAGAGGACATAATGTCCGGAGACACGGCTACCTCAAGCACATGGAGCTCCTCAAGGATGCCTAGTGATGATTCAAGTGCTCTTTCTGAAGATGACACAAGTAGGAAAGAGACATCAGTGAGCATTTGAGGTGGCGTCAGCAGTAGAAGTGCATCAGTCAGCGGCTCTGGATGCATCAGATCTACTAAAAAGAGCACGAGTAACCAGAGAGAGGAAGAGCACAGAAACAGCCCAACAGCTGAGCTCACTGATACAGTCCTGAGACCCAGTGAAGGCACCTTGAGAAATTGAACTGGAAGAGTCAATGAGTCAAGTGATCGTTGAGCCTGAAAAAAGAGCATCTTGCTGCCCTGATAACGTTTTAAAATGTAATCTTTATTGAACTAGGCAAGTCAGTTAAGAACAAATTCTTATTTACAATGACGGGCTACACCGGCCAATCCCGGACGACGCTGGGCCAATTGTGTGTTGCCCTATGGGACTCCCAATCACGGCATTGAAAATAAGAATTTGTTCTTAACTGACTTGCCTAGTTAAATAAAGGTAAAATAAAATTGCCTTTTCCTTTTCAATTAGGATAAAACATTTTGATTGCACTTCGTCTCACGTTGGTTGAGTGCCCTTCACTTCTTTCAATTATCAATATTTATTTACAGACAGTGTAGTAAACTACGCTCTGATCATATTCAAGTTAACTGCCACGTGATTCTCTGCCCATATAGGCAGCCTACTCTATTTCAATGAGACCACACATACTTGGCGCACTTGAACTTTCATGCCCAGGTAAAATGCAGACTGCGCTGCAATGATCTCTGTTGGGACCCGCAGCCCTCTAATGCAGTCAGTACACAACACTATGCTCATCATGTATTAGCAGGATCAGATGATGACAGGGGTCCCAGCAGGATAAGACACCCAGGGGAAGACCAGTCTATGGGGGTCAGGTGAATTTTGATGTATATTAACTATCAGTGAATGATACAAAGTTCCATCTTGAATTGATGGGTAGCTACAGGAAAGCAGTTTAAGCTTAAAGCTACAGTCTGGGATCTGGGAATAATCGTAACTTCAATTATTGAACAACTAATTATATTATTGGATAATATGATGTATAAATGTACACCAAGGTAATTGTCATGCCTCATCTTAGGTGGATCAGATGATGACGGTTTCAGCAGGGTCAGGCAGCCAGGGAAGACCAGTCTGACGGCGCTGAGGTGAATTTTTGCACATACAACACATTATTCTCTCTGTGAAGAAAATGTTAGACAAGCCAGAAGCTATTTTAAGGCAAACCTCCAAAGTTGATTTCCAAACTGTATCAAGGCTTTTCCCGATGACACAAAACATGTAAAAACAAATGTGAGGAAGACCTGGTATAAGCTCTTTGAATGCCCAGTCATGTTCGTATAATCTCAGACATAAATTACTGCAGTTTAAGGCCATCCATAGAAAGTACTATATGCCAGTGAAACTGAATTACATTCACTCCGAAATGTCATTCCTCTGCTGAAGGTGTAAACACAAAAGGGGAACCATTTGCATATGTTATGGTCTTGTGAAGGCTGGCTGAATTCTTTCAAAGAGTATGTTCTTTTATCTCTGGATGTCTATAGATTCTCCCTTCTCCCTGTTTTTGTTTGCTTGGAAATGTTGATACTGGAGACTTATCTGAATAAACTGTTTAACCAAGCATTTATAGCAGCTAAGAAACATGCCCATTAATTGGAAGGTTGGTTATGTATCACTAGCTTATGTATCACTAGCTTTGATTTATTACCAGATTTAATATATACTGGGCAACTTTCATAAGGTCTGGATGCCTAATATGGAATACATTATGACTGAAGGAGTCTGTATTGAAAACATGCCTACTTCAGGGGAGATACCTATTTAAGCAATCCCTAGCTGCTGGGCTGCTCAGTACGTGCCCTGTGGGTTGTCTCACTGGCCTTGGTCTAACACACCCAAAACTAATAAATGTATGTTTCACTAAGATCCTGAAGCTGTGTGGGGTGTGTGGGTTGAGGCACTGCATGGTGGTGGACTCTTAGGGACAGGATGGGGCAACCCAGCTATATTGTGTGCAAGTAAAAAGAGCTCTACAGTACAGTTGTGGCCAAAAGTTTTGAGAATGACACAAATATAAATTTTCACAGTCTGCTGCCTCAGTTTGTATGATTGCAATTTGCATATTCTCCAGAATGTTATGAAGAGTGATTAGATGAATTGCAATTAATTGCAAAGTCCCTCTTTGTCATGCAAATGAACTGAATCCCAAAAAACATTTCCACTGCATTTCAGCCCTGCCACAAAAGGACCAGCTGACATCATGTCAGTGATTCTCTCGTTAACACAGGCGTGAGTGTTGACGAGGACAAGGCTGGAGATCACTCTGTCATGCTGATTGAGTTTGAATAACAGACTGGAAGCTTCAAAAGGATAGTGGTGCTTGGAATCATTGTTCTTCCTCTGTCAATCATGGTTACCTGCAAGGAAATACGTGCTGTCATCATTGCTTTGCACAAAAAGGGCTTCACAGGCAAGGATATTGCTGCCAGTAAGATTGCACCTAAATCAAGCATTTATCGGATCATCAAGAACTTCAAGGAGAGCGGTTCAATTGTTGTGAAGAAGGCTTCAGGGCGCCCAAGAAAGTCCAGCAAGCGTGAGGCGAAGACTTTTGGAGGACGGCCTGGTGTAAAGAAGGGCAGCAAAGAAGCCACTTCTCTCCAGGAAAAACATCAGGGACAGACTGGTATTCTGCAAAAGGTACAGGGATTGGACTGCTGTGGACGGGAGTAAAGTCATTTTCTCTGAATCCCCTTTCCGATTGTTTGGGGCATCCGGAAAAAAAGCTTGTCCAGAGAAGACGAGGTGAGCGCTACCATCAGTCCTGTGTCATGCCAACAGTAAAGCATCTTGAGACCATTCATGTGTGGGGTTGCTTCTCAGCCAACGGAGTGGGCTCACTCACACTTTTGCCTAAGAACACAGCCATGAATAAAGAATGGTACCAACACATCCTCCGAGAGCAACTTCTCCCAACCATCCAGGAACAGTTTGGTGACGAACAAAGCCTTTTCCAGCATGATGGAGCACCTTGACATAAGGCAAAAGTGATAACTAAGTGGCTCGGGGAACAAAACATTGATATTTTGGGTCCATGGCCAGGAAACTCCCCAGACCTTAATCCCATTGAGAACTTGTCAATCCTCAAGAGGCGGGTGGACAAACAAACAAAAACCCACAAATTCTGACAAACTCCAAGCATTGATTTATGCAAGAATTGGCTGCCATCAGTCAGGATGTGCCCCAGAAGTTATTGACAGCATGCCAGGGCGGATTGCAGAGGTCTTGAAAAAGAAGGGTCAACACTGCAAATATTGACTCTTTGCATCAACTTCATGTAATTGTCAATAAAAGCCATTGACACTTATGAAAGGCTTGTAATTATACTTCAGTATTCCATAGTAACATCTGACAAAAATATCTAAAGACACTAAGGCAGCAGACTTTGTGAAAATTAATATTTGTCATTCTCAAAACTTTTGGCCACGACTGTACTATTAGTTCGATGAGATTAATTATATGGAAGATTTGCTGTTTCTGTGTGTTAATGTACATTTGAGGTGTATGTGTTTTTTTGTTTCCAAAACTTTCCCTTGGTAAAAAATGTTTTTAAGGTGTGAACTGGGAAGGAACTTGTGTTGGGTGAGAGTAGAGTTTTTGACTAGACTGGTGGGGGTCGGGCGTGCAGGTGGCTCGGGCTGGCTCGTCGGTCTGACTGAAATTTGATATACAGTGGTGGAAAAAGTATTTGATCCCCTGCTGATTTTGTTCGTTTGCCCACTGACAAAGAAAGGATCAGTCTATAATTTTAATGGTAGGTTTATTTGAACAGTGAGAGACAGAATAACAACAAAAATATCCAGAAAAACGTAAAAATGAATTAATGCATTTTAATGAGGGAAATAAGTATTTAACCCCCTCTCAATCAGAAAGATTTCTGGCTCCCAGGTGTCTTTTAAACAGGTAACGAGCTGAGATTAGGAGCACACTCTTAAAGGGAGTGCTCCTAACCGCAGCTTGTTACATGTAAAAAAGACACCTGTCCACAGAAGCAATCAATCAATCAGATTCCAAACTCTCCACCATGGCCAAGACCAAAGAGCTCTCCAAGGATGTCAGGGACAAGATTGTAGACCTACACAAGGCTGGAATGGGCTACAAAACCATCGCCAAGCAGCTTGGTGAGAAGGTGACAACATTTGGTGCGATTATTCGCAAATGGAAGAAACACAAAAGAACTGTCAATATCCCTCGGCCTGGGGCTCCATGCAAGGTCTCACCTCGTGGAGTTGCAATAATAATGAGAACGGTGAGGAATCAGCCCAGAACTACACGGGAGGATCTTGTCAATGATCTCAAGGCAGCTGGGACCATAGTCACCAAGAAAACAATTGGTAACACACTACGCCGTGAAGGACTGAAATCCTGCAGCGCCCGCAAGGTCCCCCTGCTCAAGAATACATATACATGTCCGTCTGAAGTTTGCCAATGAACATCTGAATGACTCAGAGGACAACTGGTGAAAGTGTTGTGGTCAGATGAGATCAAAATGAAGCTCTTTGACATCAACTCAACACACCGTGTTTGGAGGAGGAGGAATGCTGCCTATGACCCCAAGATGACCATCTCCACCGTCAAACATGGAGGTGGAAACATTATGCTTTGGGGATGTTTTTCTGCTAAGGGTACAGGACAACTTCACCGCATCAAAGGGATGATGGACGGGGCCATGTACCGTCAAATCTTGGGTGAGAACCTCCTTCCCTCAGCCAGGGCATTGAAAATGGGTCGTGGATGGGTATTCCAGCATGACAATGACCCAAAACACGGCCAAGGCAACAAAGGAGTGGCTCAAGAAGAAGCACATTAAGGTCCTGGAGTGGCCTAGCCAGTCTCCAGACCTTAATCCCATAGAAAATCAGTGGAGGGAGCTGAAGGTTCGAGTTGCCAAACGTCAGCCTCGAAACCTTAATGACTTGGAGAAGATCTGCAAAGAGAAGTGTGACAAAATCCCTCCTGAGATGTGTGCAAACCTGGTGGCCAACTTCAAGAAACATCTGACCTCTGTGATTGCCAACAAGGGTTTTGCCACCAAGTACTGTGGTCATGTTTTGCAGAGGGGTCAAATACTTATTTCCCTCATTAAAATGCAAATCATTTATAACATTTTTCACATGCATTTTTCTGGATTTTTTTGTTGTTGTTCTGTCTCTCACTGTTCAAATAAACCTACTATTAAAATTATAGACTGATCATTTCTTTGTAAGTGGGCAAACGTACAAAATCAGCAGGGGATCAAATACTTTTTCCCCCACTGTAGAAGATGTCTTTATTAAAGTCAATCAAAAGTCTTTGTAGTTTTTCAAGAGTTGTTCATTTGTTAGTCTGTTGGTTTAAGGTGCAACAATATTTATTATTGAATTACCTTTGATCTAGTTTAGTCTGATTAATCACATTAAACCTATTTAATAATGATCTCTTACCTAGCTTGATGACTGTGGGCTTTTTGTTCTAAATAGAGACGGCATATTGGATTGTGTAAAAATGCAAGAAAATAGCTTTAGATGTCCAAAACAATTCTGGGGGAGGACCACCAGACCCCCTGCCAGGTTATGTCCCCCCCACTTCTAAAACCAAAGTGGTGCCCCTGGTGTACAGTAAGTGTATATTTTTGCATTTGTGAAATTATTTTGATGTGAAAGTATAGGGCTTTATATTTCTAGAACCATATTGCAATTGAGAAATCAATTCATGTTCAGATGGAGTATTTGGCTGTTTTGGCTGCCAGTCTACCTCTGAAAATAACCTTGGACCTTAAAATTAAGGATACCTCTTGGGCTAAGTGGTTCCCAACCTTTATCGGTTACTGTACCACTGTCGGGTAAATCAATTTTGGTCTGCTGGAGTACCCCTGAAGTATCCCTCATGTGCATTTTACCAGTAGGTTTAAGATCTCATGAGACTTCTCAATTAACAACTGTGGCTAGGCCAAGTACCCCTGGTTGAGAACTAGGCTGGAAACAACTGCATTAGTACATATACTCTAGCTAGCCTAAAGAAACAGCTCTACGTTAAAACTATAACCACAAATTCAACAGAGAACATCTTCGCGTAGCATACTCACTTAAATTTGTATCGCGTTCAATCAGCAACATTGTAACAATTTAACATCATAATTACCGTAAATACTTCTGCTGGCCAATTTATCATGTCGGCTACATGTCAGCAATGAAGGAAAGATGTACAAATAGGTTGGCAGCGTTGACAAAGGCTGAGTGAAATTGGCGTTCTGATTCAGTCCTATTTTTACTAGAAGGGATACAGTTTGTCAGAATTTACTTTCTGTAGCAGGTTAGGATAATTTATGCTGCAGGTAAAGCAAATTAATGTAGCAGGTTAGGATAATTCGATTAAGGTTATGAAAATGGTTCTGTTTAGCTAGAATGAAAAATTATTCAACTTTATTAGACGTCAATTTGACAAACAGTCTCCCATCTAGTCATGACCATTATGTCCGCGGTCAAGGCACACTGGCGGCGTCTAATCCACGACTGCCATTAGCTGTCTCACATGACCAACACACACACAGTGCCTATAGAAAGTCTACACCCCATGAATTTTTTACATTTTGTTGTGTTACAAAGTGGGATTGAAATTTGTTGACATGACAAGATATTACAATTAAAAGTGAAAATAAAATTATACACATTTTTACATTAATATCTAATCTGAGAACATAGCAACCATGTTCTGTGTACGTTTGGTGGAACGTTGATGGGATATTCTCCTAACCCACAGAGAACTGGATACATGAATATTCTTGCAACATTCTCATGAAACGTGTAATATTAATATCTTAAATTCTGGGAACATGGTAACCACACTGTGTAAATTCTACTTGGAGTTAAGGAGATGGTCTCTTGGAAACATTACTTGCACATCACAGTAACATTCCTATGAAAATGATAGTTAATGACCTAATGAGACTCTTAAAGGAATGTTCTCTAAAATTGTGGGAAAGTTTGTTGTTAACTGGGAACTCACCGGTCCTGTCAAACAAAACTGTTCAAAGGAGCATGGTTTATGCTCTCTCTCTCCCTCAAATGCACACTGATCTGCATGTACAATCATCACAATACTACAGGAACAATAAACAAATCACTGCTAATATGCAGGAAGGTGCTTTTCCATGAACCAAGGCTGGGATTACTAATTACTAGCACGAGATTAGAACATATACCTGGCAGGTTAAGGACATTCCATTAAGACGTGCCATACACATTCTGGGATGTTTGGCCGTTAGTTTTGTATTCAAGAAGGCAAATTATATCTGCAGCAACTGGGGCAGTGATGTGGTGAGTGTTCAGAACACAAGTTGCGTCCCAAATGGCACCCTATTCCATATACAGTGCATTCAGAAAGTATTCAGACCCCTTGACGTTTTCCACATTTTGTTACGTTACAGCCTTGTTCTAAAATGGATTACATTGTTTTCCCCCCTCATCAATCTACACACAATACCCAGAATGGAGTACGTTTATAAAAAACACTGACATATTACATTTACGTAAGTATTCAGCCCCTTTACTCAGTACTTTGTTGAAGCACCTTTGGCAGCGATTACAGCCTCGAGTCTTCTTGGGTATGACGCTATAAGCTTGGTACACCTGTATTTGTGGAGTTTCTCCCATTATTCTCTGCAGATCCTCTCAAGCTCTGTCAGGTTGGATGGGGAGCGTCGCTGCACAGCTATTTTCAGGTCTCTCCAAATATGTTCGATCGGGTTCAAGTCCGGGCTCTGGCCGGGCCACTCAAGGACATTCAGAAGACACTGCTGTCTTGGCTGTGTGCTTAGGGTCGTTGTCCTTCGCCCCATTCTGAGGTCCTGAGCGCTCTGGAGCAGGTTTTCATCAAGGATTTCTCTGTGCTTTGCTCCGTTCATCTTTCCCTCGATCCTGACTAGTCTCCCAGTCCCTCAGTCCCTAACGCTGAAAAACATCCCCACAGTATGATGCTTCACCGTAGGGATGGGGCCAGGTTTCCTCCAGACATGACACTTGGCATTCAGACCAAAGAGTTCAATCTTGGTTTCATCAGACCAGAGAATCTTGTTTCTCATTGTCTGAGAATCTTTTAGGTGCCTTTTGGCAAACTCCAAGCGGGCTGTGATGTGCCTTTTACTGAGGATTGGCTTCCGTCTGGCCACTCTACCATAAGGCCTGATTGGTGGAGTGGTGCAGTGACGGTTGTTCTTCTGGAAGGTTCTCCCATCTCCGCAGAGGAACTCTGGAGCTCTGTCAGAGTGACCATTGGGTTCTTCGTCACCTACCTGACCAAGACCTTTCTCCACCGATTGCTCAGTTTGGCCGGGCAGCCAGCAGAAGGAAGAGTTTTGGTGGTTTCAAACTTCTTCCATTTTAAGAATGATGGAGGCCACTGTATTCTCATGGACCTTCAACGCTGCAGACTTTTTTTGGTACCCTTCCCCAGATCTGTGCCTCAACACAATCCTGTCTCGGAGCTCTATGGACAATTCCTTTGACTTCATGGCTTTGTTTTTGATCTGACATGCACTGTCAACTGTGGGACCTTATATAGACTGGTGTGTGCCTTTCCAAATCATGTCCAAACAATTGAATTTACCACAGGTGACTCCAGTGAAGTTGTAGAAACATCTCAAGGATGATCAATGGAAATAGGATGTACCTGAGCTCAATTTCAAGTCTTACAGGTCTTATACCCCAATGGGGTATTGGGGTATTGTGTGTAGATTGATGAGAAAAAATATGTATTGAATACATTTTAGAATAAGGCTGTAACTTCAAAAAATGTGGAAAAAGTGAATGGGTCTTAATACTTCCCGAATGCACTGTAATTGTATCTGTGTGGATCTCCTTTAGCAATTGTAAATGTGCTTATGGCCCTGAAGATAATTAGGCCAGGCTTAGCCATCTATTGTTCTTCGAGCCAGCAGCCTCATATCCATGCTACTGTATGACAGGGAGCCAGCCCATGATGAGAGTTCTCCGTGATGCCCTCCTAGGATGCACGCTCACAAGTTGCTGACAGAAACCTTATTGTAGGCTACACCACCAAAAGCTCTCGTCTAAAATATGTAGCAGCTTACAATAGTCTAACATGTTTCAACACACTACACATCAGGGCCACTGTGGGAGTACTTGTCAAAAGTGCTCGGCTGTGTGTGTGCCTCTCGAGGAAAAATCATACGAATAAAATCTCGCCTCTCGCCACTCGTGTCTTCCCACTCGGTTTGTCTCCTGTTTTTTTCCTGAACTCATCTGACCTGCGCTTTATTTCTTAGATCAAGGCATCAAGCACTCCCACCAAACACAAAATGTTAGAAACATTATCCCACACTAGTCTATTAAGGAAACACTCTCCCCCTGTACTTCCTCTGTTCTCTCTCTCTCGAACTATGCAGAAACATGCTGTGTCGGTACTAAGTGGCGATGATGTTGACTAGATCCACAGTGCTCATATAAGGCGTTGAGGTTTAAAGCAGATGATAGGAATGAGGATTTGGAATCTGTTAAAACTGAATAGCCTCTGGGTCCTGAATTATTGATGCAAAGTAGGGGGTTTAAAGCTGCCTTCAACACTCATTTGCTGAGTTGTCCACGGAGACCTGGACTGCAGCATTTATAATGAGTGTGATTAAAGTAGGCGTACAGACCCCTCTGAACTCCAGGAGTTGATTCTGCCCGGCTCTCATTCTGTGCCCATTACTCTCTGAGAATCGTAATAAGGACCTTAAACACACCACGCCTTAAACACACCACGCTTCTATTGGTCCCTGCGCCGGGCAATTAGAACTCGGTATGAGTGGAAATCGTTTGCACTTTCTGTATGACACATGGGCCGGTGGCCTGCCGAAATGCCCCTATTGGAATATAAATTCTCTTCATCCGACTGAATCGAACCCTCAGCAGGCCTGAAAGTTGGCCATATTGAATTTGTACTTTTGGATAGAATATCCCTTAGCGCCTGGGGATCGGTATTAGATTGTGGCGCTATCTGGCGTAACGGACACGCTTGAGCAGCTCAATTCTCTCCTGTGTGCCCCATCTCTTTGGAGCTCCCAATTGGATCCCTAGCAACAGAGAGAGACATGCAGTGGGTTTTTATGGCGAGAGATGGATAATTCCGGAGCGGAATAATTCCAAAGTGCCAACTGATGCAAGCCATCGGAACGCGGCATCTTCCTACACCGACCCAATCAGAGGCGGCGGCGAGGACGCGGGGCCCTCCGCTTATGGAAATCAGCTATTGACATCCTCCGTGTCTGTCTGCGCTGATGGCTCCAATAGAGAGCTTTACATCTGCAATGACACATCTATTGTTCTCCACACAACACACTAATGGCCTCAACGGTGGCAGTGGAGCTCTGTCCTTCTCAACAGAAGCCGAATGTCATTTGACAAAGAAATCGGTCTCATTGAAATCGCACCATTGATCTGCCTCGATCTTTCCCTTTCTGTGTATTGTCTATGCTTTGTGCAGTCAGAATTTTCCGGCAGGCTACACCGCTATTGTTACATCCTGACCAGTAAAAGTTGTTTGTTGTTGTAGTTTGGTCAGGGCGTGGCAGGGGGTGTTTGTTTAATGTGTTTCTTTTTTTTTTGGTTAATGTTCTATGTTAGTATATTTCTATGTTCGTTCTAGTTTTTCTATTTCTATGTTTAGTTTATTGGGTTGACCTTCAATTGGAGGCAGCTGTTCCTCGTTGCCTCAAATAGAAGGTCCTATTTAGTAGGTGTTTTTTTCCATGGGTTTTTGTGGGTAGTTGTTCCAAGTGTAGCTGTGTGCCTCACAGGACTGTTTTTTCGTCGTTGTTTTTGATTAAGTGTTTGTTTTGGTTTTCTTCGAATTAAAGAAGACGAGTATACACATTCCCGCTGAATTTTGGTCCCATCCTTAAGAAGAACGTGACAGCTATAGCTGTCACACAGTTAGTCATGCTATTTCATCCCTTTTTCTTTTCCCCCCTAGTTGTGCTGCTGTGTGTGTTTAACCGCTCGCGGGGGGTGAAGTTGGGCCCTGAGCTGTGTGAAGGGTTAAACGCCAGTGAGCTGTAGTTAGGACTACCACACCTGCAGCACTGATGGGGTGACCCGTCCCCTCTCTCTACCCTCATGCTCCACTGTTTCCTGTCCCCTCACCCCCTGCCGCCCTGTCCCTCCCTGCTCAGTTGACACAAATCCATGTGTCAGTATGGATTTGTGTCAACGAGGTGACAGCACTGCAGGGCCAGGCAACCACATGCACAAACACAATTTGTATGCTACATTTTAGCATGTATGTGTGCCCACGCATGAACACAGACTTACTTTACAGTGCAGTCATGATCTGCTCTTGTGCACAGTCTACTGATCATCACCATAAACACACTTGGCTTTGCTTTTCTATCTTCTTCTTTCTATCTATTTCTCTATCTCTCACTCACACCCAGAGCGCATCGAGTATCAACTCTAACACACTCCACTGCCTTCACTGACCAGAGAGGGTGATTGTGTTTTTGCCATTTATCAGAGAGTGTGATATTGTAGGAAGGCTGGCTCCATGTGATGAGAAAAAGTATAGGAATGGAGACGGGCAGAGCTTTCTGGTCTCTCCTTCCAGGCTATATATATATATATATTTTTTTTTAATCTTTGGACTGCCCCCACCTCCTGTAGAATACAGAGCGAGAGGAAGAGGAGATCAACAAACAGACTCATATGCTCGCCAGCTCGGTGATCAGGCAACGACCTGGCAAAATAAATAGTCTGAATATGGTGTGAGGTTAACGACTGTGTGTGTGCGCGCGTCTGTCCGTGTGCGTGTTTGCTTGCGTGCATTTGTGTGTCTGTGGTGTCTCTGTCCGTGTGAATGTATGACCGTGCGACCGCACAACCAGTGCCAAGGGACTCTACTATCTCCCTAGCCACCTTCTGTCCTCTTCAGCATCGCTCCACACCCCTCTCAGCCGCTAGCCATCACAGAGCAAAGTGGGGAAATCCACTTACGTTTGTCATTGAGAGGCATCTCTTTGTGTTTTGAAGTGTCTTTGGGATGGGAGCCGCCATTTTAAATCAACTCTGCCGTAATTCGATAGATTTATCGATCCCTCACTTCCCCTGGGCCTGCCTGCTGTGGCTGTCGGGATATTAAAAGAGGAATGTGGAGAGGCATTCGGGGCTAAAGGGCTAAATGGAGAGGACGGAATGACAAGGCATGATGGAGATTAGGTTTGAAGGGGGACTGTACCAGGATTCATCATTTTCCTCCCTTCATGTGTGTACTGCAAGGCACCCTATCCCCTAAATAGTGCTCTATGTAGTGCTCTATGTAGGGACACATCCTCCGCACATCCGGCGTTGAAAGAGATGGCTGCCTCGCTTCGCGTTCTTAGGAAACTATGCAGTATTTTTTATTTTTTTTATGTATTATTTCTTACACTGTTACCCCAGAAAATCTTAAGTCTTATTACATACAGCCGGGAGGAACTATTGGATATAAGAGCAACGTCAACTTACCAACATTATGACCAGAAATACGACTTTCCCGAAGCGGATCCTCTGTTTGGTCCACCACCCAGGACAATGGATTGGATCTCAGCAGAAGACCCAAAACAACGGCGCCGCAGAAGGGGCAGATGGAGCGGTCTTCTGGTCAGGCTCCATAGACGGGCACATCGCTCACCGCTCCTGAGTATACTACTTGCCAATGTCCAGTCACTTGACAAGGTAGACGAAATCCGAGCAAGGGTTGCCTTCCAGAGAGACATCAGAGATTGCAACATTCTCTGCTTCACGGAAACATGGCTCACTCGGGATACGTTATCGGAGTCGGTACAGCCACCTGGTATCTTCACGCATCGCGCCGACAGAAACAAACATCTCTCTGGCAAGAAGGGCGGGGGTGTATGCCTTATGATTAACGAGACGTGGTGTGATCATAACAACATACAGGAACTCAAGTCCTTTTGTTCACCTGACCTAGAATTCCTTACAATCAAATGCCGACCGCATTATCTACCTAAATAATTATCTTCAATTATAATCACAGTCGTGTATATCCCCCCCAAGCAGACACCTCTGGCTCTGAAAGAACTTCAATGCACTCTATGTAAACTGGAAACCACATATCCCGAGGCTGCATTTATTATAGCTGGGGATTTTAACAATGCTAATCTGAAAACAAGGCTCCCTAAATTTTATCAGCATATTGAATGCGCAACCCGGGCTGGCAAAATCCTGGATTATTGTTACTCTAACTTCCGTGACGCATACAAAGCCCTCCCTCGCCCACCTTTTGGCAAATCTGACCACGACTCCACTTTGTTGCTCCCAGCCTATAGACAGAAACTAAAACAGGAAACGCCCGTGCTCAGGTCTGTTCAACGCTGGTCCGACCAATCTGATTACACGCTTCAAGATTGCTTCGATCACGTGGACTGGTATATGTTCCAGATAGCGCCGAACAACAACATTGATGTATACGCTGATTCGGTGAGCGAGTTTATTAGCAAGTGCATCGGTGATGTTGTACCCACGGCGACTATTAAAACCTTCCCCAACCAGAAACCGTGGATTGATGGCAGTATTCACGTGAACCACTACTTTTAATCAGGGCCAGGCGACCGGAAACATGACCAAATACAAACAGTGTAGCTATTCCCTCCGCAAGGCAATCAAACAAGCTAAGTGTCAGTATAGAGACAAAGTAGAGTCGCAAATTAATGGCTTAGACACGAGGTATGTGGCAGGGTTTACAGTCAATCACGGACTACAAAAAGAATACCAGCCCCGTTGCGGACCCCGATGTCTTGCTCCCAGACAAACTAAACAGCTTCTTTGCTCGCTTTGAGGACAATAGTGCCACCAACACGGCCCGCTACCAAAACCTGCGGGCTCTCCTTCACTGCAGCCAACGTGAATAAAACATATAAACGTGTTAACCCTCACAAGGCTGCCGGCCCAGACGGCATCCCTAGCCGCGTCCTCAGAGCATGTGCAGACCAGCTGGCTATTGTGTTTGCGGACATATTCAATCAATCCCTATCCCAGTCTGCTGTTCCCACATGCTTCAAGAGGGCCACCATTGTTCCTGTTCCCAAGAAAGCTAAGGTAACTGAGCTAAACGACTATAGCACTCACTTCTGTCATCATGAAGTGCTTTGAGAGACTAGTCAAGGATCATATCACCTCCACCCTAGACCCACTCCAATTTGCTTACCGCCCAAATAGGACCACAGACGACGCAATCGCAATCACACTGCACACTGCCCTAACCCATCTGGACAAGAGGAATACCTATGTAAGAATGCTGTTCGACGACAGCTCAGCATTTGACACCATAGTACCCTCCAAACTCGTCATTAAGCTCTAGACCCTGGGTCTCGACCCTGCCCTGTGCAACTGGGTCCTGGACTTTCTGACTGGACGCCGCCAGGTAGTGAGGGTAGGAAACAACATCTCCAACCCACTGATCCTCAACACTGGGGCCCCACAATGGTGCGTTCTCAGCCCTCTCCTGTACTCCCTATTCACCTATGGCTGCGTGGCCATGTACGCCCCCAACTCAATCATCAAGTTTGAAGACGACACTACAGTGGTAGGCTTGATTACCAGCAATGACGAGACGGCCTACAGGGAAGAGGTGAGGGCCCTCGGAGTGTGGTGTCAGGAAAATAACCTCACACTCAACGTCAACAAAACAAAGGATATCATGGCCTTCAGGAAACAGCACAGGGAGCATCCCCCTATCCACATTGACGGGACAGTAGTGGAGAAGGTGGAAAGTTTTAAGTTCCTCGGCGTACACATCACGGACAAACTGAAATGGTCCACCCACCCAGACAGCGTGGTGAAGAAGGCGCAACAGCGCCTCTTCAATCTCAGGAGGCTGAAGAAATTTGGCTTGTCACCTAAAACACTCAAACATTTACAGATGCACAATCGAGAGCATCCTGTCAGGCTGTATCACCGCCTGGTACGGCAACTGCTCCGCCCACAACTGTAAGGCTCTCCAGAAGGTAGTGAGGTCTGCACAACGCATCACCGGGGGCAAACTACCTGCCTTCCAGGACACCTACACCACCCGATGTCACAGGAAGGCCAAAAATATAATCAATGACAACAACCACTCTGAGCCACTGCCTGTTCACCCCGCTATCATAAAGAAGGCGAGGTCAGTACAGGTGCATCAAAGCTGAGACTGAAAAACAGCTCAAGGCCATCAGACTGTTAAACAGCTATCACTAACATTGAATGGCTGCTGCCAACATACTGACTCAAATCTCTAGCCACTTAATAATTAAAAATTGGATGTAATAAATGTATCTAGTCACTTTAAACAATGCCACTTTATATAATGTTTACATTTCTCATCTCATATGTATATTCTGTACCATCTACTGCATCTTGCCTATGCCGTTCGGCCATGGCTCATCCATATATTTATATGTACATATTCTTATTCATTCCTTTACTCTTGTGTGTGTATAAGGTAGTTGTTGTGAAATTGTTAATTACTTGTTAGATATTACTCCATGGTCGGAACTGGAAGCACAAGCATTTCGCTACATGTGGCACCAGGGCCTGTGAATTCACTATTAATTAGTTAATTTTTTTACCCCCGCTTTCTCCTCTTCTTTGACAGGGGGGGGGTTATTTACACAATGGGAGATTGGCACACAGCTTATCTGATGATCGAACTAGTCGCAGTCAGCTGGTGTAAAATTGCTGTTTGGTGTAGTATCAGGACGCTAAGCCGTCATGGAACGGCACCTAGGGTTTTAGAATACAGTACAAGGGTGTGCGTACACACAGGCACAGAGTCAAACAGACATTACACTCAAACTAAGCGGACTGAGCAGAAGGGCGTTTAGAGGTGATCTAGAGGTACAAGAGACGGATTTTGGCTCTAACCTGATCTTTCAGAGGGTGGTGTGTATGTGTGTGTGAATAGGAGAAACGGTAAACAAAAGCCTTTTAATCTATTGGGGATCTTTGATGGGGTGTGGGTAACCATGGTGGAGAAACAGGTTGCACACCCAGAGCAACACACACTACATTAAAAAGATATGACACCGATCCAGTGTTTTACCCTTTGTTATGTTTATTCCTTGTATAATGACAAACCGGGGGCGTAGGTGTAACTACTTTTAATGAACCTATACTTCAGCTAGAAAACTCCTTGTTTAGCCATGCAAGGCATTCCTCAACCACCTGCCCCCCTCCCACATAGCCTGCTGGGTAACAAAGTCTAAATGTTATTAACACAACAACACAGCTTCATTCCTTTAATAGAAAACGACTTTTCTATGTAACTACACATGTCACATCATGTTTGTTTAATCAACCTGCATAACACACATTTCTTTTCCCCCAAGTTTTTTTGTTTTACATTGCTCTCATCACTTGAGGCTATAAACATATTCTGATGTATTTTGTTTTCAACTAATTATAGTCTGTCCAACAATACTCTATTGTGGCTCTATTTCTTTTCACATAAACAAAACATTCAGTCCAGGTGCCCCTTTTTTTAAGCAATTCACAATAATCAGGGGCTCTGACAGTCCTTTTTGGTCATTCTGCTGAAGTGCTTCCTGAAACAGTTGGACAGCTTTCGTTGTCAGTCAGGGTGTTCTGACTGAATTGTCCATTGCTAAAGGCATTTGATGCTTCAGCAGTATCCTCCTGATAATCCTCAGTCCCTTGAGTGAATGGCTGAAGCCGTAGATCCACTCTATTTCGTCTGTTGTGATCCATGCTCTGTTTGGATCTCATAGGATCGTGGTGCAACTTCTCTCTGCACACACCCTTGCTGCATTCAGGTTCCTGTAGGTTCCTGTAGGGATGTCTCGGAGTCGTACATGATCTCCAGGTTTCAGTTCAGGTAAGTGTCTTGCACTTTTGTCTTGTTGCTGTTTTTGTTTGTCTTTCTGTTTTTCCTTGGTGAGTTTGACTTTGTGAGCACCTCTGGGTGTTAGCAAGTCCTCATGGATGGGTAGGTTGGTTCTGATGCGATGTCCCATCAACATTTGTGCAGGAGAAAGTCCATTCTGCAGCGGTGCGCTGTGGTAGATCATCAGATTTTTGAGGAAATACTCCTTTCCATCATGTGCCTTTTTCATCAGACCTTTGACAATTTTGACTGAACTCTCTGCTAAGCCCTTTGGACCTTGGGTAGTTGGGGCTGGAGGTGTTGTCGGAATCTCCAGTCGTTAGCGAACGATCGGAACTTGAGAATTGCGGGCCATTGTCCGAGTACAGTTCAGACGCAACCCCATGTCTTGCAAAGACTGATTTCAGGTAGGTGATTACAGCTTTGCTGGAGGTAGTTGGCACTGTTGCTACTTCAGGATAGTTTGAGTTGTAGTCGGTAACAACAATGAGACTTTGCAGTCAAAAAGGTCAACTTGACCTTTGTGGTAGGGTCTGTTGTGTACTGGATGAGGCATTAGCGGCTCTGCGTGCTGCTTTGGCCTGTAGGTCAAACACAGTTCACATGAAGCAGTGGTCTGGCTGATTTCCTGGTTCATTCTTGGCCAGTACATTACTTCTTGTGCTCGTCGTTTGCATTTTTCCTCACCCAAGTGGCCCTCGTATTTTCTGTAGCATTTCTTTGCGTAGTGTCATGGGAATGACAATCTTGTTGCCTTTGAACACTTATCCAACATGGTGAGCTCTGCTCTGCACATCCAGTAATCCTGTATTCTCCTTGGAAAGTTGTTTTTCTGTGCGGGCCATCCTGTCAGTGTTGTTTCTTTCAACTCTGTCATTGTTTGGTCAGCTGCGGGGTCTCTTTTGATCTGCTTCATTCTCTCAGGAGACACAGGAAGTGATGCTGCGATCATGTTGACGTAGGCCTGAATCTCAGTGTTTTTCTGTGTGTCGAAGCTCTCTTTCTTGTCGACTGCTTGAGAAAGAGTATCGGTGGCAAACATGAACTTTCCCGGGGTATAGATCATCTTCACATCATACTTTTTCAGTCTGATCACCATTCTCTGGATTCTCATTGGACAATCATTCAGTGGCTTAGACATGATTGACACCAATGGTTTGTGGTCGGTTTCTACTTCGAAGTCTCATCCGTAGACGTATTGGTGAAATGTATTGGCGTATGTGCTCGCCAGTAGTTCTTTCTCTATTTGTGCATACCTTGTCTCTGTGCCTGTAAAGGCTCTGGATGCATAAGCGACGGGTTGCCATCTGTCGTCATGCTGTTGCAGAAGATCTGCTCCCAGGCCAAACTGTGACGCGTCTGCAGAAATCCTTGTGCTTTTCTCTGGATCATAGAACCTGAGCACTAGCTCTTCTGTGATTGTCTTCTTTAGGTTTTTGAAGCAGTTTTCCTGTTCATGGGACCATTCCCATTCATTTTTCTGTTCCAGAAGACATCTGAGTGGAGCGGACTGTGCTGACAGTTGAGGTAGGAACTTTGCAAGGTAGGTGATCGTGCCCGTGAAGCGTCTCACGTCGTCCTTGTTCTTCGGGCGCTCCATGCTGTTGATGGCTGACGTTTTCCTCGGGTCTGGTTTGACTCCATCCTCTGAAAGTACGTCTCCCACGAAGGTAAGTGTTTTCACACCAAACTCGCATTTGTCCTTGTTTAGTTTTAGGTTGACTTTCCGTGTCAGGTCCAGCACTTCTCACTCTCGCATCATGTTCTTCTTTTGTGGACCCCCAGATGATGATGTCATCCATCATGGTCTCCACTCCTGGAATGTGCTCGAAAGATCATGTGGATTGTCTTGTGGTAGACCTCTGGCGCTGAGAGAATCTCATATGGTAGACAAAGAAATCTGTACCTGCCCTCAGGTGTTTTGAATGTGCATAACTTTGAGCTTGCATCGTCTAGCTTCATTTGCCAGAATCCTGATGAGGCATCAAGCTTACTGAACCACTTTCCTCCAGCAAACTGTGACATTCTCTTCTCTGGTTGGCAACTTGAAATGCTCTCTCTTGATTGCTTTGTTGAGATCTCTCGGGTCTAGACATATCCTGAGATCGCCGTTCTTTTTCACCACAATAACCAGTGAGCTTACCCAGTCTGTAGGTTCATCCATTTTTGTGATGACGTCCATCTTTTCCATGCGTCCAAGTTCCTCATTGAGCTTTTTCCTCAGTGCAAATGGAACTTTTCTGCATGAATGCACAACTGGAGTAATTTTGTCATCAGTACATATTTTGTGTTCTCCTGGTAAACATCCAAGACACTCGAACACATCCTCATACTCAGCTAGTAGAGATTCTTGGTCATTTTCAGTCAGTGATGTTATTACATACTCTTTTCAACAAATTGAGCTTTTCACATGCATTGATTCCTAAAATAGGCTGTACACTCTTCCACAATCAGCAGCTGTGCTCTGAACTGTTTTCCTTTGTGCTGTAAAGTTACTTTGCAGCTTCCTTTGACTGGTACGTTCTCCCCTGTATAACCAGTAACATCCATTTTCACTGGGTGTATTTTGCTCTTCACCTTCAGTGTTTTGTAGTCATCCAGCGACAACAGGTTTACCTGTGCTCCAGTATCAAGCTTGAATGGTATTATAGTTTCATTCACAGTCTATGGTACAATCCATTCAGCTTTTACTGCATTGCATATTTCCACAGAATCAACAAAGAATTATTCAATCTCCTCCTTGACTGTGTGAATCTTTTTCTTTGTAGCCTCAGCTTTGCAGCATTTTGAGAAATGATTATTTTTCCCACGGTTGTTACATCATTTGCCATATGCAGGGCAATTTTTTGGCTTGTGGATAAATCCACATTTTCCACATGTATTGTTTTGATTTCTCTCTTTTGCTTGTTTTTGTTTTGTAAGGCGTTGTGTGTGGTGCTCCTCTCTTTTTATTGCATACACTGACGTCTCATCCCTGGACAGCTCTTTAGCTTGTGCTCTGGTGGTTTCAGCTGCTCGACACTTATTCACTGCTTTATCCAAAGTTATATCTTGCTCACGCAGCAATCTCTCCTTGAGTCCATTATCAAGTATGCCACAGACTATCCTGTCTTTCACTAGTGAGTCTTTCAGATTTTCAAATTCACACGTTTTGCTCAGTGTTTTCAGCTCAGGTCAAAACTGACTCCCTATTTCTGATCATGAGAGAACCTTATGTCTCAAACGTGACGTTCTAGCTTGGTACAAAGTACTCCTCAAATTGATCCATTAGCACAGTCATTGTCATGTTTGCCTTGTCTTGCTGAAAGCTATTGTAAATGTCCAATGCATCCTCTCCAATAACATGCAGAAAAATGGAAGCTTTCAATTTGTCATCTCCCCCGGCTCCACTGGCTGCTAGGTAGATATTGAATCTCTGCTTGAAACGTTTCCAATTGTCAGCTAGATTGCCTGTTAACTGCATAGGAGTAGGAGGACTAAGCCTATCCATGACGGCGAACAGGAACAGTGTCAATTACTCTTACTTCAGTATGTTGCTCATCAACTTGCTCGTCAACAGATTCCAATGCAGCCTTGCTCTCGCTGCTGTCACTCTCGCTGCTGCGGCTCGTTGCCCTCGCTCTTGCAAGCTAGCATCTTCGACTACTCACGCCACTTGACTTGTGGTAGAATGTTACATTTTCGTCGCGGAAATTTGCAGAGTTACACCTTTCTTTTCTGTCTCGTCATAGCGACTACCAATCTGACACCATTGTTATGTTTGTTCCTTGTATAATGCCAAACCGGGGCGTAGGTCTAACTACTTTTAATGAACATATACTTCAGCTAGAAAACTCCTTGTTTAGCCATGCAAGGCATTCTTCAACCACCTGCCCCCCCCCCCGCATAGACTACTGGGTAACGTAGTCTAAATGTTATTACTACATAACACACCCTTGATCCCAGTGCTGTTTTTACAGGCCCTGTGTGGGAATGGGTTCAAGTCCCATCCAGTGTGCTTGCATCAGCTCTTTTTCCTTCCCCTCTCTCTCTATTCCCCGTGTTGCTCTGCCATCACTACTCGCCAGAGGAAGATTACAGACCTGACAACTAGCTGCTGTGACTTGTTTGTGTTTAAAAAAAATTCCCCTGTGTTACTGTTTGTTAAAAAAAGCTTTACAGAAACACAAACCTCCCTGCCGGTAATCATAATTTCCGACACGCGATACCTTTGACTACATTGTGTGCAAATACTTCAGCGGCTAATTAAAATGTCCAGGACTTCAAAATGGTTTGTTTGTGCCCTAATGCGAGAGCATGTACGAGTCCAAGAGCTCTAAAGTGTAGCCAATTTGGTCGGATGTGCAACGAAATATTGTGACGTGTGACCAGGAGTTTTATTTTGGGAGCACTGTGCGTCTATGAAAAAAATCTCCCAGTTAATAATTGTTGTAATGATAAGGCTACGCTGTACCGTTGTTTCCTGAGTGCCCTAGTGAAACAAGCAAGTCCAGACTCGTACGTGTCATGGTAGCACCATTACTACAGCGAAAACGGCTAGCCCAACTAGCTCATATGATCTGACCTATATTACCGCCGTAATATTTTTTTCTTCCTATACAGCGGATCACTGGGACCACATTTTACATCCATAAACCATGTCGTGGGCCATCTCGTGCGTCGACGTTGTTAACCATTGGTTTACACTTTGTTTAGACGTTACTTCATTGGCTAGCTGGCTAACAACCTGGTTACTTTACCAGTATAACCCAAACATTTGGGGCCACAGAAAGAAAGGAAAAGGGATAGCTTCTTCAGGAGATCAATGATCATAGCAATGTTTTTCATAGTCGCACAGTGGCAGTTATCTTGCATGTGGTCATCACAAACCTGACGTTTTTAAAGAAACTGTGTACAATTTTCAATGTAATGTATCTCAATAGGAAAAGTGTGCTTTTATACAATTTGTGGAATTAATATTCCACAAATGACATTGTAATTTCAATGACAGGTATTCGTGTCAACGTTGTAGCTTTTATATTAAACGGATGTGTTTACAGTGTTTCATATTAGTTTCTAGGGCACAACATGTGCTTCAGAAGTAGCTAGAAATCATATAGGCCCAATATACAGGGAGGGGAAAAAAGTATTTGATCCCCTGCTGATTTTGTACGTTTGCCCACTGACAAAGAAATGATCAGTCTATAATTTTAATGCTAGGTTTATTTAAACAGTGAGAGACAGAATAACAACAAAAAAATCCAGAAAAACACATGTCAAAAATGTTATAAATTGATTTGCATTTTAATGAGGGAAATAAGTATTTGACCCCCTCTCAATCAGAAAGATTTCTGGATCCCAGGTGTATTTTATACAGGTAACGAGCTGAGATTAGGAGCACACTCTTAAAGGGAGTGCTCCTAATCTCAGCTTGTTACCTGTACAAAAGACACCTGTCCACAGAAGAAATCAATCAATCAGATTCCAAACTCTCCACCATGGAGTTGCAATGATCATGAGAACGGTGAGGAATCAGCCCAGAACTACACTGGAGGATCTTGTCAATGATCTCAAGGCAGCTGGGACCATAGTCACCAAGAAAACAATTGGTAACACACTACGCCGTGAAGGACTGAAATCCTGCAGCGCCCGCAAGGTCCCCCTGCTCAAGAAAGCACATATACATGCCCGTCTGAAGTTTGCCAATGAACATCTGAATGATTCAGAGGACAACTGGGTGAAAGTGTTGTGGTCAGATGAGACCAAAATGGAGCTCTTTGGCATCAACTCAACTCGCCGTGTTTGGAGGAGGAGGAATGCTGCCTATGACCCCAAGAACACCATCCCCACTGTCAAACATGGAGGTGGAGACATTATGCTTTGGGGGTGTTTTTCTGCTAAAGGGACAGGACAACTTCACTGCATCAAAGGGACGATGGACGGGGCCATGTACCATCAAATCTTGGGTGAGAACCTCCTTCCCTCAGCCAGGGCATTGAAAATGGGTCGTGGATGGGTATTCCAGCATGACAATGACCCAAAACACACGGCCAAGGCAACAAAGGAGTGGCTCAAGAAGAAGCACATTAAGGTTCTGGAGTGGCCTAGCCAGTCTCCAGACCTTAATCCCATAGAAAATCTGTGGAGGGAGCTGAAGGTTTGAGTTGCCAAACGTCAGCCTCGAAACCTTAATGACTTGGAGAAGATCTGCAAAGAGGAGTGGGACAAAATCCCTCCTGAGATGTGGGCAAACCTGGTGGCCAACTACAAGAAACGTCTGACCTCTGTGATTGCCAACAAGGGTTTTGCCACCATGTACTAAGTCATGTTTTGCAGAGGGGTCAAATACTTATTTCCCTCATTAAAATACAAATCAATGTATAACATTGACATGCGTTTTTCTGGATTTTTTTGTTGTTATTCTGTCTCTCACTGTTCAAATAAACCTACCATTAAAATTACAGATTTTTTGTCAGTGGGCAAACGTACAAAATCAGCAGGGAATCAAATACTTTTTTCCCTCACTGTAGGCTGTATCTCCATCAATTCAAACAAACTTATTTGAAGTGCTCCTAACTTTTTAAAGTTGGTAGCACCAGTGCTGCCAATGAGAGATGTTAATTTAGAACCCTGACGAGGCCCCAGAAGGTTACAGCAGAAGTCATTACAAGGAGTGCTGCCTGAGAGGCTTGGCTGCAGCCTCCTGCTACCTCTCTAGTCAGTCAGTATACCTGGCCAATTTGCTTCTCTCTAGTTTCTACACCTGGATGTGGCTTGTTTCCCTACTGCGGCGGCCCCGTAGACATATTCTGTTTTTATAGGCTAGGCCTATATCATGTAGCCTAGGTTCCAGAGATTTAGAGACCTGTTCAAAAGGTTAGAAAGGGAGACCAATATCCCGAAGGTTGCTGGTTCAAATTCTGGTATGGACAATGAAAAGTGGGAGAGGATCTGACAATCTCAAGGAAGGCTGCTGGTTTAAAATCCCAGGTTTCATCCATCCATCCAGTGAGTCAGACAGTACAGCTGGATGTGGCCTACTGTCCCAATGTGTGAGACAACTATACTGAACAAAAATATAAACGCAACATGCAACCATTTCAAAGATTTGACTGAGGAAGGAAATCAGTAAATTGAAATACATTTATTAGGTCCTAATCTATGGATTTCACATGACTGGGAATACAGATATGCATCTTTTGGTCACAAATACCTTTAAAAAAGGTAGGGGCATGGACCCTAAAATCAGTCAGTGTCTGGTGTGACCACCATTTGCCTCATGCAGCGCGACACAACTTCTTTGCGTAGATTTGATTAGGCTGTTGATTGTAGCCTGTGGAATGTTGTCCCACTCCTCTTCAATGGCTGTGAGAAGTTGCTGGATTTGGTGGGAACTGGAACATGCTGTTGTACACGTCGATCCAAAGCATCCCAAACATGCTCAATGGGTGACATGTCTGGTGAGTATGCAGGCCATGGAAGAATATAAATGCTACATGCTACAATTCCAGGAATTTTGTACAGATCCTTGTGACATGGGGCTGTGCATTATCATGCTGAAACATGAGGTGATGGCAGTGGATGAATGGCACAACAATGGGCCTCACGATCTTATCACGGTATCTCTGTGCATTGAAATTGCCATCGTTAAAATGCAATTGTGTTTGTTGTCCGTAGCTTATGCCTGTCCACACCATAACCATGAGCGGTTTGACATCAGCAAACCACTCGCCCACACAACACTATACCCGTGGTCTGCGGTTGTGAGGCCGGTTTGGACGTACTGCCAATTCTCTAAAATGAGGCAACTTATGGTAGATAAATTAATTAAATGCACTGGCAACAGCTCAGGTGGACATTCCTGCAGTCAGAATGTCAATTGCACGCTCCCTCAAAACTTGAGACATCTGTGGCATTGTGCTTGTGACAAAATCGCACATTTTAGAGTGGCCTTTTATTGTCCCCAGCACAAGGTGTCAGTTTCTTGATATGTCATACTTGTCACGTGGATGAATTATCTTGGAAAAGGAGAAATGCTCACTAACAGGGATGTAAACAAATTTGGAACATTTCAGGTGTCTTTTATTTCAGCTCATGAAACACTTTACATGTTGCGTTTATATTTTTGTTCAGTGTATATTTTCACAATCCTCAGAGCAAAGGGCTGTAAAATTGTCAGTTTAGGGGATTTGATGCGGGTCGTTGGGTATATTTCCAATGAACTGTGTGATGGGGCCAAAATTGCACACATTCTTCACTCCATTAATCCTTCAGCCAGGTTGTTATTCCGTTGGCAAGCGAGAGAGACTGAGAGTTTATGTAGCTTAGTCGTTCCAATGGCCACCGATGTGATTCGTCACCCAGGCAAGGCCCCCATTCCATCATTACTATTCTGTAAATGGATTCCGCATTAAGGCCGACTGCATTAGTAGGGCCTGTAATATGAGCCCTATAAAGGTGACTAATGATATGTAAACGTTTCACACACTGAGGCGGCCCACTTCCCTGAAGAGCGATCAAGGCTGTTAAAGAGACATTGTCGAGGGGCTACAGCAAACTATCAGCAGGCTCCCTGTTACGCTCAGGCTCGTTACACACTGGAGAAACTCAATAATATTTACTAGGCTGCCCATCTTGTTTCTCTGCCCTTGCCACACAGTGGACAGCTGGGCTTTAGTCTGATTCAGCTATCTGTTGTGTTCTGCCACTACATTAGTTAGTCCCCGTCTGACTGATCATCATTTATTGTCGTGTGTGTGTGTGTGTGTGTGTGTGTGTGTGTGTGTGTGTGTGTGTGTGTGTGTGTGTGTGTGTGTGTGTGTGTGAGACAGTGACATTTGTCACTCAGGCCAAATTAAATTCTTATTAAGGGAATGGTGATTGTCAACAGAGGTCAGAGTAAGGTAGTGTTTGTGTTGGAATTTAAGAGAGCTGTTAATTATCCCTAGAATATCTTTAGAAAGGGAATGTGTTGTGTTGGTTTGGCACAAATTCACATCCTGTGCTGTGTTTTTATGACAATGTCTGAAAAAAATGTGTGCGTATTTCTTTTTTTTTAACCTGGTCTGTGCATGTCTCTGATCTGTTCCTGTGCTGTTTATGTGTTGCAGACCTGCGAGAGATAGTGTTTGTGATCCAGAGCCAGAGAAACTCATTCCATGTGAGTCGGGCGGAGAGACAGAGAGCAGACCTGTTACACCAGACTCAGAGCCTCACACAGGTACCACCAGCGCCACCAATGCCACTTAGAGTCACACACACAGCATATGTTTTACTATCCTCAAAATCCTATTTTCCCTGAACCCTAACCTTAACGCCTACCCCTAATTGTAACCCTAACCTGGGAAATGTCACCATGAGGGAGTATCCCTTGTTTTACTATCCTTGTGGGGGCATTTGTGGATTTCCGGTACCCACAATGATAGTAATACACACACACACACAGGTTTTTAGAGAAGCAACAGCATCCCTTAACTTCAACCATCTTCTCTAAGCAATATGGTTCATGGCCACAAATAGCTGTTACTTACCTACTTATTCCTCTTTGCTCCCTGTGGACCATATAGCCGTTACTCTTTTGGAATAATTTGTGTGGAAAACCATCAGTTTAGTGTAACCGTGTCAAGTTCAACTCTTCACGTTGAAAAACCATCATTGAATTGCTTTTCGGTGAAGCTTCCAGCTAAAGTGTTTCAAAATGGTGGTCAAGTGTGTTAGTGAGACAGAGGATGCCAGATCAAATACCAGTGCAGGCTTGTGAGCGAGAAAGCTAGACTTTTCAATTAATGAAATAAAGCCATTGAGAGTGGTTACATTTCTCCAGCCCCATCCCTTACCAAAACAGTGGTGGGGTGCCTGCTTTGTTGTTTTTTGAACTGCAGATTGTTCCTTTAACACTGTTATAAAACCTAATTAAGGAGTGGAGTTGATAAGTTCTGTACATATACCATAGACAACCAATGAAATAAAGGATATCTCTTTTCACAACAAACATAATCAACATCAATTAGACATGAAAGAGGCACCAGTGCAGCCCATGCTTTTTGCCACATGGTGTCAGCATTGCTTTTTATGTGAAGGAAATGATCATTGTCTAAGTTTGTATCCCCATCTGAGAGGTCAAGAAAACTAGGTACTTGTAGGATAGTGTATTGTCCAGTAGTGCAATAAAATAAAGTAGCTTTCACCTGGTCAGTCTGTCATGGAAAGAGCAGGTGTTCTTAATGTTTTGTATACTCAGTGTATAACCCCTATATGACATGCAGGTCCCAGGGGACATTGAGACTGACTTGTGTCAACACAGGGAGGCCAGCTAGATCTATTAGAGACAGCCATCATTGAAGTCGTTTATGGTGACGAAGGACACGAGGGGCTTTGTACAAAACAAAGTAATCAGTGATTGGATCACTCTAATAGATCTGGCTGGCCTCCCTATATGGGTAATACACTTAGTATACAAAACATTAAGAACACCTGCTCTTTCCATGACATAGACTGATCAGGTGAATCCAGGTGAAAGCTAGGATCCCTTATTGATGTCACCTGTTAAATCCACTTCAATCAGTGTAGATGAAGGGAAGGAGACAGGTTAAAGAATGATTTTTAAGCCCTAATTCAAAAAACACATGGATTGTGTACAGTATGTGTGCCATTCAGAGGGTGAATTGGCAACACAAAATATTTAAGTGCCTTTGAACGGAGTATGGTGGTAGGTGCCAGGCACCCCAGTTTGTGTCAAGAACTGCAGCGCTGCTGATTTTTCATGCTCAAAAGTTTCCTGTGTGTATAAAGAATGGTCCACCACCCAAAGGACATCCAGCCAACCTGACACAACTATGGGAATCATTGGCGTCAACATGGGCCAGCATCCCTGTGGAACGCTTTTGACACCTTGTGGAGTCCGTAACCCGACCAATTGAGGCTGGCTCTTCTGAGGGGAGGGGGGGGGGGGGGCACAACTCCGTATTAGGAAGGTTTTTCTGAATGTTTGGTATACTCAGTGTATATGTAACAGTGTAGGTTCCGTCCCTCTCTTCGCCCCAACCTGGGCTTGAACCAGGGACCCTTGCACACATCAACAACTGACACCCACGAAGCATCGTTACCCATCGCGCCACAAAAGCCGCGGCCCTTGCAACGCAAGGGGAACAACTACTTCAGGTCTCAGAGCGAGTGACGTCACTGATTGAAACGCTATTAGTGCGCACCACCGCTAACTAACTAGCCATTTCACATCGGTTACATAAAGTCAGATTGATTCAGCTGCATATTTCTATAAAAAGTGGCTGTGTGTAAGACAGTCACTTGCAGGAGCTCGCAGAGTTTGTGCGTGTGTGTGGATGCGTGCGTGTGAGCATGCATGTACGTATGAGTGTGGAGGCTCTGGCTGTTGCAGGGACCAAGCCACCCCACCCTTTCCACACACACCCCACCCAGTCTACTCCATGAGTAAAGCTTAGCATACTGTGTGTCTGTGATGGCTGTGTCTCTCTGAAGTGGTGTAAAGCGATGGGTTTTTGTCCCTGCAGCTTGCCTGGTGTTTGAACTTGCTTGTTTCTTACTACCTGAGGTGAAAGTCAAGTTTAGACTGGTGAATATGCCATTATGAGCCTCATTATGTTGTTAGTGTGTATATGGGGCTTGACTGAGCTGCTGGCAAACCCCCGGCTGACTCGTGGTTAACATACTGGACACAGGCTAGGGTTTTACAGTCCAGTACTATGATGGTGGGATGCTAGGTATTTGTGGGGCATTGCTGTTGAGTAGCCTGAGTATTTAAATCAATCTGGAGAGAGGCTATATGTCTATGAGCAGCATGGTCCCCCTTGGTTTCCAGTCTGCTGGGTGGAGTGGATGCAGTCATGAACCCTTGTTTTCCTCTCTGTGTGAGATTACCTCAGGCCACTACTGAATACCTCACATGCCCTTGAACTCAGAATCAGAGAAGGTTTGATTGAAACCCACGTTTCGTGTTTTCACGAAAGTGGATAGGGCAGTCAAATACTTCAATACATTGTGGCAATCTTTTGCACACCGGAGTACCTTTTAGGCTACACACAGTTAGTTTGTTTTAAAATAACCATTGTATAGGTACTTAGTAGAGCTGGGCGATATGAACAAAAATCCATATTGTGATTAATTGCCTGAAATTGTGATAAAAGGATGACCCTTTAAACTACTAACAGTAGTTTCATGGTTGTAGCTGTCAATTGTCCATTTAACAATCGCCCATATTAGCAAACATTCAAACTTCACATTTCTCTAGTATAGGCTACTTATTGTAATCAACAACATCAGCAAAATGCCTGCGACAAGTGATCGCTATGGTCGGTGTCGAATGTTCGGTTTATCGTCCCAGCTCTAGTACTTAGGCTTTGTTTCTGTGTCTCTGCTGTCTCCAACTAAACAAACACAATTTCTTCTAATCTAGAACCAGATTCTTTGAGGACTGTCCTTCCATAGGTTCCTTAGGTTGTCTTTCCTCCTGCTGTAAACTAAAGACTTTGGTTACTCTGCTCTAAATTGAAGAGTTCCTTCCTTAGTTAATCTGCTCGAGATTACTGCTGTAAAGTAAAGACGAACTCTTAGGTTACTGTTTTAAAGTAAATACTATTTTAGTTAATCTGCTGTAAAGAAAATACTTCCTTGGGTTACTACTGTAAACACTTCCTTAGTTACTCTGCTCTGAAGTCAATACTTCTTTAGGTTACTGCTGTAAAGTAAAGATTTCCAGAGATCCCGCTGTTGGGCTTGACTTAAACACTCTTTCGCTTTTCAGACACCGCCTCCGGTCCTGCTCCTCCACAGTCTGACAGACAATGAGGGAGACTGGAGCATCCTTCCTGTGCTGCCTTAGTAAGTGCTTGGGCCTGTCAGCTCTCAAAAGAGCGGCCATTATCCACATTCACAAAGACTTCCATCATGTAATTCCCATACAGTACAGTAGGGATGTAACAATTCACCGATTAAAGTTTACGAATCGGCGGTAAAAAATAATTTGGGCCTCAAATTACTTTCTTTCTACCTTCCGAAAATACCACTCATATTTTTTGACAACTGCGTCCTCTCCTTCAGTGTTGAACTAAGAATGTAATTATGTTGATGGTCATTGATCTGCAAGTCATTTTGCATGCCGAACAACCCCGGGCAATATCAGTAGCCTATTCAAACTGCGCACTGTTTACAGCCTATTTCTGATCTACGAGCCACATTCAGCATTTAAATGTTTGTAAAAATGGCCTTCACAATATTAGGCTTTATTTGTTGAGTGACAACCAACATAATTCGATAGGTAATTTTATTCAAATGCATTTTAGAAAATGGTGATTTACTGGAATATAAATAGCTTAAGCTACTGCCGGAGACAACTCAAGCATGCATGCACATAGTTTCCCTAATGGCCGGGCTCAGGTGCCTACATACACCATAGACATATACGTCATTCACACATGCATGCACTCACTCACACACAAACACACTCACTCACACGCACACACCAGACAGATCCAGCTCATGAGTTCCATCAGCAGCAGATTTTTATTTACACTGAATAAAAATATAAATGCAACATGTTAAGTGTTGGTCCTATGTTTTATGAGCTGAAATAAAAGATCCCAGAAATGTTACATACGCACAAATAACATATTTCTCTCAAATTTTGTGCATGAATTTGTTTACATTCCTGTCAGTGAGCAGTTCTCCTTTGCCAAGATAATTCATCCCCCTGACAGGTGTGGCATATCAAGAAGCTGATTAAACAGCATGATCACTACACAGGTGTCCCTTGTGCTGGGGACAATAAAAGGTCCCTCTAAAATGTGCAGTTTTGTCACACAACACAATGCCACAGATTTCTCAAGTTTTGAGGGAGCGTGCAATTGGCATGCTGACTGCAGGGATGTCCACCAGAGGTCTTGCCAGAGAATTGAACGTTAATTTCACTACCATAAGCCACCTCCAACGTAATTTTAGAGAATTTGGCAGTACATCCAACCGGCCTCACAACCGCAGACCACGTGTGTATGGCGTCATGTGGGCGAACAGTTTACGGATGTCAACGTTGAGAACAGAGTGCCCCATGGTGGCGGTGGGGTAAAGTCTTTGAAATCGTTTCAAACTAAAACGTGTAGTTCTTGTATCGTATCAGAGCTCATGTATCTATATACGTATTGAATCGCCTTGTAAGGGAAAGATGCTGTCTCCACCTGCTAGGGTCAGGCAAAAACATATAATCTCTGGCAAATAATCATGTAGCAATATTGGAGGTTATATCAAAGTATTATTTATTTAGTACAGCATGACCAATACACACAATACTTAATTCATTTGAATTTTAGAAGGTATTTCTCCTATTGTATAACAGGATTAGCTACCATACTATGATAGTTACCTATAGCCGCCCGTCAACTTATGCCCTGTTTTGCCTTTTGCTAGCCTGGGTGTCAGTCTGTTTCCGCTCTCTTGCCAACTATTTATTGAATTCTCATGCCAAACAATGACAACAATGATGGAGTAGGCAAGAGCGTAATACCGATCTGGGACCAGGCTAGCCTTTTTCCTACAATGAGGTCAAAACGAAAGGTCATGTCATGAATGTATCCACTGGTTCAATAAGCTATGCAAAGGTCTGCTGACCCTGAGTATTTCTGCTTTCTCAGCTTATCCTTGTTGTTTGGGAAGAACTCATCCTGGTTGGTGTTTCTGGAAGAGGAGACTAACGTCAAGGTGACCAAACTGCTCCAGGCCCTCAGGAAGTTTGACAGGAGAAAAGTAAGTGACCCACAGACTTAGGATTGTAATAATAATATTTTTATACGGAGGGACCACTCTGTACCAGTCTTTACTTACCGTATTCACAGTACTTCACTTCTCCTCAGCCAACGAAAGGGGAATTTCCCCACTGAGCACCAGCCTTCTGTCTCAGCAGCTGTAATAGAGTCAGTAGGTTGGACCTAGTCTTGGAAACCCACACCCTAGGCAACAGCAGTGACTAGGGTCTGGAATTAATGATGGACTTTCTTGGTAACTTCGAAAAGGAAAAAACTATTCCGGGTATGGTCCTCTTCAGCAGAATACCGTCTCTGAAATGCTAACCCTGGTTATGGTAAAATTAAAGTGAGTATTGGACATCATTTTTCATTCCAACTTTAAGCATTGGGTTGGATCCTGTATCTGGGCCCATATAAGCCTAGTCTCTAGACAGACAGGTTGCTTCCGGCAATATACCAATGCTTCAGCTTAACACATCTGTAGAAGTTTCAGCATCAGTTGGGACAGAGTGGTCGGGTCAGAAATAGGAATCGTGTTACCGGTAACGTCTCTGCCGGATCCGCTTGTTGTCCTAGGTCAGGGATGGGCAACTCCAGAACCCAGCTAACACACTTGACTCCAATAATCAACTTCAGTTTAGAATGCAATTAATTTAATATGCTGTGTTTGCTAAGGATGGAGAAAAACTGTGACACCACTCTGGCATCCCAGGACTGGAGTTGCCCATCTCTGCTCTAGCTAAACACAATTCCTGCCTGCATTTTAAGTTCTGCCTACCCTTTAAGCTCTGCCTACCCAAACTCATTATTTGTTGGGAGAGTTGTCTGTCTGAAGAGGAATTTGACAAAATGTTAGCTAGAAGTCGACATCCTCCCCAGACCTTGTGCCGTTGCCTAGCTTGCGCTGCTCCTAGTTCTGGAATATCTAAGACGAATGTAGGCCTGCAGGCTGTCTGTCAAACACAGTATGAGCTGCTTTAGCCGCCCCGCTCTCCGGAGGCCTATTTTAATCTGTCTCACTCCAACAATAATAATGATGTTAAGATTGTATTTTAGTGGCAGCACAGATGCAGGCAGGGTTTATTAAGGTGTCATCATTTGGGGCGGCAGGTGGTGGTTAGTGGTTAGAGCATTGGGCCAGTAACCAAAAGGTTGCTAGATCGAATCCCTGTCGTTCTGCCCCTGAACAAGGCAGTTAACCCACTGTTCCTAGGCCGTCATTGTAAATAAGAACTTGTTCTGAACTGACTTGCCTGGTTAAATAAATTAAACTTTTATTATATATATACTGTTTTTTTTTTATTCTACCATTTTACTTCTAGCTCGTCTCCAGAGCCACTCTCTGAGGTTCAGGATCCAGGTGTTGCAGGTTGATTAGCTAGTTGTTTTAAACCACGAGCACAGGATGCCAATAGAAAAGGTTTTGTCCTCCATAGTGTTATTGAGTTAATATTAATTTTGTTTTAAAAAAGTGGATTCTGAGGATAAAACCAGATAATGACAGTTGAAAGAGGTGTTGCTTAATTTGTTTTGAATCAACACCTGTCATCCTATTGACTGCAGCAAAGTGAATGCTTAAACTTTCTGGATTTTGTTACCATCAATAATTTGTGTAGGTTTTATCAATGTTTCAAATTTACTTGGCTTTCCTACGGTCAAATATATATTTCCTGTTGTCTTGGGAGTTCAAAAATAATTTTTTTGTTGCTTATTTTCATGGATGAAAGATTTGTTTTTTGATAAGCCTGGACTGTTGAAACAGGCTTTAAACCAAAGCATGAGATAGAGAAATCAAAGCCCAATATCATCCAACGGCCATCCTGATTAGTACATCCCGATACCGCCCAATGAACAACATCAAACTAATTACACCTCCCGGTGGTACACCAGATCTTCACAAAAAATGGTTTTGATCTTATTAACAGAGAACAGAGGTTCAAGTTATTCTTGCTCTGAAAAACGATGCATAATAATTAAGTGAACCTTCCATCTGCTAGCCGGGACAGCCTGGAACCTGTAAGGGATTCCAATTCCAAGTGAGAAATAGAATTCATTTGTTATCTCATCATCCACACACAGCCCTGAACTCTGTGCACAGCTCTATATCAGGGATGAGGAAAGGATGTAGGCTGTCTTATAACTCATTTTAATAAATCACTCTGTATGTGTGACTTCAATTTAGACTCAATTCGATTCAGTATTAACGCAGGGACCATCTTTACTATGGTCAAATAAAGTCCCAGAATAGTTTTGGGTACTTTAAAAACAGCTACTACTTTAATAACTGGTAGACTCCCCTCAGAGATATGCTACCATTTATCAGAATAAAATAAGTGTATGCATGCAAGCAGTAGTTTGTTAACAAAGATATGAGTGCATTTGCTTGTCATGTCTAATTGGGAATCATGTTTGCTCTTTTTATAAAATGTCTTTCTGCAATGTTTCTAATGTTTATCACCTCAATGAATACAGTCCAGATGTGTGGCGCGTTAGCAGCAATCTCACTCTGATGCTGATGATATCACATCCATCCCTCAGGAGTGGTTCCTGGGTAAACCTCTTCATGATGAGGAGCCAACCATCATCCACCACTACGCCTTTGCAGAGAACCCCTCCATCTTTAAATACCCAGACTTCTCTGCTGCCTGGGCCCTTAGCATCCCCCTGCTTGACAGGTCAGGTCCTAATCTATATCTACCATGTTTAACTCTTGTTGTCTCCATCTACCTTTATTTAAAGGTGCAATCTGTGATTTGTACATCCATTTTTTTTACTTCTAAATTAATTAAATAGCTACTGTATTTCTTCTTGGAAAATATAACTTATGAATGCCTCGTGAGATTAGTTCAACTGTCTTATCTGATCAGAACCCAGAATATAAGCTGCTTTAGTCCATTGTTTGTAAACAATATACACTGAACAAAAATGTAAAGTGTTGGTCCCATGTTCCATGAGCTGAAATAAATAATCCCAGAAATGTTCCATACGCACAAAAAGCGTATTTCTCTAAAATGTTGTGCACAAATTTGTTTATATCTTTCTTAGCGAGCATTTCTTCTTTGCCAAGATAATTCATCCAACTGACAGATGTGGCATATCAAGAAGCTGATTAAACCGCATGATCATTACACAGGTGCACCTTGTGGTGGGGACAATAAAAGGGCACTTTAAACACAGTGCCACAGATGTCAAGTTTTGAGGGAGCGAGCAATTGGCATGCTGACTGCAGCAATGTCCACCAGAGCTGTTGCCAGATAATTGAATGTTAATTTCTCTACCAACGTCGTTTTAGAGAATTTGGCAGTGTGTCCAACAGGCCTCACAACTGCAGACCACGTGTAATATCCGGCTTCTTCACCTTTGGGATAAAGCCCTCCCAGGCCCACCCCTGGCTGCACCCCTGGCTGCACCCCTGCCCAGTCATGTGAAATCCATAGATTAGGGCCTAATGATTTTATTTCAACTGATTTCCTTATATGAACTGTAACTTAGTCAAATCTTTGAAATTGTTGCATGTTGCGTTGATATTTTTGGTCAGTATAAGTTGAAAACAAACACTTTATAGCTTTAAAACCTAGTTAAAACTATCAGTTTGATCTGATGGATGCACCCATAGATCTATTTTCTCTATTGGTCTTTAGAAACCTGAATAGCGACCATATCTCAGCAATAATGGGCTCTACTGGACAATAACTTATTTTATACTGTTTATTTCATTCTATCATTAATCATTGTTCAATTCTTAGTGGTCTAGGGAAATAATAATATTTATAACTGCAAATTCTAATAGATAGTGATTTGATCTTGCAGGCTCGCAAACAAAGTGAGAGATGACCCACTCAAGTCTGACTTCACTATCGATCTGAAGCATGAGGTAAGATTTATATCTGACCGCTTTATCACTGTGAGTTCTGATGGTTCTAATGGAAATCTGTATTAAGAGTAATTAAATGAAATAAAAAATTACGTTTTGAAATATCGGCTACAGGGTAAAGCAGATGTTTTTATTTCATCATAATTTGTGTCACTAATCACGAATCCCTCCACAGTTTTTATGCACATATAAAACCCATATTAAAAAAAATCACTACAGCTGTGATGGAAACAGGAAGTTTGGGTACAATTTTAGAAATGCAAACAGATAATTGTTCGTTCGACATGGTGGGATCTTTTTGTGTCTAAAATTAATTATGCGAGAAATGGCAGTGGAAAGGTTTTAATGCGCAAATATTGATATAACCATCATATTGGGAAACTTGATCACATATTGGTCACATGATGATAAGGTAGTGTGGTCCTCCCACTACGACTCTGGAAAGAATGCAGTTTATTAGGCTACAGATTAAATAAATTATGATGACGTTCAGAGTATGGTGTGAGTGCACAGTGAGTTTGATGCTCCTTTCCCAAAAATATTGAGGATCTTATTCTGGTGACATGATGATTATTGCTTGACTGCCATTTGACAAATAAAAATATCCTTGCTCTTATCCATAATAATCTCATCATGTAACTAGCCTACCGGCACTGTATCTGCAAGCTGTTGGTTAGAGCACACGTGCCAAGACCAGAGTAGGCACATTTGCTATTTAACGCAACAGTTTTTGACAAAACTATCGGTAGATTTGAAAATGTGATGGAAACATTTTTTTCCGGACATGAAAACTTAAGCGTTAAAAGTATTGTACATTTTCAGTGCGCTACGTCATCACACACTGATTGTTGCCTGCAACAAGTCCATTTGATGGAAACACACCACTGGTGGGAAAATTTGCATATTTTCTTTTTGTGGATTCTAGAATATTCTCATGAAAATCTGTTGCCAATTGGATGGAAACCTAGTTTATCTTCAATTTGTATTATCCTTCTCTGCTGTCCCCTGCCCTTTCCTGCTGCTGTTGACTGGAGAGCCAAACAGATGCTAATCAAGTGAAGTATAATTTAATATAACCAGGTGTCAAAAACTCATTACATCTGACAATAGCCCAATAGAAGCAGCTTCCTCCTCATATCTCCCTCCTCATAAAGCCCAGGTGGCTGTCACATTGTTGTCTGAGGACACTCTGTCCCTGTGACTTTGCCTTTCCATTCTGTTTCTTTAGCCCCATCTCAGAGCATCTTCAGTCCTTCATTCAGGAGAGAAATTGAATTGCACTCACTGTATCCCTGTCTCACTCCCTATCTCGGCTGGGTGTTTCTCCCAACTGTCTGGACTCATATTGCCTGTCACATTTCTCTGCCTCATGGATTTAGCCTCAGATATGAAAGACAGGGAATGGTAACACTTTACAATGAGGATACATTAACATTAGTTAATGCATTAGTTAACCTGAATAAATAATTAATTCATATATCCACTAAGCAATTATTCATGGTATGTATGTTTACTAAGCCATCAACAATCCATGAATAAATTATTTATCAAGCTTATAGTTAATGTTAGTTAATAGGTTAGACTTCAGTGAGGTTTTTGACGTTATTGATCATAGTCTGCTGATGGAAAAACGTACAGTTGACGTCGGAAGTTTACATACACTTTAGCCAAATACATTTAAACTCAGTTTTTCATGTCATTTAATCATTTAATCCTAGTAAAAATTCCCCGTCTTAGGTCAGTTAGGATCACCACTTTACTTTAAGAATGTGAAATGTCAGAATAGTAGTAGAGTGAATGATTTATTTCAGCTTTTATTTGTTTCATCACCTTCCCAGTGGGTCAGAAGTTTACATACACTCAATTAGTATTTGGTAGCATTGCCTTTAAATTGTTTCACTTGGGTCAAACGTTTCGGGTAGCCTTCCACAAGCTTCCCACAATAAGTTGGGTGAATGTAGGCCCATTCCTCCTGACAAAGCTGGTGTAACTGAGTCAGGTTTGTAGGCCTCCTTGCTCTCACACGCTTTTTCAGTTCTGCCCACAAATTCTCTATAGGATTGAGGTCAGTGCTTTGTGATGGCCACTCCAATACCTTGACTTTGTTGTCCTTAAGCCATTTTACCACAACTTTGGAAGTATGCTTGGAGTCATTGTTCATTTGGAAGACCCATTTCCAACAAGCTTTAACTTCCTGACTGATGTCTTGAAATGTTGCTTCAATATATCCACATAATGTTCCTACCTCATGAGGCCATCTATTTTGTGAAGTGCACCAGTCCCTCCTGCAGCAAAGCACCCCCACAACATGATGCTGCCACCCCCGTGCTTCATGGTTGGGATGGTGTTCTTCGGCTTGCAAGCGTCCCCCTTTTTCTCCAAACATAACGATGGCCAAACAGTTCTGTTTTTGTTTCATCAGACTAGAGGACATTTCTCCAAAAGTACGATCTTTGTCCCCATGTGCAGTTGCAAACCGTGTCTGGCTTTTTTTATGGCGGTTTTGGAGCACTGGCTTCTGCCTTGCTGAGCGGCATTTCAGGTTATGTCGATATAGGACTCGCTTTACTGTGGATATAGATAATTTTGTACCTGTTTCCTCCAGCATCTTCACAACGTCCTTTGCTGTTGTTCTGGGATTGATTTGCACTTTATGCACTAAAATACGTTCATCTCTAGGAGACAGAACGCGTCTCCTTCCTGAGCGGTATGACGGCTGCGTGGTCCCATGGTGTTTATACTTGTGTACTATTGTTTGTACAGATTAACGTGGTACCTTCAGGCGTTTGAAATTTTTTTCTGAGGTCTTGACTGATTTCTTTTGATTTTCCCATGATGTCAAGCAAAGAGGCACTGAGTTTGAAGGTAGGCCTTGAAATACATCCACAGGTACACCTCCAATTGACTCAAATGATGTCAATTAGCCTATCAGAAGCTTCTAAAGCCATGACATCATTTTCTGGAATTTTCCAAGCTGTTTAATTAAAGGCACTGTCAACTTAGTGTATGTAAACCTCTGACCCACTGGAATTGTGAAATAATCTGTCTGTAAACAATTGTTGGAACAATTACTTGTGTCATGCACAAAGTAGATATCCTAACCGACTTGCCAAAACTATAGTTTGTTAACAAGAAATTTGTGGAGTGGTTGAAAAACAAGTTTTAATGACTCCAACCTAAGTGTATGTAAACTTCAGACTTCAACTGTATGTGTTATGGCTGTACACCCCCTGCTATATTGTGGATAAAAAGTTACCTGTAACAGAACACAGAGGGTGTTCTTTAACAGTGGGGACTGTGAAGTGGCACACACACAGGCACAGACACACATGATAAGACACGGACTCTACACACATGTAACAATGGATGTTGTATTGTAAATATGTGGTAGTGGAGTAGTGGCTTGAGGGAACATACTACATGTATTGGGTAAAGTGTTGTGAAATGTAATGTCATGCAATATTTTTTGTTATATATAATTGCCTTAATGTTGCTGGACCCCAAGAAGAGTAGCTGCTGCCTTGGCAGCAATGGGGATCCTTAATAAGTACAAATACAAATAAGTCCCTGTGTCTAAACCATTCATTAACAAATGGTCTGTTAGGACAGTTTCATGTCAGTAAAGAGTTAATAATGAATATTGATGGTATGTTAAGGGTTTATTATTAATATGTTATTTGTAGTGATGGTAGTTCATGTTATTGAGAGATTATCTTTATTGTTTTAAAATAGCTTGTGTGTGTGCTATAAGTATTATTTTGTTATTAATGTTAAATAGCTACGTTTCTTTGACACACATTTACCATTGACTAACTAATGTGCCATGACAACTTGTTAATGATTAGCAAACTAATGGTACTGCATAAAAAAAAGTATGTCATTTATCTTTAATTTCAAAAGCAGAATTATCAACATCACAGTTTCATCACTAGTTTAGCTAACGTTAGCTAACTTGAAAGATTAGCCTACCAAAACAGTAGCTAGCTAACAGCAGATAATGACTTGGTATGAATGTATGCATTGAACTTCAAAGACCATTTCATTTTGGTAGCTAAATGTTTGCCGTTTGTTGTAAATAATGCTGTCACAGTGTTTTGAAATGTTAGACATGGCATGCTAGCTAATAATTAGCTTGGTGGCTAGCTTCTTTTTTTGTGAATACAGGTTCTATTTGTCATTATGGTGAGCTGCAGTGATTGGCAGATGTTGGTTTGATATTGAAGTGTAGTCTGTTGTCCCCTGGAGGTGAAGTAGCTGTGCCATTTCGTAGCCTACATTCTTCTGGAACAGAGAGAGGCAAACACGAACTCACAGGGCACGTCGAACCAGCGCTTCTCACTTGCAGCGTTCATCTCCAAACAGTCCTTTCCTACTCCAGTGTTATTGGGCTCGGAAGTGTTGCGGTTAGTGTAATAAAATCTGGACCAATCTGACCACATCCATGTTCCCTCCTTGACTGCATCAAAACCTCCAACGCAAGTCCTAGGTAGCTGGCCAGTGGTATCCTGTATCAGTGCTTGCATGGACTGGTACTTTAAAAAGCTCTGCACGGATGCTAGGTTTCCACTAAGTGCCAAACAGTTTTGCTCCAAATTGGCCCATGACCGCTGACAAACTTGAAACAGCGTGATCCATAGGTTTTCATCAAGGATGCTGCCACCACTATGCTTCACCATAGGGATTGTGCCAGGTTTTCTCCAGATGTGTCGCTTGACATTCAGGCCAAAGAGTTCAATCTTGGTTTCATCAGCCCCGAGAATCTTGTTTCTCATGGTCTGAGAGTGTAGATTGATGAGGAAAAATTTACATTCTATCCATTTTATAATAAGGCTGTAACATAACAAAATGTGGAAAAAGTAAAGGGGTCTGAATACTTTCCGAATGCACTGTATATCAGACCGTATAGCACTGGTATGACAAACCATTTATTTTTACTGCTCTAATTACATTGGTAACCAGTTAATAATAGCAATAAGGCACCTTGGGGGTTTGTGGTATATGACCAATATATCTACCTCTCGAGGTCACTGTAGTTACAAACTCTCTCCTCTTCCATTTCACCGCAATACCGTCCCTGATCTTACCTGTCCACATAGGGGGCGGCAGGTAGCCTAGTGGTTAGAGCTTTGGACTAGCAACCGAAAGGTTGCAAGATCGAATCCCTGAGCTGACAAGGTAAAAATCTGTCATTCTGCCCCTGAACAAGGCAGTTAACCCACTGTTCCTAGGCCGTCATTGAAAATAAGAATTTGTTCTTAATGGACTTACCCAGTTAAGTAAAGGTTAAAAAAAATATAATCTCCTGCTTTTAAGTAGGGTGTACATGTAGTAGAGTTAAAATGGTTATTCCAGCAAACTTCAAATTATTAGAATAGTACACAATGCAGAACAGAACAATCAGGTTGAGGGTCAGTGGCCAAAGCCCGCGAACAGGAATATTCCAAGTTCAGACAGAAGGGGGGAATCAGATCGCCAGGAACTTTACTTTTGGTTTCTAATTTTAATTGTTGCGCTACTGGTGATGCCTGTTGATGTTAGGTAGGCAGCTACAGTAGCTGAATGATGTTAACATCTTCAGGTTTTGTTTCATTAAATGTATTTTATTTTATCTGGGTGCTTACGTCACCTACTAACACCTTGGTACTACCCATAGCTCCCGCTCTCCTCAGTCTGAGAAAACACTGAGAGAGAAAGGCACGGGTTGCAGAAGTCCGTAACGTGAAGTAAATAAAACGTCCCAAGGTTAATGCTGTAGATATTGTTATAAAGGGATGTGAGACTATCGAAACACGTAACTTTCAGAGTTTTATTGTTATTAATATAGTTACAGAGTGCTAAAAGTGTTGCTAGCTAGCATGACTTTCTTTCTGTGATGCAGACGGCTAGCTGAGCTGCCGACGAGTGATGGTGTTGCATTATGGGGGATGTAGTTTTTGCCCTCTAAGGCGATTTTACGTTGTAACTTGTTTGTGTTGCAGTGGTTTTGTACATGAGTTGTTGTATTTTGCTACTATCAACACTGAAAGTACCTAGCAATGTATTGGGGATGTGAGACAGGATATGTGTTTTACCTTTCTTCATGCTCCTGTGTAGAACAACTTGTCAGGTGTTGCATTGGAGACTGATGTGTTCCTGTCCTGTATTTTCATAATACTATTGCAGGTATGGTTCTATTGTCTAAGAATTAAGATTATACATTCTTTGTATTAAGGACTGGTTATTATTTTATACTATACATTATGGCTTTATGTATGAGTGTGATTGTGAGAGTCTGAGAAAACACAGAGAGAAAGAACAACTTGTCAGGTGTTGCATTGGAGACTGATGTGTTCCTGTCCTGTCTTTTCATAATACTATTGCAGATCAACATAAAAGCCTTAAAGACAGCCGTGGTGTCGCTCTTCAATTCTTGGTTCTCCTGTGGTGCATAAGAAACCCGCTACATACATAACATGCACTATGGACACCCCTTCAAATTGGTGCATTTGGCAATTAAAGCCACACCCATTGCTGACAGGTGTATAAAATTGAGCACACAGCCATGTTTGTCTATAGACAAACATTGTCAGTAGAATGGCCTTACTGAAGAGCTCAGTGACTTTCAACGTGGCACCGCCACCTTTCCAACAACACAGTTTTTCAAATTTCTGCCCTGCTAGAGCTGCCCCGGTCAACTGCAAGTGCTGTTATGTCTATGAACAACAATGGCTCAGTCGCGAAGTGGTAGGCCATCAAGCTCACAGAACGAGACCGTCAAGTGCTGAAGCGTGTAGTGCGTAGATATCGTCTGTCTTCGGTTGCAACACTCACTGCTGAGTTCCAAACTGCCTCTGGAAGCAATGTCAGCACAATAACTGTTTGTCGGGAGCTTCATGAAATGGGTTTCCATGACCAAACAGCCGCACACAAGTCTAAGATAATCATGCTCCAAGTGTTGGCTGGAGTGGTGTAAAGCTCGCCACTATTGGACTCATTGGAAATGCATTTTCTGGAGTAATAAATCACGCTTCACTATCTGGCAGTCCGACGGACGAATCTGGGTTTGTTGGATGCCAGGAGAATGCTACCTGCCTGAATACATAGTGCCAACTGTAAACTTTGGTGGAGGAAGAATGATGGTCAGGGGCAGTTTTTCATGGTTTGGCAAGGCCCCTTAGTTCCAGTGAAGGTAAATCTTAACATTTGTCATGACGTTGGCCTCTTTGGGTACAGGAAGGACAGTTGACCCCCCCCCCCTTTGTACCATCACCCAACCTACCTTCCCCCAACCCAGGGTTGTAAAAATTCCAAGAGGAGAATCTACTACCACATGTTTCATAGAGAGACAAAGGAAATTCTTCCAAGTCATAGAATTGGAGAACCGAGCGACAGGTGTGTTCTGGAGAAGATATGGAAGATTGATGAAGACTCCAGCTACGAACTGGTCCGCTTGGTACAATTTTGTGATACTCAGAAGAGACAATATAGCCATATTACCATAAAACTTTTTATATAATAGCCTCAGCGATGAGACTGGCATCATAATGGTTGTATAAAATGTATTAATAAGGATAAAGCTATTTGTAATACATTGAGATGCTATGTACTGATGTTAATGTGATAGAATTGTATTTCTGTAACCAAGTCTAACTCAGTCATAGGCACGCCCCCAGGGACACATACAGGACCAGGCGTCATTTGACAAGCCTGTTCTATGGGCACTATAAAACACCCCCTGATTTACATTTCAACAGACCAGGCCTGCACCCAATGGCCATTAGGTTTTATCATCCAAGTACTCTACTGAAAGTGAACCATACCACGTGGTTAACTTTTAGACTATCGATATCGACAGAATAAGAACAAGTCTTTGATATTAATTATTAGTCTGCAGCTAAGTAAATTATATCATCGAACGCGAAGACCAACCACATCCATTCTATGACGACATTAATGAATGTCGCTCTGAAAGATCCATTCTAACCGAGAGAGAGAGAGAGAGAGAGAGAGAGAACGCGGACAAAACTCTCCATAAGAACATAACTCTTCAAAAGGGATCCCGACGACACATGAGCGTAAATATATATTGATTGCAATTGTTCCCGAATGAGTGAGCCTTCAATTGTCAGTTGTTAATATTAATGAACTCCGTGTAACTTCTCAGCTTACCGTTTATGACCCATTGTCTAACAGACCAGCCATGCTTGTTAGCCATTAGGGCACATTACTATACCAATCCTTTGTGACGATAATTACTGTTTGTATGTTTTCTGTTAATTACTTAGTGTAGTAAATAAATGATTTTAAGACAATTGATGTATGGATGATTTTAATAAAGACTGGGTTCGTGCAGATACAACAATTTACGACGTTTGGGAATGAGACTGGACGCGAGGTAAAATACACCATTCAAACCAGAAGATAATCGGCCTATATTATAATATAGGAAAGTTATATTAGGAAAATTATAACTTTGTAATCTGAATATTTTTCTTGGTGCCCCGATCCCCTAGTTAATTACAATTAAACGATTAATCAGTTTAATCGCGTGATAATAATTACAGGGAGTTAATTGATAAACCTATCTTCAGTTTAATGGTACCCAAAGACACGACATATATTGCGCCCCCTGTGAGGACTTTAAAACTAAAACGCACGTTGGGTCATTTTGATAACATATATGGAGCCCCCGTGCGAGGAATCTAAGATAGAATTGGACTTTGCTGTGAAATTCTATATATCAATTGTGCAAACAGAATTGTACAAACAGCCTGCTATCTAAACAAAGTGATTGTGCATTTTCCATTGAGAGAAGCTGTTTAGAATCGCTCCGGTCTTATGTCGATAAAAGAGAGGAATAAATTCCAGTTTTAGTCCGTTAGGCCAAACGGTACTATTTCTGTCGGTCAATGTTAACTTCTAGAGTAAGGTTAGAATTTAGAAGTTAACTGTCCGGTAACCGAGCCGAATAATTTGCCTACCGCACTAAGACAGTGTGGGTAGACCGTATGCGTATCTGTATTTAAGTACTGTGTCGCTCCGGTCAGCATAAACGCTAGCAGAATATGCTGAATGGGGTTAAGGTGAGACGTCACTAGAAAACCCACCCTTTCCATAGTGAAAGGATCCTATTTTGGTGCTTGGAAGGATAATCCTGAACCAAGTAGCAATAGCTTAGCATTACGGGTAAGCTAACAGAGAGGGAACATTTTACCCTCCCCGTACCACATTTAAAATTCCTCCGCTAGCGCGACGGAAGTCCGACCTTTGTACTTCTGTTTAATTTCAGCATTCTGCACCCTGGTGGTGAAGAATTGCCAGTACATCTCTAGGGGAAATTCAAACGTGGAGCACGGTAACATATTCAGACAATCACAATATACGGGATATGACATCTCATTCAATTTAACTAACAAGTGAAATTGCCAGATTTACCTTTTCAAGTGGATCTTTTTAAAAAATATCCTAAATTGATTGGGCGTCCATAATGAGACATGATTAACTTTTTCCAAACTTAACTTAGATGAAGCAAGGCTCTCAGGTTAATTGAAAGTTAATTCCCAGATAGCCTATACAGGTTTGATATATCATAAATAGATTAATCAGTAAAATCTGCTTTAGCAAGGCACATTCAGTAAAACCCATTACTGACGGGAGTGAATCCCATGTGGCTTCGGCCTTAAGGGAAAGTATAGTGGTGAATGTACCCTAAACATTTAAACTACATTACTGTTATGATAACTCCACAATCTGAATTGCTTGGGTATCATTGCCTCATTCAATTTATTTAGTTAAATTGTCGAACATACCTTTCTAGGTTCTTCCAACTAATGAGACAACTTAAACTTTGCATATTAACCTTGATGAAGCAACCTCTCAGGTAATTCAAAGTTAATTCCCAGATAGCCTATACAGGTTTGATATATCATAAATAGATTAATCAGTAAAATCTGCTTTAGCAAGGCACAGTCAGTAAAACCCCTTTACTGACGCTCAGCCCAGGTAGGAGCGTACCCTAGTGGTGAAGGGTCCCAACATTTGACCTACGGTTTACACTTATGATATCCAATCAATGGAGATTGTATGGATTATCGTCTCATTCAATTTAATAAGTTAAAACCTCTTACATCTACACGTTCCGCTAGCGGAACGATTGCTCCAATATCCAATGATGGGCGGGGCGCGAAATTCAAACTCCTCTAAATCCGAAAACTTACACTTTTCAAACATATGACTATTTTACAGCTATTTAAAGACAAGACTCTCCTTTATCTAACCAAACTGTCCGATTTCAAAAAGGCTTTACAGCGAAAGCAAAACATTAGATTATGTCAGCAGAGTACCCAGCCAGAAATAATCACACAGCCATTTTTCAAGCTAGCATATCATGTCACATAAACCCAAACCATATCTAAATGCAGCACTAACCTTTGATGATCTTCATCAGATGACACACCTAGGACATTGTGTTATACAATACATGCATGTCTGTTCAATCAAGTTCATATTTATATCAAAAAACAGCTTTTCACATTAGCATGTGACGTTCAGAACTAGCATTCCCACCGAACACTTCCGGTGATTTTACTAAATTACTCACGATAAACGTTCACAAAAAGCATAACAATTATTTTAAGAATTATAGATACAGAACTCCTCTATGCACTCGATATGTCCGATTTTAAAATAGCTTTTCGGATGAAGCACATTTTGCAATAATGTAAGTACATAGCCCGGCGTTACAGGGCTAGCTATTTAGACACCCTGCAAGTTTAGCCTTCACCAAAATCACATTTCCTATAAGAAAAATGTCCTTACCTTGCTTGTTCTTCATCAGAATACACTGCCAGGACTTCTACTTCAATAACAAATGTAGGTTTGGTCCCAAATAATCCATCGTTATATCCAAACAGCGACGTTTTGTTCGTGCGTTCTAGACACTATCCCAACGCTAAATCTCGGCCACGAGCATGACGCAAAATATGACAAAAAATTTCTAAATATTCCATTACCGTACTTCGAAGCATGTCAACCGCTGTTTAAAACCAATATTTATGCAATTTATCTCGTAGAGAAGCGATAATATTCCGACCGGGAATCTGCCTGTCTGTAAACTGAGGAAAAAACCGAAACCCGGGGGCGGGGCGTGTCACGCGCCTAAGGCTTAGACCATTGAGTGACCACTTAGCTTTTGCCTTCCTGTGCTTCAGCCAGGGCTTTGAATTACGTCATTCCTGTTTTTCCCGGGCTATGAGACCTCATTGGAGACGTGTGAATTGTCACGTAAGAGCAGAGATCCTTTGTAAACGATAGAGATAATAAAGAAGGGCAAGAAATGTTCAGACAGGGTACTTCCTGAACAGAAGCATCTCAGGTTTTTGCCTGCCATAGGAGTTCTGTTATACTCACAGACACCATTCAAACAGTTTCAGAAACTTTGGAGTGTTTTCTCTCCAAAGCTAATAATTATATGCATATTCCAGTTTCTGGGCAGGACTAATAATCAGATTAAATCGGGTACGTTTTTTATCCAGCCGTGAAAATACTGCCCCCTAGCCATAACAGGTTAAATTGTCGAACATACCTTTCTAGGTTCTTCCAATTAAATGAGACAACTTAAACTTTGCATATTAACCTGGATGAAGCAAACTCTCAGGTAATTCAAGTTTAATACCCAGACAGCCTACCCAGGTAGGACTAATCATTGGCATTGATTAATTCAATTTGCTTTTGCAAATTCATTCACGCCCAACTTCCACAGTACTGTACAGTACTGATGGTTCATTAACGTCTATAAATAGATTAAAATCGTCTTTGCAGCTCCCCACATTCCAAAACCAAATTTTGGAAAATTAGGAAAAACATTTTTCCTTTCAAATGTTCTAATAATGTGCAGGCTATCAGAGGGGGTGGTCCCCACTCGCCCGCTAATTAGTGAACCTCCACCCGTAAATGGATTGATCTCTGACCTCAGCAGCGATAACAAACCTAATTATGCCATTAGTGGAAAAGCAGACAACAATGTTTTCCAAAATCAACCATCGGGCGCAGGCCTCGTAAAGGTTCTCTCCAGTCTAGCTCTGATGTCTTGCCATCTGAGATTGCCATCTGTCCAATACCGCAGTGCACAGCTGAAGCACGAGCAGGTAATGGTAGACATAAAGGGACAGGTGGAGAGAACCGGGAAACCAATGACCAAGGCAGACAAGGGAAAAAATTCAGCTAGCTATGGAACTGCGTTCGAAAACTGAACAATTAAATGTAATTGCAAATACGTATGACGATGAACAAGCACAAGCTCTTCAACAAAATCGTTTTCTACAGGAACAAAATCATATGCTACAGGAACAACTCGATTTAGCCAAAACTAAATACGATGATGTCCACGCCAAACTAGATAAATCTGAAGAGTTATCTACAAACAGGAGCGCTCAACTTGACAACATGCATGCAGTTTTGTTGAATGTTACTCAAAATAACACGGTGCTCCTCAAAGCGCTGCAGACCAAAGACGATCAGTTAATGAACACAATGACAAAGTTGGATGATAAATCAGCAGAACTTATTGAAGTCGCTGACCAAATGAATGATGAGAGAACTCAGGTGATGAGGTTGGAAATATTGATTTCTAAGCAAGCAGAGGAAATCTCATCACTGAATCTCTCGCTCCGTACTCAAGACCTCTATCTGCAAACCATGACAGATAAGTTTGAGACCGAAAGGAGCAGGTGTGACACTCACGTGTCCAAAATCAGTACTCTAAGCACTCAAGTGGACTCTGCAATGCAGCAGAATTCCACCCTTAGGTACCATCTGGAGGAAATCCAGAATGGTCACGCTCTACAGCGCGACTTCCCATCCAAGCAACCGGAGCCCTGTACTCACAGGAGTGAAGACAATAGGTTTCAGACCTTGCCTCCCTCATGTGTCCCTCAGTCTTCTCCTCTTTGCCCTTCGGCACTGAGTAATATGGCGCCTCTTGGCCAACAACAACAAGGCTTGGCTTCCTCTCTTGGCCTTTCGGCCCCAATCTCTCCACAGGATGAAGCCAACCCTCTCCGCCCGCTTGGCGCGGAATACCTTGACAAACTCGTGAAGAATTTCCCCACCTTTGACCCCGTTCCAGGTCAGCCAAACGATACTGAGACGTTCCTAGCTGACATAGAGGACGCGTTGGGTGGCTACCCGAACGCTACGGGTTCTGACAGGGTTTACCTGTTGAAGCGAACGTCAAATAGACACGTGACAAGGTTCATTCTTCTACAACAGCAACACGTGCTAAATGACTACGCTAAACTTGCCACAGCTTTGAAATTAGAATTCAGTGGTTCTGCGACTCGCAAACACGATAGCTCACTGGCTAACACCATCAAACAAGCTCGGAACGAACACCCACAAGCTTACTATCATAGGCTTCGTTCAGCTTACTTTGGCCTACTCACAGAAACAGGAATGGAAGAGCTTTTACCATTCAAACAAATGTTTCTGTCGAACATGTATCCCACCTTCATTACCTACTTGGGCCCTGCCGCCCACGTTGGCTTGCCTATCTTACAACTCAGAGAGCTTGCAAGCACAGCTTTTGAGGCATCAAAAGTTCACAACGCTAAGAGCCCTGACCACTCAGTTTTGAAGTTTAACCAGGAGCACTCACTCCAGTTAGAGGGTGCATTATCAGGTATTGGAGCGTCGAGAGATGACGCACAACAACAGTTTCTACCACGAAACCATGATTCCAATAACCTCCGCGGTCGAAATAACTGTAAAGTACGTAGCCATCAACATGACTACCGCTACAATCGACCCGTTCGCTACGTTCCTGCACCCAACCCACAAAAAGTGTCAGAGCACAAGGGTAACAAAGGGTTGAAGGACGATCAAAACGTAGACCAATGTTCTCCAGAAGTCCCACTACGGGAAGAACTTAAGCGAGAACAATTTGAGAAAAGGGTAAAAGATAAGTCACAAGGACTAGACGGGGAATTACCGGACACCAGGTCCGCAGGAATTAACCTGTTTGGGATAGGGGGCAGTATTGAGAATTTGGGAAAAATATGTGCCCATTTTTAACTGCCTCCTACACCAACTCAGAAGCTAGAATATGCATATTATTGTTCAGGTTTGGATAGAAAACACTCTGAATTTTCTAAAACTGTTTGAATGGTGTCTGTGAGTATAACAGAACTCCTATGGCAGGCAAAAACCTGACAAGGTTTCAAGCAGGAAGTACCCTGTCTGACAAGGAGTCGCGCGTCTTGCATCTGTTTATTGAAAAGTAAGGATCTTAGCTGTAACGTGACAATTCCCAGGGCTCCGATAGGCTCTCAGAACCCGGGAAATACCTGAAGGTTGACGAGGCAGCCTCAGGCTGAAACACATTATCGCCTTTGGCAAGTGGCGGCTCAGAGGACCTTTGAATGAGGCGCGTGCACGATTCGCTCCTGAGGAGAAATTTTATTCGGCTGTTTAGGCTCAATGCATATTCCCGGTCGGAATATTATCACTTTTCTACAAGATAAATGGCATAAAAATTGGTTTTAAACAGCGGTTGACATGCTTCGAAGTACGGTAATGGAATATTTAGACATTTTTTGTCACGCCAATGCGCCATGCGCAAGACCGTGATGTTGCATTCTGATAGTGTCTAGAACTCACGAACAAAACGTCGCTGTTTGGATATAACGATGGATTATTTGGGACCAAACCAACATTTGTTATTGAAGTAGAAGTCCTGGCAGTGTATTCTGACGAAGAACAAGCAAGGTAAGAACAATTTTCTTATAAGAAATGTGATTTTGGTGGAGGCTGACCTGGGTGGGTGTCTAAATAGCTAGCCCTGTGATGCCGGGCTATGTACTTAGATTATTGCAAAATGTGCTTCATCCGAAAAGCTATTTTAAAATCGGACATATCGAGTGCATAGAGGAGTAATGTATCTATAATTCTTAAAATAATTGTTATGCTTTTTGTGAACGTTTATCGTGAGTAATTTAGCAAACTGTTAGTAAATTCCCCGGAAGTTTGCGGGGGTTATGCTTTTTCTGAACGTCACATGCTAATGTAAAAAGCTGTTTTTTGATATAAATATGAACTTGATTGAACAGACATGCATGTATTGTATAACACAATGTCCTAGGTGTGTCATCTGATGAAGATCATAAAATCTTAGTGCTGCATTTAGCTGTGGTTTGGGTTTATGTGACATATGCTAGCTTGAAAAATGGGTGTCTGATTATTTCTGGCTGGGCACTCTGCTGACATAATCTAATGTTTTGCTTTCGTTGTAAAGCCTTTTTGAAATCGGACAGTGGGGTTAGATTAACGAGATTCTTGTCTTTAAATAGCTGTAAAATAGTCATATGTTTGAGAAATTGAAGTAATAGTATTTCTAACGATTCAAAAATCGCGCCACTGGATTTCAGTGGCTGTTACGTAGGTGGGACGAGTTCGTCCCACATGCGCCAGAGAGGTTAACACCCATAGCAAGGACGTTAAAGTTCAAATTTCTCCCGCTCTCATTCAAGACCCTATCCAGGGCCCGCTTGATCAAGAAACAAGCCCCCGGGCTTTGTCTATAGACTCTGATACAAAAGTTGCGAAGAAAAAGGTCAAACGCTTCGTTAAAGCCAAGCCCACTCAAAATCGGAAAAGTCAATCTGCTTCCACCTTGAACAGACATGGCACATCACGTCGTTGCGAACGACCACTCCACTTTGTGGGGAATATGTCCATTAACCACGAATCTAAACGGACATACCTGGAAACAGTCCTGGAGGACTGCTTAGCTTGTCATGCGCTAATTGATTCGGGTGCGACAATATCACTCATCTCGCAAACATTGTTTGATGATCTCAAAAGGGCTTTGAAGCCAACTAAACGTTGGTTAAAAGTGGAACGATGCAACACTAAACTTCGAGGGGTCACTCAGACTACCTCGCCTCTCACATTGAGAGTCATGCTGAAACTACACTTCCAGGACGTATCGCTCGTTCACCCTGTGTATGTTACCAGCCTCGAAACTGTAACCCTCCTACTTGGAGCAGACTTGATGGATCGGTTACTCCCATTGATGGATTGGAAAACCAACCAGGTATGGTCACAGGCCACAGTGCCTTCTCCACTGACCACACTGTCTTCCCCTAACGCTAGCTGCAACGCAGTCCTTCACGAGGGGTATCTGTCGAAGCACCCCTTGGGAAAAAGACGTTTAGAAACCTCTTGGTGCAGAATCCGATCCAAGGAGATATTACGATATCTCGGCACATTCCATCAGCCAACCTGATTGACCATTCTTTTCATGATTTCGAGCCAGCTGCCTCTGTGAATAAGCAACTTCCCTCCTCCTTGCAGTCGTGCAATACGATAGTTGATATGAACTTCTCTTGCCCTTTGGACACTTCCGCAAGCACTGCGGCCGTCCCAGCAAGAAAAACATTGATGCGCAGAGTATACTCTGCTTCCGATGATACACCTTCCGCTTTGTTGGGGACTGTCACCCCTTACAATGACACTAATGGCGTCAGTCCAGCAACTGACCCGATGACTCCCACTGGTGAAACACTTTGCAATATCACAGACCGATATCCTTGTCTCAGTTCGCAGGTAATGAAGAGGTTGCCACACGCGGACGCGGTGGGGACTGACATGCCTCGACAACCACTGAGCGTTTTGAAGCACAAACACCAGGAGATTTGGTTGAAAGGTTACAGCCATTCTCATAACAACGCGGCCGCTGAAAACTCGTACGTAGGATCCGATCTTCTTGTTTGCGCATCGGACACCAACACCACCCGCTGGTGGGGGGGTCCCGAGGCACAAAGGGGGGGAATAGTAGCCCAGACCCATGATGAGCCTCATCGAGGCCGGTGGGGGGGTCAAGTCTACGGACAACACCGCACGAGGCCGCCAGAGCATAAATCAAATCTAGTTGTAAACTCTCCTATGAGAACAGTGAGGAGCAGACAGGCCCCTAGACGGGGATTATCTTAGAACACATCTAAGATAGTACTGAGGTGTACCACACTGGTCGTAAAGGAAGTCCAGTGGACTTGTCCACCTCCAAAACAAATGGCATCAGTAATCATTCTTTGCCATGTGTAGGTTCAACTACAATACAACTAGTAAAATGCTCCAATCATGTGTTCCGGTAGATAATATTTCAGAATAAATCGGTAGGATAACTGGTCCCCTTGAGTACCAGTACCAATACTAGCAACAGTCAGTCCAGCTACAATCAGTAAGAAGGTTAGAGACCTAACCAATCAAATTACCATTGACAACAGCGACATAGGAGTCACTCAGAGTGCAAAACGTGGAGGGGAATCTCCAGTGCATTCTTCCAATGGTTAACACACATGTCACTAATAAATAGGACCCTCCATTCAGGAGGAAAATTATTAGAAGTCATGAACCATGATCACACCACGTATGACTGGTCCAATACTTAAAGAGTACTTCCGTCGTGAGGTTAGCTCCTCCGTGGATAACATAGCTATGAAATAGACTTCATACCTATCGCCACTACAAAAGTGGAAGAAACAGTGACTTGTAGAAAAACTACTACAGACTCCCTTGACACCAATTCTGACTGACCTCCAGGCATTGACCTGAAAATTACCTGACTACGTCAGACTCATTCTGAACAAGTTGTAATCTGCCCGGATACTTGGTTTTCTTCCCTTGACATGCGCGCTTGTGTAAGCATAAGCGCACATGCACAACGGAACATCCAATTAGGATTTATGCTAGGACCACTTAAGGGCCCAAGCAATATACCAGCCTTAGTAAAGTTGAACATTTACTTCTAGGCCTTTGACTCTGCAGCGCTCACCAGTTTTCTTCCCAGAAGTCCGTAGGTCATACCTGTAGACTGCCCAAAACTAGTGCATTACAGCTGTAGACTTATCATATAGTTATCAACTTAGGATAGCGCCTAAGCAACACACCAAGTAGGAAAAACCCTAGATATGGCATTAGAGACAATGCCATGATAATCATTTTGCCAGAACATTGGACCTATATAGAATACAGTCCAATTAGATTATTTTTTTTTTGTGTGAGAACTATATTTTGTATATTTTTTGTTTTGTTTATGCTTTCATTCCTTTTCGGTTCAGTTCCTTTGACACATAGGAAGTGATAGAGCCATAAACAAAGTCCCCATACAACCATCACTTAGTGCCACAACGCTGCTCATTGGGGAATGAATGTAATTATATATATTTCATGAGTGTGTGTGCGTTGTTAACATACTGCCCAGATCTTCCAGTCTGGACGACGGGTCCGGAACGGCGACCCCAAATCCGAACACCCACAACCTATCCTTGTGGCGGCATGCCCGCTGTCAGAGAGACTACCAAGGTAAACCACCAGAGGGCGGGACCGCAACAGCGATCAACAACCAGGACATCCCCTGGCCCTTCCTGGGGTACTTTGCAGCTTCCAGGGAACCTACCAAGTTACACCACTAGAGGAGACCGCAACGGCGACCACCAACCGGACATCAACTGCCCATCCTTGTGGTGGACGGCTCCGCTTTCAGAGAGCCTACCAAGTTCAACCACCAGAGAGGACTGCAACGATGATCTACCAATGGGACATCACGTGGTCATGATTTCATGTTGATTTGTAACTTGCAGGATAAACAAGATCCAAACCTCCAGGGGGGTATGTCATGACGTTGGCCTCTTTGGGTACAGGAAGGACAGTTGACCCCCCCCCCTTTGTACCATCACCCAACCTACCTTCCCCCAACCCAGGGTTGTAAAAATTCCAAGAGGAGAATCTACTACCACATGTTTCATAGAGAGACAAAGGAAATTCTTCCAAGTCATAGAATTGGAGAACCGAGCGACAGGTGTGTTCTGGAGAAGATATGGAAGATTGATGAAGACTCCAGCTACGAACTGGTCCGCTTGGTACAATTTTGTGATACTCAGAAGAGACAATATAGCCATATTACCATAAAACTTTTTATATAATAGCCTCAGCGATGAGACTGGCATCATAATGGTTGTATAAAATGTATTAATAAGGATAAAGCTATTTGTAATACATTGAGATGCTATGTACTGATGTTAATGTGATAGAATTGTATTTCTGTAACCAAGTCTAACTCAGTCATAGGCACGCCCCCAGGGACACATACAGGACCAGGCGTCATTTGACAAGCCTGTTCTATGGGCACTATAAAACACCCCCTGATTTACATTTCAACAGACCAGGCCTGCACCCAATGGCCATTAGGTTTTATCATCCAAGTACTCTACTGAAAGTGAACCATACCACGTGGTTAACTTTTAGACTATCGATATCGACAGAATAAGAACAAGTCTTTGATATTAATTATTAGTCTGCAGCTAAGTAAATTATATCATCGAACGCGAAGACCAACCACATCCATTCTATGACGACATTAATGAATGTCGCTCTGAAAGATCCATTCTAACCGAGAGAGAGAGAGAGAGAGAGAGAGAACGCGGACAAAACTCTCCATAAGAACATAACTCTTCAAAAGGGATCCCGACGACACATGAGCGTAAATATATATTGATTGCAATTGTTCCCGAATGAGTGAGCCTTCAATTGTCAGTTGTTAATATTAATGAACTCCGTGTAACTTCTCAGCTTACCGTTTATGACCCATTGTCTAACAGACCAGCCATGCTTGTTAGCCATTAGGGCACATTACTATACCAATCCTTTGTGACGATAATTACTGTTTGTATGTTTTCTGTTAATTACTTAGTGTAGTAAATAAATGATTTTAAGACAATTGATGTATGGATGATTTTAATAAAGACTGGGTTCGTGCAGATACAACAATTTACGACGTTTGGGAATGAGACTGGACGCGAGGTAAAATACACCATTCAAACCAGAAGATAATCGGCCTATATTATAATATAGGAAAGTTATATTAGGAAAATTATAACTTTGTAATCTGAATATTTTTCTTGGTGCCCCGATCCCCTAGTTAATTACAATTAAACGATTAATCAGTTTAATCGCGTGATAATAATTACAGGGAGTTAATTGATAAACCTATCTTCAGTTTAATGGTACCCAAAGACACGACATATATTGCGCCCCCTGTGAGGACTTTAAAACTAAAACGCACGTTGGGTCATTTTGATAACATATATGGAGCCCCCGTGCGAGGAATCTAAGATAGAATTGGACTTTGCTGTGAAATTCTATATATCAATTGTGCAAACAGAATTGTACAAACAGCCTGCTATCTAAACAAAGTGATTGTGCATTTTCCATTGAGAGAAGCTGTTTAGAATCGCTCCGGTCTTATGTCGATAAAAGAGAGGAATAAATTCCAGTTTTAGTCCGTTAGGCCAAACGGTACTATTTCTGTCGGTCAATGTTAACTTCTAGAGTAAGGTTAGAATTTAGAAGTTAACTGTCCGGTAACCGAGCCGAATAATTTGCCTACCGCACTAAGACAGTGTGGGTAGACCGTATGCGTATCTGTATTTAAGTACTGTGTCGCTCCGGTCAGCATAAACGCTAGCAGAATATGCTGAATGGGGTTAAGGTGAGACGTCACTAGAAAACCCACCCTTTCCATAGTGAAAGGATCCTATTTTGGTGCTTGGAAGGATAATCCTGAACCAAGTAGCAATAGCTTAGCATTACGGGTAAGCTAACAGAGAGGGAACATTTTACCCTCCCCGTACCACATTTAAAATTCCTCCGCTAGCGCGACGGAAGTCCGACCTTTGTACTTCTGTTTAATTTCAGCATTCTGCACCCTGGTGGTGAAGAATTGCCAGTACATCTCTAGGGGAAATTCAAACGTGGAGCACGGTAACATATTCAGACAATCACAATATACGGGATATGACATCTCATTCAATTTAACTAACAAGTGAAATTGCCAGATTTACCTTTTCAAGTGGATCTTTTTAAAAAATATCCTAAATTGATTGGGCGTCCATAATGAGACATGATTAACTTTTTCCAAACTTAACTTAGATGAATGGCCATTAGGTTTTATCATCCAAGTACTCTACTGAAAGTGAACCATACCACGTGGTTAACTTTTAGACTATCGATATCGACAGAATAAGAACAAGTCTTTGATATTAATTATTAGTCTGCAGCTAAGTAAATTATATCATCGAACGCGAAGACCAACCACATCCATTCTATGACGACATTAATGAATGTCGCTCTGAAAGATCCATTCTAACCGAGAGAGAGAGAGAGAGAGAGAGAGAGAGAGAGAACGCGGACAAAACTCTCCATAAGAACATAACTCTTCAAAAGGGATCCCGACGACACATGAGCGTAAATATATATTGATTGCAATTGTTCCCGAATGAGTGAGCCTTCAATTGTCAATTGTTAATATTAATGAACTCCGTGTAACTTCTCAGCTTACCGTTTATGACCCATTGTCTAACAGACCAGCCATGCTTGTTAGCCATTAGGGCACATTACTATACCAATCCTTTGTGATGATAATTACTGTTTGTATGTTTTCTGTTAATTACTTAGTGTAGTAAATAAATGATTTTAAGACAATTGATGTATGGATGATTTTAGTAAAGACTGGGTTCGTGCAGATACAACAATTTACGACGTTTGGGAATGAGACTGGACGCGAGGTAAAATACACCATTCAAACCAGAAGATAATCGGCCTATATTATAATATAGGAAAGTTATATTAGGAAAATTATAACTTTGTAATCTGAATATTTTTCTTGGTGCCCCGATCTCCTAGTTAATTACAATTAAACGATTAATCAGTTTAATCGCGTGATAATAATTACAGGGAGTTAATTGATAAACCTATCTTCAGTTTAATGGTACCCAAAGACACGACACATTACAACATACATGACATTCTAGACTGTGCTTCCAACTTTGTGGCAACAGTGTGGGGGAAGGCCCTTTCCTGTTTCAGCATGACAATGCCCCCGTGCACAAAGCAAGGTCCATACAGAAATGGTTTGTTGAGATCGGTGTGGAAGAACTTGACTGGCTTGCGCAACCCCATTGAACACCTTTGGAATGAATTGGAACTCGAACTGCCAGGCCTAATCGCCCAACATCAGTGTCCGACATCAATGCTCTTGTAGCTGAATGAAAGCAAATCCCCTCACCAATGTTCCAACATGTAGTGGAAAACCTTCCCAGAAGAGTGAAGGCTGTTATAGCAGCAAAGGTTTGACGAGCAGTTGTCCACATACTTATGGCCATGTAGTGTATCTCTCACGCAACAATTTGTTCTTAATCAAACAAAAGTTTGTCAATAATTATTTAGGTTCATGATTAATCTCCAACCATTTTCTTTTCATATTGCATCGTCAGTTTGCTTTTTTAAAGCATCTCCCTTAATTTGGTTTTCGTATGTATGTTCACAGTCAGACTGTTAGAAAAAGTCAGACGTTTCGGATTTTTGCTGGCTATTCTGGCAATTGGCATATCCAACAGTCGATTACAAAGTCTCACCATGCATGCCTTCCATCTCAGCTCACAGGGTTCCCAACCCAGGTTCCCAGTTATTCCCAGTATAGGTGCAAACTTGTGTACACATAAAAAAATTACCTACTGCTTTATTTCTATAAAACCTGTATTTCTATGGAAGGCCGGGCAATGGTGGATAACCGTTACCTAAATAACTTATTAACTTAACTCATACCTTATTAACCGTTGAAAATATTTGGTGGAATTCACAGGGAGGGGAGGGTTGGGGAATTTCTCTCAAACCTCCAAATTAAAATGGTTTTATTACTTGATTATTAATTATGATAATGATGCCGATATGTCTGTTTATGTATATATTTCACTTTATTATTAGAACATTCAAATTTACAGCAGTAAGGCAACAGTTTATACAATGACATAACGTGATAGTTCAGTAATTTTTGCATACTTAGATATTTGCTTCCTTACCTTGAAAGGACTCGGAGTGACTGCTAGTGTCCTGCGAGGTGACCTAAACTGGGACATGCATCTTAATAAGGATCTGTCCCTTTAAAAAAAAAAATTGTCACCTAAAATTACATAACCAAATCTAACTGCCTGTGGATCAGGACCTGAAGAAAGGATATGTCTATTCTTGATACCATTTGAAAGGAAACACTTTGAAGTTTGTGGAAATGTGAAATGAATGTAGGAGAATATAACACATTAGATATGGTAAAAGATAATAGAAAGAAAAAAACATGATTTTTACAATCATCTTTGAAATGCAAGAGAAAGGCCATAATGTATTATTCAAGGCCAGTCGCGATTTTGGCCACTAGATGGTAACAGAGTATTTTAAAGTTTTAGACTGATCCAATGAACCATTGCATATCTGTTTAAAATATTGTATCAAGACTGCCCAAATGTGCCTAATTGTTTTTTTTAATACATTTTCAAGTTCATAATTGTGCACTCTCCTCAAACAATAGCATGGTATTATTTTACTGTAATAGCTACTGTAAATTGGACAGTGCAGTTAGATTAACCAGAATTTAAGCTTTCTGCCCATGTTACTTACAACCTCATGCTAATCACATTAGCCTAGCATAATCGTCCCGATCCTGTAGTGGTTAAAGGGTGAGATCAAGCTGATCCAAACTATTATAGGCCAATTTCTATCTTGCCCTGTTTAACAAGTGTTGGAAAAACTTGACAATAATCAACGAGCTTTGTTGATGTCTATAGTATTCTCTCTGGTATGCAATCTGGTTTCTGCTCAAGTTATGGATGTGTCACTGCAACCTTAATGATGCCACCACTGCTTTTGACTCTAAGCAATGTTGTGCTGCTATTTTCATAGACAGTACACTGTCCTTCTCTCAGCACATATCGAAGCTGCAGTCTAAGGTTAAATCTAGACATGGTTTCCTCTATCGTAATCACTCCTCTTTCACCCCAGCTGCCAAACTGACCCTGATTCAGATGACCTTCTTACCCATGCTAGATTACAAAGATGTATGCTTATTTATAAAACCCTCTTAGATCTCACTTCCCCTATCTGAGATGCCTACTGCAACCCTCATCCTCCACAGCACCCATTCTGTCAGTGACATTCTGTTGAAGGTCCCCAAAGCACACACATCCCTGGGTCACTCCTCTTTTTATTTTGCCGCAGCTAGCGACTGGACCGAGCTGCAAAACCCACTAAAACTGGACAGTGTTAATAAACAACTGTGTTTTTGGACCTCCGTCTCCTGCCCTTGACTCTGACCCTTCCTGCTACACCGATAGCTGTGACAGCAACAGTATCATTTTAGACCAATTCCCAGTGTACAGTCATATCCAAAATGATTGGCACCCTTAAAAAAGATAAGCAAAAAAAAGACTGTAAAAAATGTATTAAAAAAATCGAGCTATATTGAAATAGCTGAATTCACTAGTTTGAAGGGATGTCCATATACTATTGTATATACTGCAGTTACCAAAACTACAAAAGAGCAAAATGAGATACAATAACTATCTAAGATACTCAAGTGAGAGAGTGGTGTGGAGCCATTCACTCTTTCCTTCCTCTAACAACTCTGCAGAACCGTCTTTGTTTCGGCGACGGTCTTAGTTTTGCTGATGAGACCACCGCTTACAGCTGCCGCTGAGAAACCAGGGGAGACTAAACTAGCTGTTAATTGCTTAGTAGAGGTGAAGAGAACACTTTCCTGTACTAATTGCTGATTGCCTAGGAGAGGAGAAACCACTCCCCCTCCAATATAGCCACTGATTACCAAAGCAAGTTACAAATCGCCCTGCCCCTTGATCCTGGTTGATGTGTCAACAATCATCTGCAAGTTATGAGCAGTCAGCAGTTCACACACCAACTAGGCTACTGGGAAGACAGGCAGGACTTAAAGTAGATGGCAAAAAGACATTAATAGACAATAGATCAAGACAAAAAATATACTTATCACACCTGGCGATATCAGGAGTCCTCTAGATATAAAAACTACCATGAAGTCTGAAAGACAGACTGAGTGGCCGGGGAGCTAGTAGGCTAAGTGGGTGGGGTGGTCACCTTGACTGACGGTTCTTTGAAAACGCCTATGTCAAGCAACATGGATGTGGTGTTGCAGTGAGATTATCTCCAGCAAATGTTCTGCTACACAATGCAAATCAAACAACATTGAAATTGCATGCAACATCCAATTCTATCATCCATCACATCATGGTTTCATAATTATACTTTTTTATCCAACTGTTTGGTTATTCTAACAGCATCAATATAGACAGAGTGTTGGCTGTATAATTAAGCTAGCTAGCCTAAATGGAATTGTCGGCACTGTTATCAAGCTAGCTAGCTAGTTCATCTTGGACAATTTCAGTTGAAAATGTACAGCTTGAGGTCTGGGTACTTTTCATTAAATATACTGTGTATGTTGACTGCCAGACAATGTTCATATATCATGACTATCAACGATGTCAAGAAGTTTGTATGAATCTTATGTTTGATGTGTCTCTTGATGTAATGACATGACAACTGCATTGGAGTTTTGGGAAGCCCTTCCCTCGCTTTTGTTCTATGCTGGCTGTAGACCTAGCTAACACCAGACACAGAAAAAAGCAAAAACCTATAAGTATCTTTTCCTTAGGGGAAACCTGTAATTATATTTGCTGACACGCTGCAGTAAAATTGACATCAGTTGACGAGCTACTTAGCTATGTAAACCACACCCCTCTGCAAAAACTCCTTCTGCGATGTTGGTTACAAGGCGGTACCTATTTAAATTATGTAAGAGAATAATATGTTACCATTAGTGTATTCAAATGAGAGATTTTGTGATATCACAAAAAAAAACATTTTAATAATCCCACCTCCTGAATCCAAGTTTTTGACATGTGGCAGTCGAACAGTAACTTGATGATCAAACTTTATCAATGTAGAAGCAAATACATTTTTTCCTACTTTGGTCATCCTGCTTTGATCTGGTTTCATCCAAATAACCTCAAATTTCATGAAAAACATGATTTGGGGTGTGCAGGATAATAATCTTAAATTTAAATAACTGTATTGTATGGCTTCCTGTTTCACTGGGGAATAAAAAAATAGGAAACACTCATGTAAAATCCAAATAACTCAAAAATGAAAAGAGACAAATGGTTTTTGACTTTCATAAATCAGGCAATGGGTATGTAAAAACAACTGAAAAACAAATATACCACTTACCACTATTAGGGCAACAATTAAGAAGTTTAAACCACTGGAACCATGCTAAACTTGCTAAACACACAGTGAGGAAGATTGTTCGGGAGGCAAAGAATAGTCCAAGGGCCACAGTTGGAGAAATACAGAACTTGGTCGCATCTTGGGGTCACCACATCTCCACATCTAATATTAGATGCCACATCCATGCCAATAGGCTATTTGGAAGGGTTGCCATACAAATGCCTTTATTGAGAGCAACCAACAAATGTAAACATCTAGAGTTTGCTAAACGTCATTGGCACTTGGATTGGAACCGGGTGCTAGGGTCAGATGAGATGAAAATAGAGCTCTTTCTCTACGCACAACAGTGGTGGTTTTGGCCTTGACAGAAGGATGCATATGTGGAAAATAACCTAATACCTACTGTAAAATATGGTGGTTGATCTTTGATGTTATTGGAGCTTTTTTGCTTCCCCTGGTCCTGGGGCCCTTTCTGAAGTCTACCAAGTAGTTTCATGAACTCTACCAAGTAGTAGGACATTTTAGCCAAAAATCTGGTTGCCTCTGCCGGGAGGCTGAAACTTGGCATCAAGTGGATCTTCCAGCAAGACAATGACCCCAGGCACACATCAAAGTCCACACAGAAATGTTTAATTGACTACAAAAGAAACATTTTGCAATGGCCATCAGTCTCCGGACATGAACTCCATTGAAAACCTGTGGTTTGAATTGAGGAGGGCAGTCCATAAGTGCAGACTGAAGGATATCAACGATCTGGAAAGTTTCTGTATAGCGGAATAGTCTAAGATCCCTCCCAGTGTGTTCTTATAATCTCATAAAACATTATAGAAAAAGGCTAAGTGACATTATCCTCACAAGGGGAGGATGTACAAAGTATTGAAAACAAGGGTGCAAATAATTTGGAAACTTTTTTTAGATTTATTTTATTACTTGTTGAACAAAATTGCTCTGAGCAAAATGCTTCGGTTTGGCTGGCGCCTAACTGAATGAGTGTGCTCGCATGCTCCTTTAAGAGACTTAAGCTAGAAAATAAAGAAAAAGCAGTGATAGTACTGTTTGTACACGTTGAGACGCCATAGCCACTTCCTCAAAAAAGTTTGAATTATTCTAAGATAACTCAAGAAATCTGTCATCATTTTGACGTTTTTGTCGAGTAGATCTTAAAGATGTTTGGTGCAGTATTTCTCAAGTCAAAAAATGTGCATGAAAACGATCCGTCTCTCGTTGAATGACAAACATTTAATTGAAGAATCCCTACTGTTGACAAATTACCGATGAAGGGGCATAGACTTCAACTACCGATTTCGGCTTGCCTCAAGAAAAAATGGTGTGTGCATGAGCTGCTGAAAAAAACAGTAACAGTGTCTTCCCATGTTGTTGCAGGTAGCTCTGTATATCTGGGAGAATGGCCAAGGCCCTCGTCTGACGGCAATCCCAGAGCTGTGTACTGAGCCAGAACACTCTCCCACTGCCCAACACTGTGCTACCACCCTCAGCAGTCCTGCTCCCCTGTGTGTAGGTACCAAGTTGTGCATCACAGGTCCATTATTGACCACAGATCTGGGTTGAATAGTATATATATGTTTTCTTACTTGGTGCACTTGATTGGGGTTTAAACGGCATTGCACCAATGGAATAGTCCCAAAAGTGCCGATACATGCTTTTGGCCCAAATCTGCAACACCCCCCTGGTCTCACACAGGAACGATGATTATGTCGGTCTTTATGCATGCAAACTATCAGAGAGTTGGAGAGGAGTCTCAGGATTATTTCATTGTCCAAATCCTGTTTCTCCCTCAAGCGTTATTTTAGAGAACCCTATAATCTTCTTCCAGTACTTTACATTCCTGGATGAGACACTCTTCAGCAGGAAATTCCATGCTGGAATTCTGTTTCACTGTGTCGGGCAGCTGGCGTCCTCAAGAGCCGTGTTGGTATCACACCTTGTACCACTTTTCGTGATTCATGTGTCCAAAAAAAACAACAACACGGCCTGTTAAATCAAAATAACAAATAAATGAGAATTACAACCCTTGATGACTCCATCTTAACTTAATTGTATCCTATAAGGTTATTCAAGCAATAGTAAAATAGACTACAGACAAGTGTTCCCTCATTCAGGGGCAGCGATCTCTCTCTGTCCTTCTCGTGGTCCCAATCACACATAGGACTATTGATAAATTATAAACTTCTTAGTGTTTACATAGCCCATTTAAATCTCACCCATTTAAGTCTCTAGTCTTTTTAGTGAGAGTAATCAAGCCTCGCCAGAAAGTCATAGAGGTCAGAGGTCATTCAACCCCATTAAGTGAGTGTTTCTTTCCCTGTACCTCAGACATTACTTAAAGATATTTCAAACATTTTGTGTATCAGGTTTACATTGGATTTTTCAGTACATTTTTTATCAAGAGAATGTATATGTGTGCAACCAAAACTCTGACAATAGATACTTTCATTTGTGTGCCCTTTAGGGTGTATCATTTCTAACCTGTGAAAAAACAATTAAAACCAAAATAACAAGACCCCACACAATAAATCAGTATAAACACCACTAACAAATATTCATAACAGGTAAAAACAAACAAAATGGTTAGGCCTTACTTAATATGGGAGTTCCCTTAACAACTGAATATGGGTAGCTTCATACAAACTCCCAAGGCACCTGCCTCAGAAAGCATTTGACATGATAAACATGTTTTAAAAAACTTGGTAGCAGACATTCCATCAGTCCTGGAAGAAAGAAAATAAACATGTACTTAGTTTGCACATCATAATCAGTCCAAAATATTCTTAATCTTAATTGAGTTCACTGTATCTTGGGCAGGAAGTCTTGATTAAGCCATGCCTACACAGAATTATACTTCAGACACATCAGATGATACGGTTTCCCGTAAAGCTGAATAGGCACCTTTTAAAGTAAACAATCCCAGCGCCCCTCTCTTGTAATCTTAATATGTTTTACCTGTTGCATTGACATACAGTTTTGTACTAACTGTCCCTGAGACCTAAACTAGTCAAAATATTAAACCTGTTGTTTAACAAATCTGCTAGGACCTTCAAAAAGTTGGTGCTGGCTTAGCTCAATATTCGGTACTAAAACATTTATTTGAATCTACTTCAAATCTGAACACAGTTCCACGCAATGGAAACAAATTGTTTTAGATGACATTACATTTGATCTACCCAAACTATAGAATTAAGTAATAATAATTGGAATTTGTCAAAAACTTATTCAATTCTTCATATCTCTGTCCCAAATTTCCCCACTGTGTCCCTTAGTCTGTTTGAGTTCAGTTAGTACTGGCTGCTATCTATTGTTCCACAAGAAATGTATCTCTAACCCAAACACCAGATGGTGGCCTCTAATTTAATATCAGTCCCAATGCTCAATCCCTCTGTTCGTAATGTGACCTTATATTGAGTGCTATCTGAAAGCCACTAATATTACCACTCACTTTGTTACTTTCACGAGTCTCCATGTCTGTTTCCCTCAACTTGGATTCTCTTCTTCCCAATAGGAAGACGTTCTTAAAACCTGTTGGGGCTAGGGGGCAGTATTTACACGGCCGGATAAAAAACGTACCCGATTTAATCTGGTTACTAATCCTACCCAGTAACTAGAATATGCATATACTTATTATATATGGATAGAAAACACCCTAAAGTTTCTAAAACTGCTTGAATGGTGTCTGTGAGTATAACAGAACTCATTTGGCAGGCAAAAACCTGAGATTCCTTTACAGGAAGTGGCCTGTCTGACCATTTATTTGCTTTCTTTGACATCTCTTCCAAAAACTAAGGATCTCTGCTGTTACGTGACACTTCCCACGGCTCCAATGGGCTCTCAGAGCCCGGGAAAAACCTGAATGATGTAATTCAAAGCCCTGGCTGAAACACACGAGCACTTTTGCTAAGTGGTCTATCAGAGGACAAAGGGCTTAGGCGCCGGCACTGCCCGCCCCCACCTTTCTGTTTTTCCCTCTATTTACAGACAGGCAGATTCCCGGTCGGAATATTATCGCTTTTCTACGAGATAAATTGCATAAAAATTGATTTTAAACAGCGGTTGACATGCTTCGAAGTACGGTAATGGAATATTTAGAATTTTTTTGTCACGTTATGCGCCATGTGCACGACCGTGATTTACCATTCGGATAGTGTCTAGAACTCACGAACAAAACGTCGCTGATGGAACATAACGATGGATTATTTGGGACCAAACCTACATTTGTTATTGAAGTAAAAGTCCTGGGAGTGCATTCTGACGAAGAACAGGAAAGGTAAGACCATTTTTCTTATAGTAAATATGATTTTGGTGAAGGCTAAATTTGCCGGGTGTCTAAATAGCTAGCCCGTGATGGCTGGGCTATGTACTTAGAATATTGCAAAATGTGCTTCATCCGAAAAGCTATTTTAAAATCGGACATATCGAGTGCATAGAGGAGTTCTGTATCTATAATTCTTAAAATAATTGTTATGCTTTTTGTGAACGTTTATCATGAGTAATTTAGTAAATTGTTAGTAAATTCCCCGGAAGTTTGCGGGGGGTATGCTTTTTCTGAACGTCACATGCTAATGTAAAAAGCTGTTTTTTGATATAAATATGAACTTGATTGAACAGACATGCATGTATTGTATAACATAATGTCCTAGGTGTGTCATCTGATGAAGATCATCAAAGGTTAGTGCTGCATTTAGCTGTCTTCTGGGTTTTTGTGACATTATATGCTAGCTTGAAAAATGGGTGTCTGATTATTTCTGGCTGGGTACTCTGCTGACATAATCTAATGTTTTGCTTTCGTTGTAAAGCCTTTTTGAAATCGGACAGTGTGGTTAGATTAACGAGAGTCTTGTCTTTAAATAGCTGGAAAATAGACGTATGTTTGAGAAATTGAAGTAATAGCATTTCTAAGGTATTTGACAATGAGAAATTTGAATTTTGACATTTATTTGGTTTCAAATTTGCCGCTCTTGAAATGCACCTGCTGTTGATAGGGTGCGCCACGGGTGGCACGCTAACGTCCCACATAGCCCCAAGAAGTTTTAAGAAGTTTTTAAACCTCGTCAGGCTAGAGTTGATTTCAAGGTTTTACTGCTAACCTACAAAGCATTACATGGGCTTGCTCCCACCTATCCCTCTGATTTGGTCCTGCCACACATACCTACACATCCGCTATGGTCACAAGACGCAGTCCTCCTTATTGTCCCTAGAATTTCTAAGCCAACAGCTGGATGCAGGGCTTTCTCCTATAGAGCTCAATTTTTATGGAATGATCTGCCTGTCCATGTGAGAGACGCGGACTCGGTCTCAACCTTTAAGTCTTTACTGAAGACTCATCTCTTCAGTAGGTCCTATGATTGAGTGTAGTGTGGCCCTGGGGTGCGAAGGTGAACGAAAGAAAACTGGAGGGACGAACTGTCCTTGCTGTCTCTGCCTCGCCGGCTCCCCTCTCTCTCTACTGGGATTCTCTGCCTCTGACCCTATTATGGGGGCTGAGTCACTGGCTTACTCGTGATCTTCCATGCCGTCCCTAAGAGGGTTGAGTCACAGACATGAACTTCCTGTCTGGTTTTGCTCCCCCTCAGGCTCGGCCGGTGGAGTAGATCTTCGTGGGCTATACTCAGCCTACTAAGTCTGTTGGTATCCCTCTAGTGGTGTGGGGGCTGTGCTTTGGCAAAGTGGGTGGGGTTATATCCTGCCTGGTTGGCCCTGTCCGGGGCTATCATCAGACGGGGCCACAGTGTCCCCCGACCCACCCCGTCTCAGTCTCCAGTATCTATGCTGCAATAGTCTGTGTCGGGGGGCTAGTGTCAGTCTGTTATATCTGGTGAAATTCTCCTGACTTATCTGGTGTCCTGTGTGAATTTAAGTATGCTCCTTCTAATTCTCCTTCTCTCCCTTCCTTCCCAGAGAACCTGAGCCCTAGGATCATGCCTCAGGACTACCTGGCCTGATGACTCCTGGCTGTCCCCAGTCCACCTGGTCGTGCTGCTGCTCCAGTTTCAACTTTTCTGCTTGCAACTAGGGAACCCTGACCTGTTTACAGGATGTGCTACCTATCCAGGACCTGCTGTTTTTGACTCTCTCTCTCTCTACCGCACCAGCTTTCTCGACCTCTGAATGCTCGGCTATGAAAAATCAACTGACATTTACTCCTTAGGCACTGACCTGTTGCACCCTCTACAACCACTGTGATTATTATCCTGCGTTTTCATCTATGAACATTTGAATATCAAGTAGAAATATCTGGCCTTAATGGCTATGTACTCTTAAAATCTCCACCCGGCACAGCCAGAGGACTGGCCACCCCTCAGAGCAGGAACCCCTCCTAGGTTCCTGCCTTTCTAGGGAGTTTTTTCTAGCCACTGTGCTTCTACATCTGCATTGCTTGCTGTTTGGGGTTTTAGGCTGGGTTTCTCTATAGCACTTTGTGACATCTGCTGATGTAAAAAGGGCTTTATGAATAAATGTGGTTGATTGATTGCTAGAGCCGATGGGCAGTGGTGGACTTAGGTATTTACATCCACACCCCCCCATGTGCATCTTCAACGATTCCTAAATACCTCCAATAATAATAACACTTGTGCTATTATCAGTGGTTCAGACCACGTAGACATTTCTGTCATTACGTCCTATGCCTCATATGTATCTTCAATGATTCTCTTTCTGCCTCTTCCTATGCATATAAAACACCCCGTGCTCAATGACACTCGTGCTAGTAGTCCCAGACTACGATGGGTGGTGGTGGACGGAATTCCTAGATAACCATAGTTAGCGTTATAGATCGAAAAACGTCTTTCACACAGCTCTCATTCACTCAGAAGCTAAATTTCATTCCTTTAATTATCCAAATTTCAAGCCACTTATTATCCAAATTTCAATCAATCAGCTTATCCAAATTTCATCCTCTTGTTATCCAAATTTCAATCAGTTTAAATGTCCTTTCCACTCTCACACCAACTTTCACATCCACATTTACTCCCAAACACACTCGGTAATCTCCATTATTACCCATTTGCACCATATGTATCTTTCACAAACTATTAGAAGTGTCTGCAGACCACTTAGACACTTCTCCTATAAATGCCTACAGACAGCTGTCAGCGGGGCTTTCCATGGTACCGTTACGCCCTTGCTCTAGTCTTCTCATAAGACTAGTGAATAGCCTTTCTCTCTATAAGACTATGGGTACCTTATTATGCGTTATTCGCCTTAATTTTATTGGTTTTATTACAATATTTTTTTACACATTCATTTAAATTGACTTGACGACAGTCCCTCAATTGTTCGCGGATGATGTGTCTCCTCCTGGGCAGCTCACAGTAAGGGTCTGGTTTGGGCGGGTCTCATCCTCTTTTGGTCAGACGGGTATTTCCCTCACGCTTCATAAAATGTGCCACCGGTTTTCCTCACAGACCCCCACTGGAAAGCTCTGCAGGCAGAATCAATCATCCTGTTCTTGACGCCAAATTTTTGTGGAAATTCTTCACAGGGATGTTCAAAGTCAATCTTCAATGAATAATTGTTTATTAACAGTGTGGCGTACAGCTGGTCAGCCACCAGGGGGAGACTCGTCGAGGACTGCAAACCCGTGGAGAAACGGCTGTGGTAGGGCCGACCTGTCCACGACGACCCCAGGTAGATGGAGACCAAAGGAGGTGTTTTGAGTGTGGCGCATTGCCTGAAATTGCCCGGGTCGAGAGGAGTAGATGCCATCAGCTAGCCCTGGCGGCGAGGTGGGTCACGCCGTGAAATATGTCACCTCCTGTTGGTCGCACCCAGAATCAACCGCACCCCCATGATCCCGGTGAAGGTTGACGGACACGACACGGAAGCGCTATTGGACTCCGGAAGTATGGTTACGCTCGTAACCACGAGCCTGCTGAACCAGGAGACCAAAAGGGGTAGGGAGATGTCCATTTCCTGTGTTCACGGTGACACAAAGCGGTATCCAACCGTATGGACCACCATCGTGACGCCACAAGGGAGCTGCCAGATGACGGTGGGTGCAGTGCCAGAGCTGCCGGTATCTCTCCTAGTGGGACGGGATTGTCCACTGTTCGCGGCCCTATGGGGGCACGAGTTAAGGTAGAAGGTACGAGCCGGCCTAAGAAGAAAGCGGGGATGACCAATAACCTGTGCGGCCCGGAAGCAACCGGTTAACCAGCATGGGTCTACGGCTCCAGAGTCGGAGGGGGCACCGGAACTTTAATAAAACGCTCAAACAGATGCTGCGGAAGGTCATCGAGCAGGATGGGAAGAACCAGGACGAGCTACTACCCCACCTAATGTTCTCAATCCAAGATGTACCCCAATCCTCCACTGGATTTTCCCCGTTCGAACTCCTCTACGGGAGGAAGCCACGCGGCCTACTGGACCTCGCAAAGGAGGTGTGGGAAGCCCAACCGACCCCATTACACAGCGTGGTAGAGCACGTGGAGACGATGAGGGAGCGGATGACAGCCATATGGTCTGTTGTGAGGGAACAAATGGAGAAGGCCCAACGCACCCAGGTCTACAATCGGGGAGCCCAGCCCCGAGAATTCCAGGTGGGAGACAGGGTGCTGGTCTTAATCCCCACGGCCGAAAGTAAGTTCCTGGCAACATGGCACGGACCATACGAGGCAGTCGAGAAGATGGGACCTGTCAATTACCGCGTACGGCAACCGGGGAGACGGAAACCTCAACAGATTTACCACGCGAACCTGTTGAAGTGGCACGAAAGGACAGCCTTGGCCGTGTTATGGTCGGGACCCAGGATGCCAACGGTCCTGAGCAATGAGGACCTCGAACCGGCCCAGAAGCAACAGCTCAGGGAGCTTGTCGATCGGAACACGGCGGTGTTCTCTGAGAAGCTGGGCCGCACGACCCTCATTGAACACCACATCCATACCCAGCCCGGCGAAACGGTAAGAAAGAGTCCATATCGGATTCCGGAGGCCCGAAGGAAGGCCATGAAACAAGAAGTGGAGGCTATGCTGAGGATGGGCTCATTGAAAAGTCCCACAGTGCGTGGTGCAGCCCCATTGTGTTGGTGCCCAAACCGGACGGTAGCCTCTGCTTCTGTAACGATTTCCGGGGGGTGAACGACATCAGCTTGTTCGACACATATCCCATGCCAAGGGTGGATGAGCTCATTGACCGATTGGGAAAGGACCGGTACATCAGCTCCCTTGAACCTGACCAAAGGATATTGGCAGGTACCGTTGGCAGCCTCCTCCCGGGAGAAGACGGCGTTTTCGACACCAGACGGTTGTATCAGTACCGGGTGCTCCCGTTCGGGTCTCCATGGCGCCCTGCCCACATTTCAACGGCTGATGAACAAAGTACTTCGACCCCACCAGCTGTACGCAGCAGCCTATTTGGATGACATCATCATCCACAGCCAAGGTTGGGAAGAGCACTTGACGTGCCTCCAGGCGGTGCTGGACACGCTCAGACAAGCCAGATTGGCTGCAAACCCCAAGAAATGCAAAGTAGGTTTCGAGGAGGTGGAGTACCTGGGGTATTTGATCAGACGGGGGAACGTCAAGCTCCAGGAGAGGAAGGTTCATGTGGTGCGTGACTGGCCCGTTCCACGCACCAAGACACAGGTCAAGTCCTTGCTGGGACTGGCAGGATACTATAGCCGATTTATCCCCAACTTTGCGGCTGTAGCTTCCCCCCTCACCGATCTAACCAGGGCCCGCTTCCCGAAATCAGTGAAATGGACAAACGAAACAGAAGCGGCGTTCAGCCGTCTGAAGGAAGCGCTGTGCTCCCATCCTATTCTCGTAACGCCTGATTTCCAGGTGCCGATGGTGGTCCAGACGGATGCGTGTGATACGGGAATAGGCGCCGTTCTGTCCCAGATACACGATGGGGAGGATCACCCCATCATGTACATCAGCAGAAAGCTGGTTCCTAGAGTGAAAAAGTACTCCATTGTGGAGAAAGAGTGTCTAGCGGTGAAGTGGGCGCTAAACACTGAAGTATTACCTGTTGGGTACCCACTTCACCCTGGTCACGGAGCATGCTCCCCTGGTCTGGATGGCTGCCAGGGGAAAGGACACAAACGAACGGGTTACCAGGTGGTTCTTGTCCCTTCAACGCTTCTCTTTTTCTGTTGTGCACAGGTCAGGGGCGAAGCATGAAAACGTAGATGCCCTATCGAGAAGGGAGATGTACGTCGCACTGACGACAGTCCCCTCCCACACAGAGCTGTGTGGCGTACAGCTGGTCAGCCACCAGGGGGAGACTCGTCGAGGCCTGGTGACAGACGGAGTATACATCACGAGGCGATGATTTCATCAGCTGGACGTGCCAGGTCTCGACGGGCTCTCCGCCCAGGACTATTTGGGGCTGATTGGGGAGTTGGTGAGTAATCAAGGGCTGATTGCTCACCAGCTGTACAAGCCCCATAAAGCTGCCAGAAGGGCAGCACACAGGGAAAGACTGGGGGAAGTAAGGTGACTTCCATGTAGTTGGAGACGGTGCCCGAGCTAAGACGAGGGAGTTTGAGTTTGTGTGCCCGACAGGATACTGCAAGACCCGGAGCCCAGAAGACGGTATCCCGGATAGGGTCTCATGGAGGAGACCTATCCTTTTCTTTTGATTTATTATTTAATAAACACCCTTGAAACCGAGCTAATCATACTCTGTCTGTGTCTGATCTGTGTAAACGTCTTGACCCAACCCCCTGGTCTGCCACAACAGGTAACTGGAGAGGTCCCAACAAACTTGATGCACCATAATACGCATCTGTCAGGAGCTCTTCTGGGGCAGTCCCGTTAGATTTCATATATACTGCAGACAAGTTATATTTGCATGATTTAGCTTATTCATTATTCATAATTAATTCATCATTAACGTTTGCTTCATTCATGTGACTCACCAATACCGGTTCATGCATGTGACAGACCAATACCTGATGAGGCTTCTTCTCAAATTTTTTATTTCTTTATTTTATTTCACCTTTATTTAACCAGGTAGGCTAGTTGAGAGCAAGTTCTCTTTTGCAACTGCGACCTGGCCAAGATAAAGCGTAGCAATTTGACACATACAACAACACAGAGTTACACATGGAATAAACAAAACATACAGTCAATAATACAGTAGAACAAAAGAAAACAAAAAGTCTATATACAGTGAGTGCAAATGAGGTAAGGCAATAAATAGGCCATGGTGGCGAAGTAATTACAATATAGCAATTAAACACTGGAATGGTAGATGTACAGAAGATGAATGTGCAAGTAGAGATACTGGAGTGCAAAGGAGCAAGATAAATACAGTATGGGGATGCGGTAGGTACAGTGGGGCAAAAAAGTATTTAGTCAGCCACCAATTGTGCAAGTTCTCCCACTTAAAAAGATGAGAGAGGCCTGTAATTTTCATCATAGGTACACTTCTACTATGACGGATAGAATGAGAAAAAAAAATCCAGAAAATCACATTGTAGGATTTTTAATGAATTTATTTGCAAATTATGGTGGAAAATAAGTATTTGGTCAATAACAAAATACTCAATACTTTGTTATATACCCTTTGTTGGCAATGACACTGGTCAAAAGTTTTCTGTAAGTCTTCACAAGGTTTTCACACACTGTTGCTGGTATTTTGGCCCATTCCTCCATGCAGATCTCCTCTAGAGCAGTGATGTTTTGGGGCTGTCGCTGGGCAACACGGACTTTCAACTCCCTCCAAAGATTTTCTATGGGGTTGAGATCTGGAGACCGGCTAGGCCACTCCAGGACCTTGAAATGCTTCTTACGAAGCCACTCCTTCGTTGCTCGGGCGGTGTGTTTGGGATCATTGTCATGCTGAAAGACCTAGCCACGTTTCATCTTCAATGCCCTTGCTGATGGAAGGAGGTTTTCACTCAAAATCTCACGATACATGGCCCCATTCATTCTTTCCTTTACACGGATCAGTCGTCCTGGTCCCTTTGCAGAAAAACAGCCCCAAAGCATGATGTTTCCACCCCCATGCTTCACAGTAGGTATGGTGTTCTTTGGATGCAACTCAGCATTCTTTGTCCTCCAAACACGACGAGTTGAGTTTTTACCAAAAAGTGATATTTTGGTTTCATCTGACCATATGACATTCTCCCAATCCTCTTCTGGATCATCCAAATGCTCTCTAGCAAACTTCAGACGGGCCTGGACATGTACTGGCTTAAGCAGGGGGACACGTCTGGCACTGTAGGATTTGAGTCCCTGGTGGCGTAGTGTGTTACTGATGGTAGGCTTTGTTACTTTGGTCCCAGCTCTCTGCACTGCAGGTCATTCACTAGGTCCCCCCGTGTGCTTCTGGGATTTTTGCTCACCGTTCTTGTGATCATTTTGACCCCACGGGGTGAGAGCTTGCTTGGAGCCCCAGATCAAGGGAGATTATCAGTGGTCTTGTATGTCTTCCATTTCCTAATAATTGCTCCCACAGTTGATTTCTTCAAACCAAGCTGCTTACCTATTGCAAATTCAGTCTTCCCAGCCTGGTGCAGGTCTACAATGTTGTTTCTGGTGTCCTTTGACAGCTCTTTGGTCTTGGCCATAGTGGAGTTTGGAGTGTGACTGTTTGAGGTTGTGGACAGGTGTCTTTTATACTGATAACAAGTTCAAACAGGTGCCATTAATACAGGTAACGAGTGGAGGACAGAGGAGCCTCTTAAAGAAGAAGTTACAGGTCTGTAAGAGCCAGAAATCTTGCTTTGTAGGTGACCAAATACTTATTTTTCACCATAATTTGCAAATAAATGTGATTTTCTGGAATTTTTTTTCGAAATTTTGTCTGTCATACTTGACGTGTACCTATGATGAAAATTACAGGCCTCTCTCATCTTTTTAAGTGTGAGAACTTGCACAATTGGTGGCTGACTAAATACTTTTTTGCCCCACTGTAGATAGATGGGCTGTTTACAGATGGGCTATGTACATGTGCAGTGATCTGTGAGCTGCTCTGACAGCTGGTGCTTAAAGCTAGTGAGGGAGATATGAGTCTCCAGTTTCAGAGATTTTTGCAGTTTGTTCCAGTCATTGGCAGCAGAGAACTGGAAGAAAAGGCAGCCAAAGGAGGAATTGGCTTTGGGGGTGACCAGTGAGATATACCTGCTGGAGCGCATGCTACGAGTGGGTGCTGCTATGGTGACCAGTGAGCTGAGATAAGGCGGGCCTTTACCTAGCAGAGACTTGTAGATAACCTGTAGCCAGTGGTTTGGCGACGAGTATGAAGCGAGGGCCATCTAACGAGAGCGTACAGGTCGCAATGGTGGGTAGTGTATAGGGCTTTGGTGACAAAACGGATAGCACTGTGATAGACTGCATCCAGTTTGTTGAGTAGAGTGTTGGAGGCTATTTTATAGATATCACCGAAGTCGAGGATCGGTAGGATGGTCAGTTTTATGAGGGTGTGTTTGGCAGCATGAGTGAAGGATGCTTTGTTGCGATTTAGGAAGCCGATTCTAGATTTAATTTTGGATTGGAGATGCTTAATGTGAGTCTGGAAGGAGAGTTTACAGTCTAACCAGACACCCAGGTATTTGTAGTTGTCCACGTATTCTAAGTCAGAGCCGTCCAGAGTAGTGATGCTGGACGGGCGAGCAGGTGCGGGCAGTGATTGATTTGAATAGCATGCATTTAGTTTTACCTGCGTTTAAGAGCAGTTGGAGGCCACAGAAGGAAAGTTGTATGGCATTGAAGCTCATCTGGAGGTTAGTTAACACAGTGTCCAAAGAGGGTCCAGAAGTATACAGAATGGTGTCATCTGCGCTGAGACCTTGAAGCTGATATCTTTCATTCTCAAAACAATGGTCTAGGCGTACTGCTAAATTGCAGACACTGGTAGTGAGGATTCATTCAATCAGTCACTAGCACGAACACAGAAATTGGTTATTAGAAAAGCACGAACATAAAATGTTCATCACATACGCTTTCTCCTTCTCTCTCATTCCCCTTAGGGAGAGAGATCCAGGGCTATTTTGTATCTCTCTCTCCAGTTAGTCTTTCTTCTATCCTTCCTCCCTCCTACCCCTACTCCCTCATTTTAATTTAAATTACAATTTTTTATTTAATTACGTTTTAATTACATTTTTCGTCATTTAGCAGATGCTCTTATCCAGAGCGAGTGCATACATTTTCATAATTTCATAACTCCCTCCTACCCTTTCTCCCCCTCTCATTTCTGCCTAACCTGGCTTGTTCCTTTTATTCTCTCTTCTATTTTTCCTCCCTCCTATCCTTTCTCACCATCTCATCTCTGACTATGCTGGCTCTCTCCTTTTAGTCTTCCTCCTACCCTTCCTCCCTCCTACCCTTTCTCCACGTCATCTTCCCACTAACCTGGTTGTTGCCAGAACTCTAATATGCCGAGAAGATGGTGATAACACATTGGGTGTGTCCCAAATTCCACCCTGTTCCCTACTGGCCCTGCTCAAAAGTAGTGCACTACATGGGGAATAGTGTGCCGTTTGAGATGCAGCCATAAAGCAGAAGGCCTTGAGCCTCACAGAGAGGCCTCATCAGCCTGAGAGCCACAGACAGACAGGCAGGAGACCTGAGCACTTAAATAAAGACGGCCAATTCACATTTCACTCTCAACTAATAACCTAATAATACCGCATGTGTCATCTTGAGGAGATATTGAAATATTCACGAGGACAATTCAACACGGGGCAGGGAATTTGAAAAATTCACCATCTCAATAGTGCTTCAACAATGATAACAGCTCTCCTCTTAGGATATATGTTCCTTAAATAGGGTGCAGTGTTTTTCCTGACCACGTGACCTGACCAGGAAAAAGTCCCTAAAATATGTCTATTTTTTTGTGTTTTTTTTTACAGGGGGAGCCTGTAAAGAAAGAAGACATCTTTGTCGCTGTGAAAACTTGTAAGAAGTTTCACACTGAGAGGGGTGAGTCAGATCTTTAAGTTCATCTGAAGCTCTGGGGTCCATAATGGGTCCATAATGTTCGTAAAATATTAATGTCAACATTTTCAATATTCTTCTAAAAGAGTGTATTTTTAGCCTTTGAGATGTGTGCCTGGTAAAGTGCTGACTCTGCCAGGTCTGGTTTAACTCTCAGCACAACATGTCAGTCATTGCAACGGAGGATGTGTTCATCTTGTAAGGTTTAATGACCTGACCAAATTAACACTATACAAAATGAAACCAAAAAACGACCAGCCACCGTTCTGCCAGGATACAAACTAAACAGAAAATATTCACCCACAAACCCCAAAGGAAAAACAGGCTGCCTATGTATGACTCTCAATCAGCAACAACGATCTACACCTGTTCCTGATTGAGAGCCATACACGGCCGAAACAAAGAAAACCACCAACATAGAAAAAGAAACCTAGAACGCCCACCCATGTCACACCCTGGCCTAACCAAAATTAGAGAACAAAAAACCCTCTCTATGGCCAGGGCGTTACAGTACCCCCCCCCCAAAGGTGCGGACTCCGGCCGCAAAACCTGACTCTAAAGGGGAGGGTCCGGGTGAGCCTTCCTATGGCGGCGGCTCTGGTGCGGGACATGGACACCGCTCCACCCTCGGCTTAGCCCACTTAGGTGGCGTCCCTGGCTGCGCCGGAGGACTGGCGGGCGACCCTGGCGGCGCCCGGCTGGAGGGCGACCCTGGCGGCGCCCGGCTGGCGGCGACCCTGGCGGCGCCCGGCTGGCGGGCGACCCTGGCGGCGCCCGGCTGGCGGGCGACCCTGGCGGCGCCCGGCTGGCGGGCGACTCTGGCGGCTCCGAACAGGCGGGCGGCTCTGGCGGCTCCGGACAGGCGGGCGGCTCCGGACAGGCGGGCGACTCTGGCGGCTCCGGACAGGCGGGCGACTCTGGCGCAGGCACAGGACTCACCAGGCTGGGAAGACATGCAGGAGGCCTGGCTCTGGGCGCAGGCACAGGACTCACCAGGCTGGGAAGACATGCAGGAGGCCTGGTTCTGGGCGCAGGCACAGGATAGACCGGGTCCTGAAGACGCACTGGAGGTCTAGAGCACACGGCCTGCACAACCCGTCCTGGCTCGATGCCCACTCTAGCATGGCACTTGCGGGGGGCTGGGATGTAGCGCACCGGGCTATGAGCGCGCACTGGAGACACTGTGCGCTCTACCGCATAACACGGTGTCTGACCAGTACCACGCCGCTTCCGGTAAGCACGGGGAGTTGGCCCAGAATTCCATCCTGGCTCTGCCACACTCCCCGTGTGCCCCCCCAAAACATTTTTTGGGGCTGCCTCTCATGCCTGTTGAGCTCCCTTGCCTCATACCATCGCCTCTCCGCTCTCGCTGCCTCGATCTCCCACTGCGGGCGGCAATACCTTCCAGCTTGAGCCCATGGTCCTGCCCCGTCCAAAATTTCCTCCCATGTCCAGGAGTCCATAATGCTCCTTTCCTGGTGCTGCTCCTTCCTCCGCTGCTTGGTCCGTTGTTGGTGGGTGAATCTGTAACGGCCGTCGTTGAAATGAGACCAAGGTGCAGCGGAGGATGTGTTCATCTTGTATGGTTTAATGACCGAATGAACACTATACAAAATGAAACCAAAACATGACCAGCCACAGTTCTGTCAGGATACAAACTAAACAGAAAACATTCACCCACAAACCCCAAAGGAAAAACAGGCTGCCTATGTATGACTCTCAATCAGCAACAACGATCTACACCTGTTCCTGATTGGGAGCCATACACGGCCGAAACAAAGAAAACCACCAACATAGAAAAAGAAACCTAGAACGCCCACCCATGTCACACCCTGGCCTAACCAAAATTAGAGAACAAAAAACCCTCTCTATGGCCAGGGCGTTACAGTCACAAACTTGCTTTGACTTGGCTGTTTGAATTTCGGAAGCACCCGGAAAATTCTACATCAGCTCCAGCTGACAAGTCGGTCACAGCTAATTGTTCTGATTATAATAATTAAATAATGTTTATTTCAAAAAGTTCTGTAAAAGACAAGTTATATGTTTTTAACATTCATAATTAATAATGCTGCAAGTTTTCTGTGTACAGAAGCCTGATTCTTCTTACTATGGTAGTGTGGAAGTGTTGAGCTGTATTGTTTTACCTGTCGTCCTTTTGTCCTGCCCCAGTCCCAGTGGTGAAGAAGACGTGGGAGAGAGAGGCATTTCTGTTGGAGTATTACAGTGACCACACCGACCCTTCCATACCTACCATCGACCTAGGAGTCCCCAACACAGAGAGAGGTGAGTTAGTCCAGGACCTGCATCCATAAAATGTCTCAGAGATGGAGTGCTAATCTAGGATCAATTTTGCCTAATTTAGATATTAATAATTATTAAGATTACATGAACGGGGAGGACCTGATCCTAGATCAGCACACTTAATCTGAGATGCAATGTGAATACAGGCCCTACTCCCATCCGCATATCCACTCTAGTTAGGACCTGTTGCAATTGAGACAATTTGATGCAATTTCAAAAGCACAGTTAAAAAGTTGAGTTGATTTTGTTCAAAGATAAAGATCGCTAAATAATGTGTATGAAGCTAAGATTCAGTCTGACAAACTCTGGCAGATGGCAAGTCTGATGCTACAGGTACAACAAGGCATGTTATACCAGTCTACCAATTGCACTACACGTTATATTGTGTTGTTATTATTTAATAAAGTATAATTTGGCTTCCTGTCTGATCCTGCTCTCATAACATTTGGGATGCAACAAAGGGCTGTGGGAACATTTTGTGCCTCTGTTTTGCCACTGCTTTTTCACGAGGTTGTTAATTGGGTGTCTTGTCTGTGACTGAGAATGCGCAATCTGCGCATTTACTAAAATGTCAGCTCTCATCTTTTCCACGGTTCTCAATGTCAAACGACGAAAGCCGGATTGTTTGTTTTTTCATGATGGCGACCTGGGTCATTTTAATTCAGGGCTCTTGTGACAGACTGCATCCATTGAAGTGTAAGAGATAGTATCAATGTCAGCATGACTTCAGGTAGACCTGTTAATAATGTCGAATATGCCCACAGTAGCAGGAATTTGAATATGGTGGCTCGATCAGATTTTGTGTGATTTGATAGATTTAGTCTTAAATACTAATAGTTTTAAGATACTGTAAGATTTCGATAAGATTTAGTCTTATCAGGTGGAAATGCCCAACTTTTAGGATGGTTTTGGAATGAATATGGAAACCTCTGATTCAACCAGTACCACTGCTCTGCGAGTAAATTACTGTTATTGACTTGAGTTTTATAGAAGAGTTCAAGTAAACTCCGAATAGGGTTGTTAGCTATCAACCTTGCTCTCTTCTGATTTTATCTTATGACACTTTCACCTATCAACTCTCCAATGGGAAAGGGGCAGGGGAAGGGAATAGTGTGTAATGGAATGCTTGTGCTGTAATATGCAGTAAATCAGTGTATCTGGAACAGATGAAGCCAACACTCTTTCTTTCACGCACAATCCAACAGAGCCGGGGCTGTGTAATCACCCTAATTATCATTATTCAACGGCACGCTAAATCGGATATCAAAAACCTTGGTTGGCCTTGGCGTAGCGCTGCATGGAAAGCTCATTCACCACTCTGTCATTCCAAATGGCACCCTATTCCCTACATAATACACTACTTTTGACCAGACACTTTTTCATTTGTGTCTACATTCAACTGGCAAAAGTTGATTGTCATATGATTAAGAGAAAATAATCCCTATTGGGGTGTGGTGCCTGTCCTTAAAAGGGGCAGCTCCCTCTTTTAATGTTGATGTCTATTTAACAGACTGTTAAATTCTGTTAAATAGCCATCACTAACACATTAGAGGCTGCTGCCCTATATACGTATACTTGGAATCACTGGTCACTTTAATAATGGAACATATTTTGCATTACTCATCTCATGTATATACTGTATTCTATCCTATTCTACTGTATCTACAGTTGAAGTCGGAAGTTTACATACACTTAGGTTGGAGTCATTCAAACTCATTTTTCAACCACTCTACATATGTATTGTTAATAAACTATAGTTTTTACAAGTCGGTTAGGACATCTACTTGGTGCATGACGCAAGTCATTTTTCCAATAATTGTTTACAGACAGATTATTTCACTTATAATTCACTGCATCATAATTCCAGTGGGTCAGACATTTACATACACTAAGTTGACTGTGCCTTGAAACATCTTGGAACATCAAAATGATGGCATGGCTTTATAAGCTTCTGATAGGCTAATTGACATAATTTGAGTCAATTGGAGGTGTACCTGTGGATGTATTTCAAGGTCTACTTTCAAACTCAGTGCCTCTTTGCTTGACATCAAAGGAAAATAAAAAGAAATCAGCCAAGAACTCAGAAGACCTCCACAAGTCTGGTTCATCCTTGGGAGCAATTTCCAAATGCCTGAAGGTACCACGTTCATCTGTACAAACAATAGTACGCAAGTATAAACACCATGGGACCACGCAGCCGCCATACCGCTCAGGAAGGAGAGGCGTTCTGTCTCCTAGAGATGAACGTACTTTGGTGCAAAAAGTGAAAATCAATCCCAGAACAACAGCAAAGGACCTTGTGAAGATGCTGGAGGAAACAGGTACAAAAGTATCTATATCCACAGTAAAACGAGTCCTATATCGATATAATCTGAAAGGCCGCTCAGCAAGGAAGAAGCCACTGCTCCAAAACCGCCCTAAAAAAGCCAGACTACGGTTTGCAACTGCAAATGGGGACAAATATCGTACTTTTTGGAGAAATGTCCTCTGGTCTGATGAAACAAAAATAGAACTGTTTGGCTATAATGACCATTGTTATGTTTGGAGGAAAATGGGGGAGGCTTGCAAGCTGAAGAACACTCTCCCAAACGTGAAGCACGGGGGTGGCAACATCATGTTGTGGGGGTGCGTTGCTGCAGGAGGGACTGATGCACTTCACAAAATAGATGGCATCATGAGGCAGGAAAACTATGTGTATATATTGAAGCAACATCTCAAGACATCAGTCTGGAAGTTAAAACTTGGTCGTAAATGGGTCTTCCAAATGGACAATGACCCCAACCATACTTACAAAGTTGTGGCAAAATAGCTTAAGGACAACAAAGTCAAGGTATTGGAGTGGCCATCACAAAGCCCTGACCTCAATCCCATAGAACATTTGTGGGCAGAACTGAAAAAGCATGTGCGAGCAAGGAGGCCTACAAACCTGACTCATTTACACCAGCTCTGTCAGGAGGAATGGGCCTACATTCACCCAACTTATTGTGGGAAGCTTGTGGAAGGCTACCTGAAACGTTTGACCCAAGTGAAACAATTTAAAGGCAATGCTACCAAATACTAATTGAGTGTATGTAAACTTCTGACCCACTGGGAATGTGATGAAAGAAATAAAAGCTGAAATAAATCATTCTCTCTACTATTATTCTGACATTTCATATTCTTAAAATAAAGTGGTGATCTTAACTGACCCAAGACAGGGAATTTTTACTAGGATTAAATATCGGGAATTGTGAAAACTGAGTTTAAATGTATTTGGCTAAGGTGTATGTAAACTTCCAACGTCAACTGTAAGTCTATGCCGCTCTGACATTGCTCGCCCAATGTTTATATATTTTTAATTCCTTTACTTTTGATTTGTGTGTGTTGTTGTGAATTTTTATATATTACCTCGCTGTTGGAGCTAGAAACTCTAGCATTTTGCTACACCCGCTATAACATCTGCTAAACACTTGTACTGTATGTGACAAATAACTGTCACGTCCTGGCCAGTATATAAGGTTAATTGTTTTGTAGTTTGGTCAGGGCGTGACAGAGGGTATTTGTTTTATGTGGTTTGGGGTGGTGTGTTTGTGTAAAGGGTGTTTGATTTAGTATGTCCGGGTTTTGGTTTATGTCTAGGTAGTTCTATGTGGAATCTAGTGTGTGTGTTTCTATGTTTGGTTGATTGGGGCTCTCAGTTGAAGGCAGGTGTTGTCTATCTGCCTTTGATTGAGAGTCTCATAAATGAGGGTGTGTTTGTGTTTGTGTTTGGTGGGTGATTGTTCTGTGTTCAGCCCTAGGCTTTGCCAGACTGTTAGTTGTTCGTTTGTTCTAGTGGTTTTGTTATTTTGTATTCAGTGGTTTTTGTAAGTGAATAAATCTAAATATGAGCATACACGTACCTGCTGCGTATTGGTCTACATTTTCAGACGACGATTTCGTTATATCGTCGGAAGACGAAGAAGACAATCGTGACAGAATCACCCACCACCAAAGGACCAAGCAGCAGGAGAACAGCATGGATGGATGGACATGGGCGGATTTAAGGAGGTTCGTGTCCAGGGCTATGGAAGAGTTAAGGGAACCCGAGAGGCAGCCCCAAGAAATTTTTGGGGGGGGGCACAAGGGCTGTGAAGAGGGGCAAGGATGGAGCCCCAGGCCAGCTCCCCGCACTAGCCCTGAGGTACGTGTCTCCAATCTGGTACGCCCAGTACCAGCACCCCGCACCAAGCCCAAGGTGCGTGCCCCCAGCCCCGCCAGTCAACAGTCGTCGGAGCTGCCCGCCAGTCAACAGTCGTCGGAGCTGCCCGCCAGTCAACAGTCGTCGGAGCTGCCCGCCAGTCAACAGTCGTCGGAGCTGCCCGCCAGTCAACAGTCGTCGGAGCTGCCCGCCAGTCAACAGTCGTCGGAGCTGCCCGCCAGTCAACAGTCGTCGGAGCTGCCCGCCAGTCAACAGTCGTCGGAGCTGCCCGCCAGTCAACAGTCGTCGGAGCTGCCCGCCAGTCAACAGTCGTCGGAGCTGCCCGTCAGTCAACAGTCGCCGGAGTGGTCAGACTGCGCTGAACTGCCGGAGTGGTCAGACTGCGCTGAACTGCCGGAGTGGCCAGACTGCGCTGAACTGCCGGAGTGGCCAGACTGCGCTGAACTGCCGGAGTGGCCAGACTGCGCTGAACTGCCGGAGTGGCCAGACTGCGCTGAACTGCCGGAGTGGCCAGACTGCCCTGACCTGCCGGAGTGGCCAGACTGCGCTGAACTGCCGGAGTGGCCAGACTGCGCTGAACTGCCGGAGTGGCCAGACTGCGCTGAACTGCCGGAGTGGCCAGACTGCGCTGAACTGCCGGAGTGGCCAGACTGCGCTGAACTGCCGGAGTGGCCAGACTGCGCTGAACTGCCGGAGTGGCCAGACTGCGCTGAACTGCCGGAGTGGCCAGACTGCCCTGAACTGCCGGAGTGGCCAGACTGCCCTGAACTGCCGGAGTGGCCAGACTGCCCTGAACTGCCGGAGTGGCCAGACTGCCCTGAACTGCCGGAGTGGCCAGACTGCCCTGAACTGCCGGAGTGGCCAGACTGCCCTGAACTGCCGGAGTGGCCAGTCTGCCCTGAACTGCCGGAGCTGACAGACTGCCCCGAGCTGACAGACTGCCCAGACTGCCCCGAGCTGACAGACTGCCCCGAGCTGACAGACTGCCCAGACTGCCCCGAGCTGACAGACTGCCCAGACTGCCCCGAGCTGACAGACTGCCCAGACTGCCCCGAGCTGACAGACTGCCCAGACTGCCCCGAGCTGACAGACTGCCCAGACTGCCCAGACTGCCCCGAGCCGCCAGACTGCCCAGACTGCCCCGAGCCGCCAGACTGCCCCGAGCCGCCAGACTGCCCCGAACCGCCAGACTGCCCAGACTGCCTGGAACGGCCAGAACCTGAGCCGCCTCCAATATAGGTGGGTTGGGGAGGGGGGGTGTAGCACAGTGCCGTCGTTGACGGCAGCCACCCTCCCTTCCCTCCCTTTAGAAAGGGGGAATTTTTCTTTTGGGTATTGTTTGGGGGTATTTATATTTTTTTGTGTTAAGGTGCTTCTGGGGTAGCACCTTTAAGGGGGGGGTACTGTCACGTCCTGGCCAGTATATAAGGTTAATTGTTTTGTAGTTTGGTCAGGGCGTGACAGAGGGTATTTGTTTTATGTGGTTTGGGGTGGTGTGTTTGTGTAAAGGGTGTTTGATTTAGTATGTCCGGGTTTTGGTTTATGTCTAGGTAGTTCTATGTGGAATCTAGTGTGTGTGTTTCTATGTTTGGTTGATTGGGGCTCTCAGTTGAAGGCAGGTGTTGTCTATCTGCCTTTGATTGAGAGTCTCATAAATGAGGGTGTGTTTGTGTTTGTGTTTGGTGGGTGATTGTTCTGTGTTCAGCCCTAGGCTTTGCCAGACTGTTAGTTGTTCGTTTGTTCTAGTGGTTTTGTTATTTTGTATTCAGTGGTTTTTGTAAGTGAATAAATCTAAATATGAGCATACACGTACCTGCTGCGTATTGGTCTACATTTTCAGACGACGATTTCGTTATATCGTCGGAAGACGAAGACGACAACCGTGACAATAACATTTGATTTGATGTTATTTGACCCAATATTATGGCCATAGGATGAGCAAATGTATCTTGTTGAGATTTAATTGTAAAATGACTTTGTGTGATCTGAGTCTCATTTATGAGTTTTTCTTATTTTAACTACAGTAGTCATGTCACCACCCGATTAGTTACAGTGAGTCCTCCTACCATTACCTCCTACCATTACATTTGTTCATATCCTTTGCAAGTTAGTGAGCTATTAGCCCAGTTATAAATTTGTGTATAGTCAACAATAGAGTAGTGATTGCTTCTTACAAGAGCACAAAACATGTACATTTCTAGACATCTTTGAAAGCGAGTCGGGGAAAGAGCTTTTTTTGTTCTGAAGAGGCAGTGTTGTATTTTGAGACTGACTTGAATAAGTTAAGTAGCCAATAGACAGAGGGTAGCATAATTTCTATGATTTTCTGTAATAATAGAATGGGAATAATAATGGGTTTTATTTTGTAAAGTGTTTTTTTTCTTCTTCAAAGACCAAAGGTAGGCCTACATTGAACACCACACATTGGCCGCTACTGTAGGCTGAATGATAGCACAGCTATTTCCATGTTAAAATGTTATGGGATGCATTTTCTCCATTGTTTTTGATGGTAGGCCACTCTGGTAGGCCTACATTCTGATCAAATATCCACAGTAGTCTACTGTTGGCCACTGTTAAAACTGTAACTTTAAGTGGGTACAGCCTCAGTGTTCACAGTAATTGTTTTCTAACAAGGGGGCTTTGTGTTGGACAATATTTCTTCCTAGTTAAGAAATAAGAGGTAGCCCTACTGTACCTGTGTGACAGACAGAATTATAGTCTACTATCCCATATATTTTCTCAGCCAATTTCTTCAGTCACCATGCCCTCCTTAAAAAACAAGGTGCTTTTTCTCTGTGCATACCTAGTAGTGGGGTAGGCTAAATAAATACAACAGAATAGAGCAAGTTATAAGAATAGTAATAAAGGAAACAAAATATGCTGTGTAGATCATGCCCCAAGCTCAAGGGGCGGCAGGTAGCCTAGAGTGTTGGACTAGTAACCGAAAGGTTGCAAGTTCGAATCCCCGAGCCGACAAGGTAAAAATCTGTTGTTCTGCCCCTGAGCAAGGCAGTTAACCCACTGTTCCTAGGCCATCATTGACAATAAGAATTTGTTCTTAACTGACTTGCCTAGTTAAATAAAGGTTAAAAAAAATGGTTGAGCTGTAGCAAAATTAGAGGTGGAGAGTGGGCCAACACTCCCAACTTTTTTTTTTAATTCTCTCAGCACTCCAGCCAAATTACGCATGCGCTGCTCCTCACTTAACTCAACTCACATGCTCTGGTGTTGTATTAAAAAATATTATTCTTGTCTCCATTCATGTAAAATGATGTAAAATTACATGAAATGTGTTTATCAAAGGCTATTTTTTCTCGGATCCCCAAATACGATGATAGATTCAAGCAATGCTTTTATTACACTGAACAAAAATAGAAATGCAACATGCAACAATTTTATTGGTTGGGAACACAGATGTGTTTCAGATACCTAAAAAAAAAAGGTAAGGGTGTGGATCAGAAAATCAGTCAGTATCTGCTGTGACCACCATTTGCCTCATGCAGCAAGACATACAGTTTATCAGGGTGTCAACTGTGGCCTGTGGCATGTTGTCCCACTCCTCTTCAATGGATGTGCGAAGTTGCTGGATATTGGCGGGAACTGGAACATGCTGTTGTACATGTCGATCCAGAGCATCCGGAACATGCTCGCCCACACTACGCCATACACGCTGTCACACAAATCAGGCCTTCATGGTTGAATTGCTGCAAAGAAACCACTACTAAAGGACACCAATAAGAAGAAGAGACTTGCTTGGGCCAAGAAACACGAGCAATGGACATTAGACTGGTGGAAATCTATCCTTTGGTCTGATGAGTCCAAATTTGAGATTTTTGGTTCCAACCGCAGTGTCTTTGTGAGACGCAGAGTAGGTGAACGGATGATCTCCGCATGTGTGGTTCCCACCGTGACATGGAGGAGGTGTGAGGGTGTGGGGATGCTTTGCTGGTGACACTGATTTATTTAGAATTCAAGGCACACTTAACCAGCATGGCAACCACAGCATTCTGCAGCGATACGCCATCCTATCTAGTTTGCACTTAGTGACCCAAAACAAACCTTAAGTCTGTGTAAGTGCTATTTGACCAAGAAGGAGAGTGATGGTGCTTCATCAGATGACCTGGCCTCCACAATCACCCAACCTTAACCCAATTGAGATGGTTTGGGATGAGTTGTATCGCAGAGTGAAGGAAAGCACCCAAGAAGCACTCAGCATATGTAGGAACTCATTCAAGACTGTTGGAAAAGCATTCCTCCTGAAGAAAATGTCAAGAGTGTGCAAAGCTGTCATCAAGGCAAAGGGTTTGAAGAATCTGAAATATAAAATATGTTTTGACTTTTTAAACACTTTTTTTGGTTACTACATCATTCCATATGTGTTATTTCATAGTGTTGATGTCTTCACATTTTAACATCTTGACCATGTTCTGTTATAATATCCACCCGGCACAGCCAGAAGAGGACTGGCCACCCCTCATAGCCTGGTTCCTCTCTAGGTTTCTTCCTAGGTTTTTTTCTCAGGAGTTTTTCCTAGGGAGTTTTTCCCAGCCACCGTGCTTCTTTCACATGCATTGCTTGCTGTTTGGGGTTTTAGGCTGGGTTTCTGTACAGCACTTTGAGATTTCAGCTGATGTACGAAGGGCTATATAAATAAATTTGATTTGATTTGATTTTGATTTGATTTGATTCACTATTATTCTACAATGTAGAAAATAGTAAAAATAAAGAAAAACCCTTAAATGAGTAGGTGTGTCCAAACTTTTGACTTGTACTGTATCTACAGTAATGAAATTGCATTCTATTGGTGCATCCTACTTATTAGTCAACCAACGACAGATCGGCTCTTGTTGTCAAATTGACTGGGTCTGAGCCGCACGCTAACCGAATCAGTTAGCTTACGGAGACGCTCAAATTGACTGGAGCCACTCAAGTTGACTGGGCCTAAGACTAACGCTAACCGATTGTGGCACAATCCATTAGAGTGCTGTACTCAGGAAGTGTAAAGTGGATGTTGTTCCCACTGTGACAATTAAAACCTATCCGAACCAAAAGCCGTGGATAGATGGCAGCATTTCGCCCAAAACTGAAAATGTGAATCATCACATGTTGGTAAAGCATTCACCCTGAAGCTTCTTGAGAAAATGCCAAGAGTGTGCAAAGCTGTCATTAAGGCAAAGGGTGGCTACTTTGAAGAATCTGAAATATAAAAGGTATTTTGATTTGTTTGACACTTTTTTGGTTTCTACATGATTCCATATGTGTTATGTTATAGTTTTGAGGTCTTCACTATTATTCTACAATGTAGAAAATTGTACAAAATAAAGAAAAACCCGTGAATGAGTACATGTGTCCAAACTTTTGGCTGGTATTTATACTCTTTTTTGTATATTATTGTGTACTGTTATATATTTCTGCACTATTTGAGTTAGGAACACAAGCATTTTGCTACACCCGCAATAGCATCTGCTAAATATGTGTATCCGACCAATGACATTTGATTTATACAAATTGCTCAGCCCCAGTCAATTTGACAGCAAGAGATTTGTTGGCCACAAAAATATTACATTTATCTCCTTTAAAATTAACTTTAAAACTTAAACGTTTCACTACGCCTTCAAGATGGGTGGGGGAACTAAAATGTTTTGCCCGAGAGGTGGTTTGCAAGCCCTGATACATCTGACAAACGTCAGAGCCGTTGTAGTACGATTCAATCTTAGTCCTGTGATGATGCTTTGCCTGTCTGATGGTTCGTCAGTGGACAACGCGTGGTTTCTTATAAGCGTCTGGATTAGTATCCCGCTCCTTGAAAGCGGCAGCTCTAGCCTTTAGCTCGGTGCAGATGTTTCCTGTAATCCATGGCTTCTGGTTGGGATATGTACGTACAGTCACTGTGGGGACGACATCGTCAATGCACTTATTGATGAAGCCGGTGACTGAGGTGGTATACTCCTCAATTTTTATTTTATTTTTTATTTTACCTTTATTTAACAATGGCGGCCTAGGAACAGTGGGTTAACTGCCTTATTCAGGGGCAGAACGACAGATTTTTACCTTGTCAGCTTGGGGATTCGATCTTGAAACCTTTCGGTTCTAGTCCAACGCTCTAACCACTAGGCTATCTGCCGCCCCAATGCCATAGGATGAATCACGGGAACATATTCCAGTGTGTGTTAGTAAAACAGTCCTGTAGCGTAGCATCCACTTCATATGACCACTTCCGTATTGAGTGAGTCACTGGTACTTCCTGCTTTAGTTTTTGCTTGTAAGCAGGAATCACGAGGATAAAGTTATGGTCAGATTTGCCAAATGGAGGGCGAGGCGGAGAGAGGGGTAACAAGATGAGGGTGCTACAGGGAAAGACAAGGAAAGAATGAGAGCACCTCGAGGTGACTGTTAAATTAAGCATTAGGGTCTGTGAATTCTCTGTGATGGTGGTGCTTGCCTATGGGGAATTTCACCATATCTCTCAGTCCCGATGGCTGGGAGAGAGGGACAGACGGGGGATGGCGATGAGCGACATTATTTCACTGGGTTCTTGCTATTTGTTATGGAGTGGTCCTCCTGTAACAGACTGCGATCCCTGGTCAAAAGTAGTGCACTATAAAGGAAATAGGGTGCCATTTAGGACGAAGTCTGTGCCGGTGGGTATTATTACAGCAGTAAGTCGGACCCCAGCTAGCTTCACTGTGTAACTTTCTCTTTTCCGTCTCCTGATGAATCATTTTCTTGCTCCCTCACTCCCTCTAGGCCTACATTCATCTCCCCTGTTGTTGTACGGTATCTGTGACTTTTTTTGGCCAGGTTGGATAAAGATTTTCAATTAAATTGAATTCTAGTCACACAGGGCATAATAGCCTCATTGATTTTCTGTCTCCTTAAGGATTCCCCTACTGTGACGGAAATGAGAGCTTTGATTCTCTGGACCGTGTCTCTGAATTGAAATACATCTGGTCTGTAAAGTCAACCTATCTCCAACAAGTTGTAGGACATTGTATTAAGTCTTTCAACAAAGTCAGTATGTGGCTACAGACAACTATCTAGCTTTCATGATCCAAGATGGCATAGCAGTCGGATGTCTGTTTTTGTCTTGTCCCGTCCCGTGTATATATCGTTTTCTTCGTATATATTTTTTTATCTCAATTTCCATCTACGGACTGAACATAATATACTGCAACCCGCCTCACCCAATGTGGTACGGATCTGCTATTTTTTATATTTTAGAACCGGAACCCCCATCAGAAGCTAGGAAGCTAACTAGCTGCTAGCTAGTAGTCAGTTAGCCACTGTTAGCGGTCATCACCGTTAACTCGGACATCAACCAGCCTAAGCCCGGTCAATTCCTGCCAGTCTGCACAGCGCGATATCAACCCAGAGCATATCGAACTACTTTTTCTCTACCACATCTCTGGATTCCTAACACAAGCTCTGAACCTTTACACTGGATCATTGCAGCTAGCTAGCTGCTATCTGAGTGGCTACTCCTGGCTAACGTCTCTGTCCCGAAGCAAGCACCAGTTAGCCTGGAGCTAGCCTTGAGCTAGGCCCATCTCCCGGCTAGCCGAAGAGGTCCATCAGCCAATTCTTGGGCTACAATAAATCTTTTGCCAATTGCCTCGGACCCTTTACTGCCGACACGGAGCCCCGCCGATCCATCACGACTGGTCTGCCGATGTAACCGTTTGAGGGAGTTTCAACAGGCTCTTCCGTTGCGACGTCCCCTGGAGGACCATCTGCTAGCCTGCTAACCCCGGCCCACTAGCTGTCTGAATCGCCGTGTCTCCAGCTCGCCAAGCTACTCACTGGACCCTATGATCCCTCGGCTACACATGCCTCTCCCTAATGTCAATATGCCTCGTCTATTGCTGTTTTGGTTAGTGATTATTGTCTTATTTCACTGTAGAGCCTCCAGACCTGCTCAATATGCTTTAGCTAGCCCTTTTGTTCCACCCCCCACACGTGCAGTGACCTCACCTGGCTTAAATGGTGCCTCTAGAGACAAAACCTCTCTCATTGTCACTCAATGCCTAGGTTTACCTCCACTGTACATTTACATTTACGTCATTTAGCAGACGCTCTTATCCAGAGCGACTTACAAATTGGTGCATTCACCTTATGATATCCAGTGGAACAACCCCTTTACAATAGTACATCTATATATTTTGTTGGGGAGGAGGGTAGGGGGGGCTAGAAGGATTACTTAATCCTATCCCAGGTATTCCGTAAAGAGGTGGGGTTTCAGGTGTCTCCGGAAGGTGGTGATTGACTCCACTGTCCTGGCGTCGTGAGGGAGCTTGTTCCACCATTGGGGTGCCAGATCAGCGAACAGTTTTGACTGGGCTGAGCGGGAACTGTGCTTCTGCAGAGGTAGGGAGGCGAGCAGGCCAGAGGTGGATGAACGCAGTGCCCTTCTTTGGGTGTAGGGACTGATCAGAGCCTGAAGGTACGGAGGTGCCGTTCCCCTCACAGCTCCGTAAGCAAGCACCATGGTCTTGTAGCAGATGTGAGCTTCAACTGGAAGCCAGTGGAGTGTGCGGAGGAGCGGGGTGACGTGAGAGAACTTGGGAAGGTTGAACACCAGACGGGCTGCGGCGTTCTGGATGAGTTGTAGGGGTTTAATGGCACAGGCAGGGAGCCCTGCCAACAGCGAGTTGCAGTAATCCAGACGGGAGATGACAAGTGCCTGGATTAGGACCTGCGCCGCTTCCTGTATGAGGCAGGGTCGTACTCTGCGAATGTTGTAGAGCATGAACCTACAGGATCGGGTCACCGCCTTGATGTTAGCGGACAACGACAGGGTGTTGTCCAGGGTCACGCCAAGGCTCTTAGCACTCTGGGAGGAGGACACAATGGAGTTGGCAACCGTGATGGCGAGATCATGGAACGGGCAGTCCTTCCCCGGGAGGAAGAGCAGCTCCGCCTTGCCGAGGTTCAGCTTGAGGTGGTGATCCGTCATCCACACTGATATATCTGCCATACATGCAGAGATGCGATTCGCCACCTGGTTATCAGAAGGGGGAAAGGAGAAGATTAATTGTGTGTCGTCTGCGTAGCAATGATAGGAGAGACCATGTGAGGATATGACAGAGCCAAGTGACTTGGTGTATAGCGAGAATAGGAGAGGGCCTAGAACTGAGCCCTGGGGGACACCAGTGGTGAGAGCACGTGGTGCGGAGTCGGAGTCTCGCTATGCCACCTGGTAGGAGCGACCTGTCAGGTAGGACGCAATCCAAGAGTGAGCCGCGCCGGAGATGCCCAACTCGGAGAGGGTGGAGAGGAGGATCTAATGGTTCACAGTATCAAAGGCAGCAGATAGGTCTAGAAGGATGAGAGCAGAGGAGAGAGAGTTAGCTTTAGCAGTGCGGAGAGCCTCCTAGACACAGAGAAGAGCAGTCTCAGTTGAATGACCAGTCTTGAAACCTGACTGATTTGGATCAAGAAGGTCATTCTGAGAGAGATAGCAAGAGAGCTGGCCAAGGACGGCACGCTCAAGAATTTTGGAGAGGAAAGAAAGAAGGGATACTGGTCTGTAGTTGTTTACATCGGAGGGATCGAGTGTAGGTTTTTTGAGAAGGGGTGCAACTCTCGCTCTCTTGAAGACGGAAAGGACGTAGCCAGCGGTCAAGGATGAGTTGATGAGCGAGGTGAGGTAAGGGAGAAGGTCTCCGGAAATGGTCTGGAGAAGAGAGGAGGGGATAGGGTCAAGCGGGCAGGTTGTTGGGCGGCCGGCCGTCACAAGTCGCAAGATTTCATCTGGAGAGAGAGGGAAAAAGAGGTCAAAGCATAGGGTAGGGCAATGTGAGCAGGACCAGCGGTGTCGTTTGACTTAACAAACGAGGATCGGATGTCGTGAACCTTCTTTTCAAAATGGTTGACAAAGTCGTCCGCAGAGAGGGAGGAGGGGGGGGGGGGAGGATTCAGGAGGGAGGAGAAGGTGGCAAAGAGCTTCCTAGGGTTAGAGGCAGATGCTTGGAATTTAGAGTGGTAGAAAGTGGCTTTAGCAGCAGAAACAGAGGAAGAAAAGTGGAGAGGAGGGAGTGAAAAGATGCCAGGTCCATAGGGAAGCTAGTTTTCCTCCATTTCCGCTCGGCTGCCCGGAGCCCTGTTCTGTGAGCTCGCAATGAGTCGTCAAGCCACGGAGCAGGAGGGGAGGACCGAGCCGGCCGGGAGAATAGGGGACATAGAGAGTCAAAGGATGCAGAAAGGGAGGAGAGGAGGGTTGAGGAGGCAGAATCAGGAGATTGGTTGGAGAAAGATTGAGCAGAGGGAAGAGATGATAGGATGGAAGAGGAGAGAGTAGCAGGAGAGAGAGAGCGAAGGTTGCGACTGCGCAATACCATCTGAGTAGGGGCAGAGTGAGTAGTGTTGGAGGAGAGGGAAAAGGATACAAGGTAGTGGTCGGAGACTTGGAGTGGAGTTGCAGTCAGATTGGTAGAAGAACAGCATCTAGTAAAGATGAGGTCAAGCGTATTGCCTGCCTTGTGAGTAGGGGGGGACGGTGAGAGGGTGAGGCCAAAAGAGGAGAGGAGTGGAAAGAAGGAGGCAGAGAGAAATGAGTCAAAGGTAGACGTAGGGAGGTTCAAGTCACCCAGAATTGTTAGGGGTGAGCCATCCTCAGGAAAGGAACTTATCAAGGCGTCAAGCTCATTGATGAACTCTCCAAGGGAACCTGGATGGCGATAAATGATAAGGATGTTAACCTGTTAGGGCTAGGGGGCAGTATTTACACGGCCGGATAAAAAACGTACCCGATTTAATCTGGTTATTACTACTGTCCAGAAACTAGAATATGCATATAATTATTGGCTTTGGATAGAAAACACCCTAAAGTTTCTAAAACTGTTTGAATGGTGTCTGTGAGTATAACAGAACTCATATGGCAGGCAAAAACCTGAGAAGATTCTGTACAGGAAGTGCCCTCTCTGACCATTCCTTGAGCTTCTTGACTCTGTTTATTGAAAACTTAGGATCTTTGCTGTAACGTGACACTTCCTACGGCTCCCATAGGCTTTCAGAACCCGGGAAAAAGCTGAATGATGTAATTCCAGCCCCTGGCTGAAAAACATTAGCGCCTTTGGTAAGTGGTCTATCAGAGGACAATGAGCTGAGGCACGTTTTGAAAACGGCGCGAACGAACGAATACAGCTGGCTAGCTAACCTTGTTAGTTTCTCAAAGTTAGTTTCTGAAAGTTACACCTACAGCTTTAGCTACACCTTTATCCTTGATGCACTATTTAGCTAACTGTAGCTAACTAGCTAACATTACACTAATCAAATCGTTCCGTTGTAATGTAAGGAATGTAAGGAAATGTAATATTACCCGCGGAGCGAAGAACACGACTACTCACTCCAGCATCCGGAAGTACACACATCCTACCATACCCTTGTCTGTACATTATGCCTTGAATCTATTCTTCCACACCCAGAAACCTGCTCCTTTTACTCTGTTCCAAACGCACTAGATGACATATTCTTATAGCCTTTAGCCGTACCCTTATCCTACACCACCTCTGTTCCTCTGGTGATGTAGAGGTCAACCCAGGCCCTGCAGCCTCCAGCACCACTCTCATTCCGCAGGCGCTCTCATTTGTTGACTTCTGTAACTGTAAAAGTTGTGGTTTCATGCATGTTAACATTAGAAGCCTCCTACCGAAGTTTGTTTTATTCACAGCTTTACCACACTCCGCCAACCTGGATGTCCTAGCCATGTCTGAATCCTGGCTTAGGAAGGCCACCAAAAATGCTGAAATTTCCATCCCTAACTATAACATTTTCCGACAAGATAGAACTGCCAAAGGGGATGAAGTTGCATTCTACTGCAGAGATAGCCTGCAGAGTTCTGTCATACTATCCAGGTCTGTTTCCAAACTATTTGAGCTTCTACTTCTACTAAATCCACCTTTTCAGAAATAAGTCTCTCTCACTGTTGCCGCTTGTTATAGACCCCCTTCAGCCCCCAGCTGTGCCCTGGACACCATATGTGAATTGATATCTTCAGAGTTCGTACTGTTAGGTGACCTAAACTGGGACATGCTTAACACCCCCCGGCCATCCTACAATCTAAGCTAGATGCCCTCAATTATCAAGGAACCTACCAGGTACAACCCTAACTCTGTAACCATGGGCACCCTCATAGATATCATGCTGACCAACTTGCCCTCTAAATACACCTCTACTGTCTTCAACCAGGATCTCAGCGATCACTGCCTCATTGCCTGCATGTGTAATGGGTCTGCGGTCAAACGACCACCCCTCATCACTGTCAAACGCTCCCTAAAACACTTCAACGAGCAGGCCTTTCTAATCGACCTGGCCTGGGAATCCTGGAAGGATATTGACCTCATCCCATCAGTAGAGGATGCCTGGTTGCTCTTTAAAAGTGCTTTCCTCACCACCTTAAATAAGCATGCCAAATTCAAAAAATGTAGAACTAAAACAGATATAGCCCTTGATTCACTCCAGACTTGACTGCCCTTGACCAGCACAAAAACATCCTGTGGCGTTCTGCATTAGCATCGAATAGCCCCAGCGATATGCGACTTTTCAGGGAAGTCAGGAACCAATATACACAGTCAGTTAAGAAAGCTAAGGCTAGCTTTTTCAAACAGAAATTTGCATCCCGTAGCACTAATTCCAAAAAGTTTTGGGACACTGTAAAGTCCATGGAGAATAAGAGCACTTCCTCCCAGCTGCCCACTGCACTGAGGATAGGAAACACTGTCACCACCTTTAAATCTACGATAATCGCTAATTTCAATAAGCATTTTTCTATGGCTGGCATGCTTTCCACTTGGCTACCCCTACTCTGGCCAACATCTCATAGCAACTTGCCCAAGCCCCCCCCCCCCCCCCGCTTCTCCTTCACCCAAATCCAGACCGCTGATGTTTTGAAAGCGCTGCAAAATCTGGATCCCTACAAATCAGCTGGGCTAGACCATCTGGACCCTCTCTTTCTAAAATTATCAGCCAAAATTGTTGCAACCGCATTACTAGCCAATTCGACCTCTCTTTCATATCATCTGAGATACCCAAAGATTGGAAAGCTGCGGTGGTCACTCTAGACCCAAACTGTTATAGACCTATATCCATCCTGCCCTGCCTTTCTAAAATTTTCGAAAGCCAAGTTAACAAACAGATCACCGACCATTTCACCGACCATTTCGAATCCCACCATTTCGAATCCCACCTTACCTTTTCCACTATGCAATCTGGTTTCCGAGCTGGTCATGGGTGCACCTCAGGCATGCTCAAGGTCCTAAACGATATCATAACCGCCATCGATAAAAGACAGTACTGTGCAGCCGTCTTCAACGACCTGGCCAAGGCTTTCAACTCTGTCAATCACCGCATTCTTATCGGCAGACTCAACAGCCTTGGTTTCTCAAATGACTGCCTCGCCTGGTTCACCAACTACTTCTCAGATAGAGGTCAGTGTGTCAAATTGGAGGGCCTTTTGTCTGGACCCCTGGCAGTCTCTATGGGGGTGCCACAGGGTTCAATTCTGGGGCCAACTCTTTTCTCTGCATATATCAATGATGTCACTCTTGCTGCCGGTGATTCTCTGATCCACCTCTACGCTGACGACACCGTTCTGTATACATCTGTCCCTTCTCTGGACACTGTGCTAACAAACCTCCAAACGAGCTTCAACGCCATACAACACTCCTTCTGTGGCCTCCAACTGCTTTTAAATGCTAGTAAAACTAAGTGCATGCTCTTCAACCGATTGCTGCCCGCACCCTCCTGCCCGACTAGCATCACTACTCTGGACGGGTCTGACTTAGAATATGTGGACAACTACAAATACCTAGGTGTCTGGTTAGACTGTAAACTCTTCTTCCAGACTCACATTAAGCATCTCAAATCCAAAATTAAATCTAGAATCGGCTTCCTATTTCGCAACAAAGCCTCCTTCACTCATGCTGCCAAACATACCCTCATAAACCTGACTATCCTATCGATCCTTGACTTCGGCGATGTCATTTACAAAACAGCCTGCAACACTCTACTCAGCAAACTGGATGTGGTCTATCACAGTGCCATCCGTTTTGTCACCTAAGCTCCATATACTACCCACCATTGCGACCTGTATGCTCTCATTGGCTGGCCCTCACTACATACTCGTCGCCAAACCCACTGGCTCCAGGTCATCTATAAGTCTTTTCTATGTAAAGCCCCACCTTATCTCAGCTCACTGGTCACCATAGCAACACCCACCTGTAGCACGCGCTCCAGCAGGTATATTGCACTGGTCATCCCCAAAGCCAACACTTTGGCCGCCTTTCCTTCCAGTTCTCTGCTGCCAATGACTGGAACGAATTTCAAAAATCACTGAAGCTGGAGACTTATATCTCCCTCTCTAACTTTAAGCATCAGCTGTCAGAGCAGCTTTCCGATCACTGTACCTGTACACAGCCAATCTGTAAATAGCACACCCGACTACCTCATCCCCATATTGTTACTTATCCTCTTGCTCTTTTGCACCCCAGTATCTCTACTTGCACATCATCATCTGCACATCTATCACTCCAGTATTAATGCTAAATTGTAATTATTTCGCCTCTATGGCCTTACCTCCCTACTCTTCTACATTTGCACACACTGTACATAGATTTTTCTATTGTGTTATTGACTGTACGTTTGTTTATGTGTAACTTTGTGTTGTTGTTTTTGTCGCACTGCTTGCAGTTGTAAATGAGAACTTGTTCTCAACTGGCCTACCTGGTTAAATAAAGGTTAAATAAAAAATAAATCAATAAAAAAGTTATATCCCACAGTCAATCTTAATCCTAACTCGGGATCCATGTGCACAATTATTTTTACTTCAGGTTCTTGAGTGAGGATTCTAGATCTCAAATTAAGATCTGGACCTTTTAATGTCCTGTCAAATGATGGGCAACCTTACATCCTAGAGTTACAGAAATGGTACTCTGTTTGTTTTGTTCTGCAGGTCATTGTGGGAAGACGTTTGCCATCTTGAAGAGGTATGTCAGCGACGCAGTGCCAAAGACGAGATGGCTTCTGGTGGTGGATGATGACACACTCATCAGGTAAAGCTCTCAGTACACATACACACATACATGTACACACGCACGCACACACACACACACACATGCACGCAGCCAGACACACATACACACACATACAGACAGACAGACAAACAGACACAATGGCTGATGGTGTGTCTGAGTGATAGTTCCTCCTCAGTCCAAAATGTGTGTGTGTACACTTGTGCCAAAACCCCTGATGCAGTGAAAAAGCTGTCAAATAAAAAAGTACAAAAGTTGAAAAAACTCTTGTGTCAGGACTGCCTCCTGAGGTTAAAGTCAGCAAACGTATTATATTTTATTTAGTGCGGAAGTTACTGGATGTAGAGAGCAGTGGTGTCAGAATTGGGGGGTTTTGATGAGGAATATCCTACCAGTGAACAGGTGTGTGTAAGTGTGTGTGCGCTGTTTGTGTGTGCACACCTGTGTGAAGAGAGAGAGAATATGTGTGTGTGTGCACGTGTGTGTGCACATGTGTGTTTGTTTGCATTCGGTGTGTGTTTGTTTGTACATGCATGTGTACCCTCCCCAGCCTGCCCAGACTGCAGATGCTGCTGAGCTGTTACGACCCCTCTGAACCGGTGTGTCTAGGGGAGAGGTACGGCTACGGACTGGGCCAGGGAGGCTACAGCTACATCACCGGAGGAGGGGGGTGAGTCACTTACAACACTTGCATCTAAAATGGCACCCTATTCCCTTCACCGTATACTACTTTTGATGGCCCTGGTCAAAGTAGTGTATTATGTAAGGGATAGGGTGCCTTTTGGGACTAAGCTAACATCTGACACAGACATTTTGTATTCAGCAATTGATGTTAATTGAGACAGAGGCCATACTTTTAGACCAGTGGTTCCCAACTCCGGTCCTCGAGTACCTCCAACTAGAGGTCTTCATGGGTCCAACGGACCAGAAATTCCGAGATCCGACCAGGGACCCGAGTGGGTCCGGGTCCTATATTCTCACTTTTGTTCTCGGATCACGTGCGCCTGCTGCTGAGGATAGAGCAGGCGAGTGAGAGGGGCCTTGGCCTATAGGCTACTCTTGATTGCGCAGATGGAGGCCTTTTTCATTGAAGTAAAACTAAAGTTAGAGGAGAAAGAGTACAGTGAAAAGTAGTCGACAAGTGGAACGTCCTCTGTGGGTACAAGTTGTAATATTGTAGTGAACAAAGGTGAGAAGAACATTGGTGCGGCCAAATGGACTGTGTGCAACTCGCTATTCAGGTTTGATACAATTTTGTATTTATCATTATTATTATTGTTGTGTATCATTATTATTATTATTATTGTAGGCATATTTAAAAATCGAAACCAGTTCTTTAAATATGTAGTGTTTAGATTCCTTTTGTTGAGGCATTTTCATTGGATAAGTTGTTCGAACTGTCTTTTTTATTTTGTGCTCCGTGTTTGTGCTTTAGTTTAAGATAGGTTACAAGTAGGCCTGTTGTAAAATAAATATTATTTGTCTATAGAGCTCGCCAGCTTGTAGTCCTAAAAAACAGAAATTGGTTACCTCTGGTTCGTTCAACCATTCTTAAGGGGAAAATTAATGGGAAAAGAATTGGAATAATTATAACATATAAGATCTCTTAAGCCTGGATCATCGGGCTCCCACGCCTCAGCGGGATCGACAGGCTCCCATGCCTCTGCCGGTTCGTCGGTATTTTACACCCAGTTGGCTTGTCCAGCACCCGTGCCTCGGCCGGCCCGTCAGGCTCGCCCAGGTGGGATGCAGGGTGGCACCCCTAGAGGGGAGGTATTGTCACACCTTCTCCCGCTCCCCCTGAGCGCCAGGCTCCCACCATTACGCACTACTGCAACAATCATTACGCACACCTGCCTTCCCCCGGTCATGCGCATCAACGATTATTGGACTCACCTGGACATTGTGTCATTACCTCCGCTATATCTGTCTGTTCCCAAGCTCTGTTCCCAGTTTCAGGATTAATGTTTCTTTGTCTTTGCATACCCGGTTCTGACGCTGTCTCTGTCCTGTTTGATGTCTGTTCTTTATTAAATGTTCAACTCCCCGTACCTGCTTCTCATCTCCAGCATCGGTTCTTACAATAACTAAAGAAATCTGCAATTAATTTGGACATTTTTGGTGTCGTTTAGTGGTGGTTTCTTTGCAGCAATTCGACCATGAAGGCCTGATTCACGCTGTCTCCTCTGAACAGCTGATGTTGAGATGTGTCTGTTACTTGAACTCTGAGGTGCAATCTGAGGTGCTGTTAATTGCCGATTTCTGAGGCTGGTAGCACTAATGAACTTATCCTCTGCAGCAGAGGTAATTCTGGGTCTTTCTTTCCTTTGGTGGTCCTCATGAAAGCCAGTTTCATCATAGCACTTGATGGTTGTTGCGACTGCACTTGAAGAAACTTTCAAAGTTCTTGACTGACCTTCATGTCTAAAAATATTGATGGACTGTCGTTTCTCTTTGCTTATTTGAGCTGTTGACATAATATGTAACCTGTTTCAGGAAACTAGGCGTATGTCACAGGTCACTACTTCACACGAGAGCCATTTGATCATAATCTTTTTTTAAATCAAAATGCATTTTTTTGAAGAAATGCCTTCTGGAACATGTAAACTTTCATGTGTCTTAATAACAAACTTGTATGCCATCTGTTAATACAAATACAATTGTTAAATTACAAACCAGTTGGTTTAGCCACAGAAAAAGGGAGCAATATTCCCGCTAACCATGATTGGCTGAGATAATGAGTGGGCTGGACATGCCCGAGCGATGAGTTCAGATTGGTCTGCCATATAGCACACTTCTGTCTATTTGAGCTGGTTAGTATGTGTAGATAATCCTGTCTAACGCGTTTAAAAATATATATATATAAGTTGAAGTTGGAAGTTTACATACACTTAGGTTGGAGTCATTAAAACTCGTTTTTCAACCACTACACTAATTTCTTGTTAACAAGCTATATTTTGGGCAAGTTGGTTAGGACATCTACTTTGTGCATGACACAAGTAATTTTTCCAACAATTGTTTAGAGACAGATTATTTCACTTAAAATTCACTGTATCACAATTCCAGTGGGTCAGAAGTTTACATACACTAAGTTGACTGTGCCTTTAAAAAGCTTGGAAAATTCCAGAAAATGACATAATGGCTTTATAAGCTTCTGATGGGCTAATTGACATAATTTGAGTCAATTGGAGGTATACCTGTGGATGTATTTCAAGACCTACCTTCAAACTCAGTGCCTCTTTGCTTGACATCATGGGAAAATCTAAAGAAATCAGCCAAGACCTCCACAAAATTGTAGACCTCCACAAGTCTGAATATTGCTGGTGTCAGTAAACGTCGCCAGAAAAGTGTAATTAAATTGTTGCCAGCAGCACAGTTAGTCACCAACGCTCTGGTAAACATGAAAACAGCCTTACCAGCTCTGCTAGGGTGAGTAAAATGGTCAGAGTGGGGTGTTCTCTCATTTGTGTCTGGAATGCACGGATCAACCCTACTCATCGGCCAGAGTGTCCAGTGTGCACTCTGAATGCTCCGAGAGCGAAACACTGAATTTACGAACGGACAATCTGACAGCCCAGTTGCAGTCCCCAACACTCTAACATAAAAACAGCCTAACCAGCTCTGCTCGGGCGAGTAATGTTCAGTGAGCTGTTCTCTCATTTGTGTCTGGAAGTAGATAGCAAGTTAGCCAGTTAACTTTGGTGTTTGACTGCTGCTGTTAGTACAGAACGCTCGGATCAACCCTTGAAGAGATGGGTCGGGCTAAAGCTTAAGAGGGTGTGAATGATGCTGAATGGGTGTAGACAAAGAAGAGCTCTCCAGTTGGTACCACAACATTCAAAGGCCATTTTCTCAAAGGTGAGGTTACAAGTTTATCAACTTTCAAAGCAGAATTACTTTCCCATTGTTCCTCAAATGCAGTGTATGATATACAATTTTATTGCTCTCCGTCTCTGCTTTTATCCAATGTAAAATACACCATTTCAAATTTTGCTACATAAGACTGGATCAAGGCGGTCGGTCACATATGGACTTGGTCTTTTACCAAATAGGGCTATCTTCTGTATATCACCCCTACCTTGTCAAAACCCAACTGATTGGCTCAAATGCATTAAGAAGAAAAGAAATTCCCCAAATTAGCTTTTAACAAGGCACACCTGTTAATTGAAATGCATTCCAGGTTGACTACCTCATTAAGCTGGTTGATAGAATGCGAAGACAAAGGGTGGCTACATTGAAAAATCTAAAATAAAAACACTTTTTTTTGGTTACTACATGATTCCATATGTGTTATTTCATGGTTTTGATGTCTTCACTATTATTTTACAATGTAGAAAATAGTACAAATAAAGGAAAAACTCTGAGTAGGTGTGTCCAATGCACGAAATGTTTCGAATGGGAAGCATGCGGACGCCTTAAGACAGATTGCAGACTTTTTTTCAGACGATTTTGTAATACATTCATGATTTTACTTGTCTGAATCGAATATTCCCATTTCTTATCATGAGGGGAAAAGGAAATATTCCTGAACTTTAGGCTACACATTTGATATTTGAAACAAAATCATGATTGTGTTGTATTTTGAATCAAACAATATTGTATTCTAATATTGTGAGGATAGTGGAGATGATTTATTTAAGCTATTAGTAGAACAACGTGATAAGACTCAATAGTGAACCTTTATAATTTAGTACAGGGCTACTGTACAACATAGTAATTAGGCCAGAAGGCCTACCGTGGCATATTGTAGCCTACTTTATTGAAGAAACTTCTGAATATGAAAAAAATTTAGTAGGGAGAGTAATTTCGTGTTATTTGGAAGTCTTTATCCAAAGAAACAGATGCAAAGTGTTACCTTTTATAATTATATTTAAAAAAATGATCACAGTCATTGCTGCAATCAATATCACTTTAATTTACAATGTGGTAGGCTAATTATTTAAAAGTTGTTTTTTAATAACTTTCTTTTCTCCAAGTTATTGACATGGGTTACATTTCCAGTTTAATCATGTTATTTCAGTTGTAATATGTCACATTCTTCCATTTATCTTTTTCATATTTTCATTGTTCTTAATAAGATGTTTTTTCATTGGGGCAGAAGTAGTGAAGGCAGACAATGACCATTTCCCATGCCATTTCTGCTGTCTAGTATTAAGCTGGTTTGACACAATAACAGTGTCAGATCAGCTGGTCTAGTAGTTTTATTGTGCAGTTTTTTTGTTGCAAAAATAGTTATTTTAGCTCGGAGCTACGTGTAATCTCCCTTTTAGTAGCGTGTCAATAAATCCAGTGGCAACCTGCAGGTAATTTGCAGGTTCCGCGTCTTCGTTGCAATCAGGCCATTCATTCATAAATATTTGTGGGATCTGTGTGTGTACAGTACGTGTGATATTACCTGACTACCATGCGAACGGTCGCTCTTCACTGGAAATATTCAACATAAACCTTTAAAGTCCTACTCCAGTCTCCTTTTCAACTCCTTTATCACCTAGTTCTTAACAAAAGGCACATCTCTATAGGTGGTCCACGTGTCCTCTGACATGGCACAAATGGAGGTGGGGGGGTTTTTCCTCTTTTGTTCTCTATTGCTCCTATTTTGTTCCTCAAGCAAGTCTTTTTGCTTGAGTTGTTTTCTCCTGAAAGTGATTTAAGGTGGACAGGGTTTGATTAGCAGACTGATCGTGGACCACATGGAGAGTTTGCTTACTTTTTAAGTGAGTTTGTTTTGTCGTTTGGCCTATGACGTCAGAGCGCACCACCAGACCTTTAATGGCCTACTCCATGAATTTTGCACTTGTGTCTAAAAAAACACAATTTTGCTCAAAACACATTTGTTTACCTGTGCGTACATTACTGTATTTGTACATGTGATATTGTTTTTCAACCAAAAACAAATAGCTGGAATGCGTCTAAATTGTCAATCCACCTTGTTTTCCCTTAATTGTGTTGGTCAGAGTAGTGATGTTGATGTGTGTGTTAATAATAATAATAATTGATTGGATTCTCCACCTAGGTGCTCAATCATTTTCTGTGCCAGAATGATCAACACACACAAGCTAATGTGTGTTTTTGTGTGTGTGTTGTGTCCTGTCAGGATGGTGTTCAGTAGGGCTGCGGTGGTGAGGCTCCTGGCCAGTGACTGCAAGTGTTACAGTAATGACGCCCCTGATGACATGGTGCTGGGGATGTGTCTCAATGCTCTGGGGCTCCCTGTCACACATAGCTCCCTCTTCCACCAGGTAAAACACTGGCCTTACTCATTACCCTTATGCCAGGAACCTACAGTTTGGAATTTTATTGGCATGATTCATGTCACATACTATTTTCATGATTGTTCATTCATGATCGTATATGAAAAATGAGAGCTCTAGAGTCGCTCAGTGTGGCAGGGTCAACAATAGCCGATTTACTGCACTTGTGATTTCCTGACAACAGCAAATCTTCCCAAACAAAAGTCTAGCATGTCAGAAGTGTCTGTGCTGTGTGAACCCTGCTACAAAAGAGATTCCACGCCAATAGGAACGCTGTGTTCTGGCATGCACTGTAGAAAAGTTGAAGCAATTGGGATATCTTTTTACACAGCATGTTATCTAACATTTTCAACACCTTAAATTACACTTTCTAGGTATCCGATTTTATTAACCATATTGTAGAGCTACTAGAACAGATTATTGCAGATTTTACAAATAAGCACTTTCTGCTATCTTCTATTTTGAAAAGACAAATTCAAATCCAAAGAAATGTAACTTAATTTATACAAGTGGTAAGTGAGAACACCCTTCAGATAGCAAATCCTAAAGATGTATCAGCTGTTATGTCGTACAGTGGAGCACATCCACTGCACAACATAGCGAAGAAGTTTGGATGATCAAAACTGCACTGTGGGAGAGAGCCATTACCTTATAAATGTTTATCCATTACCCTTACCTAATACCAACTACAGTTGCGCACAAGTACTACATAGAGCCATGACTACATGGAACTCTATTCCACATCAGGTAACTGATGCAAGCAGTAACATTTTAAAAACAGATAGAAATATACCTTATGGAACAGCGGGGACTGTGAAGCAACACAAACATAGGCACATGCATACTCACACACGATAACATACGCACTATACACACACGTACACATGGATTTTGTACTTTAGATATGTGGAAGTGGTGGAGTAGGGGCCTGAGGGCAGACAGTGTGTTGTGAATGTATTGTAATGTTTTAAATGTTTGCTGGACCCCAGGAAGAGTAGCTGCTGCCTTGGCAACAGCTAATAGGGATCCATAATAAATACAAAACCAATTACCCTTCTCTAATAAGTTACCTAAGACCTAATATTCTTTACCCCCCCAAAAAAATCACAGTACGTCAATTTCCCAGTTCAACAATGGTTGTTGTAGCAAGGCTCAGGTTACAAAGACACTAGTCTTTGGTATCCAATAGCCAATATCCCTCCTTAGTTTCCTCCTCACTTTCTCCTCATCCCCTGGGGGACTGGTTGTCTCTGATTGTACCAGTGTATTTATTAACCCTGTTTAAGAGTAGCAATTACAGCAGTCTCCAGTGCAGTCTCCTGTGGCTGACAGAAATGGAAGGTGTTGAAAGGAATTGTTCACTCAAATTACTAAATGGCATATTGGTTTTCTTGCCCTGTAAGCGGTCTATGGACAAGGTAAGGGAGGCAGGTATAATAATTGTTATGTCCTTTCAGGCTCGACCTGAAGACTACTCCAGAGACTTCCTAGCCCACCAGGTGCCCATCTCCTTCCACAAACACTGGAACATCGACCCCATCGCAGTCTTCAACAGGTGGCTAAAGGATGAGTCGAGGTCAACAAGCCCACACAGACTAAACAAGAGCACCAAGGAAGAGTTATAGTCACTCAGACAGTATCAGTCTTAGTGTGTGTGTGTGTGTGTGTGTGGAGTCATGGACAAACAAATTGTCAGCATGTTTCCTCCGTCGGTGTAAATGTTTTCTATATTGTTAATCTTGCGGAGATATAATGTGGAAGGTTCATGCAAGTCTATGTCCATGACTGTGTGTTTGGGAACTTATTCATGACTGAGGCCAGGCACGTTAGAGCAGCCCACTACTATGGACTTTCAAAGGTAATTTACGCTTGGGCCAACATGCTCAACATTTACCATGAATGCGATCTCCGCAAACTTTGGGGAAAACGCCTTTAAAAGACACATTGTCGGCTGTCTAGCGCGCAGTATTGTATTGAATCCCGGCCACAGTTTCAATAGATTTGCATGTTGAGGTTGTCAGTGTGTGTTCGGATCTTGTCTGTGTATATTTATAATATGATATAATCCATTTCTTGCAAAATTGAACAATGAAAGTCATTTTTTTCTTAAGGACATATCTCAATATTATTGCTACATGCTGTACAATGTGTACTATTTTTATAAAACGTGTTTGCGCTGTCTTAATGGAGTTTTATTTCTGCCATTTGGTTTCAGGATTAATTCATTACTATTAATTCTGACTGTAAATATCACACACAAAACAAGTACTGTTTAATGGAATTTTAAATAGAATCTTAGAGAAATGTGTCCAGATGTTTTGTTGATGATAACTTTGAAAGCAAAGAGCCTTGCGCTGGGCTTGGGGGGGGCACGTTTCTGTCATGACACACTAGCTTTCCTCATTACTTCATGAATGATCAGTTTTAACTTGTAACTTTATTTATGGAAGGCTTATCAGTACAGGCCCAGCATGGGGACAGGGATGTGGTTAAATTAATCTTTAATATGTCAAACTCCTTCCACGGAGGACCTAGTGTCTGCAAGTTTTAGTTTTTTCCTTTTCAATTAAGCCCTAGAAAACCAGGTGTGGGGACCTTACTAATTAGTGAACTTAATTCATCAATCAACTACAAGGGAGGAGGGAAAACCAGCAGACATTCGGCCCTCCACGGAATGAGTTTGACACCTGCTTTATATGGTGTAAAGTCAAGATTGAGTCATTCACCAAGAATAGAGTGGCCTCTTGTATTTGTATTTATTATGGCAAAATTAGTTATACAATTTTAAAAACATTACAATACATTCATAACAGATTTCGCAACACACTGTGTGCCCTCAGGCCCATGCTCCACTACCACATATCTACAACACAAACTACATATGTATGTGTGTTATGTGGCAGACCAGGGGGTTGGGTCAAAACGTTTACACTGATCAGATACGTACAGAGTAGGATTAGCTCAGTTTCAAAGGTGTTTATTAAAATAATAGTTCATAAGAAAAGAATAGGTCTCCACCATGAGACCCTCTCCGAGATACCGTTTTCTTGGCTCCGGGTCCTGTGGGTATCAAAACTGAACTCACTCCTGTTACCTCTGCAACCCTCCCCAGCTATACGGGAGTCCTTTCATCCCCCACGCTCTCTCCCATGTGCTGCCCTTCCGGCAGCCTTATGGGACTTGTACAGCTGGTGAGCAATCAGCCCTTGATTACTCACCAACTCCCAATCAGCCCCAATTAGTCCTGGCCGGAGAGCCTGTCGAGACCTGGCACGTCCAGCAGATGGAGCCTTCGCCTCGTGATGTATACTCCATCTGTGCTAGTCATTTAAACAGACAGCTCTGTGCATTCAACATGTCAATACCTCTCACAAATACATTGCTAAATTTCCACATTATTTATTACAAGATATAGTTGAGGTTTATGGTTCAGTGAATGATTTGTCCCAAATACAATGCTTTTTGTTTTTGAAATATTTAGGACTAACTTATTCCTTGCCACCCATTCTGAAACTAACCGCAGCTCTTTAAGTGTTGCAGTCATTTCAGTAGGTGTAGTAGCTGACGTGTATAGGGTGAGTCATCCGCATACATAGGCTTTACTCAAAGCCAGTGGATTGTCGTTAGTAAAGATTGAAAAAAGTAAGGAATTCCTTATTCTACCTTGAATATGTTAGAGCCTTCAACTCATCTCCACAGTATAGCAGGTTGTGTAAAGCAATAAACTCCAAAGCTTTTTACTGTTATTCTTTTTTTCATATATCTTTGTTTCATAGTGTAGTTTCTTCTTTTTATTTAGTTTAGTCACATGATTTCTCAATTTGCAGTATGTTTACCAATCGGTTGTACACCCAGACTTATTTGCCATCGCTTTTGCCTCATCCCTCTCAACCATAAAATTTTTCAATTCCTCATCAATCCACGGGGATTTACCAGTTTTTATAGGCATTTTCTTAATGGGTGCATGCTTATCAGTAACTGCGTAAGCAATTTCATAAATGTGTCAAGTGCAGCGTCTGGTTGATCCTCATTACACACCATGGACCAACAAATATTCTTTACATCAACAATATAGGAATCACTACAAAACGTATTGTTTGACCTCTTATACACTATTAGGCCCAGCCTTTGGAACTTTGGTTTTCCTAGATACGGCTACTATATTGTGATCACTACATCCGATGGATCATACTGCTTTCAAGCACATTTCTGCAGCATTAGTAAAGATGTGATCGATACATGTTGATGATTTCATTCCTGTGCTGTTTGTAATTACCCTGGTACTGATAACCTAAACCAGATTGCAGGCACTGGTTACAGTTTGAAGCTTTTTCTTGAGTGGGCAGCTTGATGAATGCGAGTCAATATTTAAATGAATTGAATTCAATTAGCTTTATTGGCATGAAGTAACAATGTACATATTGCCAAAACTTACTTTGGAGATTTACAATAATAACATAATACAAATAATAATAGTCAATATTGTCAATGGGACAACAGAAACAACAATAATCAAGGGTCAAAATAACCATACGTTGATCAATAACAATAAGCATAGAGGACGTGTGCAGGTTGGTTGGTCTGTCAGACACTGTCCCTCATCTTATGGCAGGCAGCAATGTAGTGCGCTGCCAGCCCACAGTTCTCTGCGTCGTCCCCCAACAGGACGGGTAGCCTATTCTCATCAGAGTGGTCTTTCAAACCTTGAATAAAGGTTTTACATTTGGGGAAATTAAACTCTAATTGTTTAATATTTTTTACATTTTGTCAGGAAATGCAGCTCTGTCTCGGGTTCTGCTGTGGTGCAGTGGTTGCACAGCCTTTCCTCTACAGGGAGCCAGGTTTTCCTGTGTCTACCCTTCTCAATGGCAAGGCTGTGCTCACTGAGCCTGTACTTTGTCAAGGTTTTTCTAAGGTTTTGATCAGTAACCATGGTCAAATAGTTAGCAATGGTGTAGAGTCGATTTAGGGCCAGATAGCACTGCATTTTGCTTTGTGCTTGTGTTTTCCAATAAGCAATGTAGTTTTGTTTATTCTGATTGATTAGATGTTCTGGTCCTGAGGCTTCAGTGTATTAGTAGAACAGGTTTGTGAACTCAGCCCCAGGATCAGCTGGATGAGGGGACTCTTATTTTTGCTCAGCTCTTGGCATTGCAGGGCTTGGTAAGAGGGGGTCACTGTATTTTAAATGTTTCCAAAACGTAATTGCTTTTTGTTTTTGTTTTTATTATTAGTGGATATTGGCCTAATTCTGCTCTGCGTGCATTGTTTGTAGTTTTCCTCTGGACATGTAGGAGAATCTTACAGAACTCTGCATGCAGGGTTTCAATGGGGTGTTTGTCCCATTGGGTGAAATCTTGTTTTACAAGTGGACCCCACACCTCACTACCATGAACTGCAATTGGTTCAATGACACATTCAATTAGTTTTAGCCAAATTTTAATAGGTATTTCAATTTGAATTAGCTTTTTAATGGCGTAGAATGCCCTGCGTGCTTTCTCAGTTCATTCACTGCCTTATTAAGGTGTCCAGTTGAGCTTATTTTTAAACCTAAGTAGTATGTGCAGTACTCTATATATTTGGTACCAATTGAGAACTTTTGGCTTCGGCTTTGTCTCCTGTTTGCAGGTACTGTAACACAATGATCTGTTTCATCTGTCTTTGTGCTTGTCTCCACCCACCTCCCCAGTGTATTTATACCTGTGTTCTCTGTTTGTCTGTTGCCTGCTCGTCTTGTCTTGTCAGGTCTTACCAGCGTGTTTTCTCCCTGCTTTCTCATATTCTGTTACCTAGTTTCCCCAGTTCTGACCATTCTGCCTGCCCTGACCCCGAGTCTGCCTGCAGTTCTGTACCTGCCATTCTGTACCTGCCTAACTCTGAGCTGTTTACGAACCTCTGCCTGTCCTGACCCTGAGCCTGCCTGCTGTTCTGTACCTTATTGACTCTGCCCTGGATTACGGGCCTCTGCCTGCCTTTGACCTGTCTTCTGCCTGCCCCCTGTTTGGGTCAATAAACATCTTTAACTCTAGCTGTCTGCATCTGGGTCTTATCCTGAGTTCTGTTAGTACCAGTGACTCGCTGAATACGGAAGTGGTCAGATGACGTGGAGGCTATGTTACAGGACTGTTTTGCTATCACAGACTGGAATATGTTCCGGGATTCATCCAATGGCATTGAGGAGTATACCACCTCAGTCACTGGCTTCATCAATAAGTGCGTCGATGATGTCGTCCCCACATATCCCAACCAGAAGCCATGGATTACAGGCAACATCCGCACCAAGCTAAAGGCTAGAGCTGACGCTTTCAAGGAGCGGGACACTAATCTGGACGTTTTAAGAAATCCTGCTATGCCCTCAGACGAACCATCAAACAGGCAAAGCGTAAGTACAGGACTAAGATTGAATCGTACTACACCGGCTCTGATGCTCGTCAGATGGGGGAGGGCGTGCAAACTATTACGGACTACTAAGGGAAATCCAGCCGTGAGCTGCCCAGTGACGCAAGCCTACCAGATGTGCTAAATGCCTTTTATGCTCGCTTCAAGGAAAGCAACACTGAAGCATGCATGAGAGCACCAGCTATTCTGGATGACTGTGTGATCACGCTCTCCGTAGCCGTTGTGAGCAAGACCTTTAAACAGGTCAACATTTACAAGGTTGTGGGGTCAGACGGATTACCAGGACATGCACTCTGAGCATGCGCTGACCAACTGGCAAGTGTCTTCACTGACATTTTCAGTTGGGTTAATTTTGTCCCATTCCTCCTGACAGAGCTGGTGTAACTGAGTCAGGTTTGTAGGCCTCCTTGCTTGCACACGCCTTTTCAGTTCTATAGGATTGAGTACAGGGCTTTGTGATGGCCACTCCAGTACCTTGACTTTGTTGTCCTTAAGCCATTTTGCCACAACTTCGGAAGTATGCTTGGGGTCATTGTCCATTTGGAAGACCCATTCTCGACCAAGCTTTAACTTCCAGACTGATGTCTTGAGCTGTTGCTTCAATATATATACATAATTTTCCTCCTCATGATGCCATCTATTTTGTGAAGTGCACCAGTCCCTCCTGCAGCAAAGCACCCCCACAACATGATGCTGCCACCCCCGTGCTTCACGGTTGGTATGGTGTTCTTTGACTTGCAAGCCTCCCCCTTTTTCCTCCAAACATAACAATGGTCATTATGGCCAAACAGTTCTATTTTTGTTTCATCAGACCAGAGGACATTTCTCCAAAAAGTACGATATTTGTCCCCATGTGCAGTTGCAAACCCTAGTCTGGCTTTTTTATGGCGGTGTTGGAGCAGTGGCTTCTTCCTTGCTGAGCGGCCTTTCAAGTTATGTCAATATAAGACTCGTTTTACTGTGGATATAGATACGTTTGTACCTGTTTCCTTCAGCATCTTCACCAGGTCCTTTGCTGTTGTTCTGGGATTGATTTGCTCTTTTCGCACCAAAGTACATTCATCTCTAGGAGTCAGAACACGTCTCCTTCCTGAGCGCTATGATGGCTGCGTGGTCCCATGGTGTTTATACTTGCGTACTCTTGTTTGTACAGATGAACGTGGTACCTTCAGGCATTTGGAAATTGCTCCCAAGGATGAACCAGGTGTGAATGTCTACAAAAAAAAAATTCTGAGGTCTTGGCTGATTTCTGTTGATTTTCCCATGATGTCAAGCAGAGGCACTGAGTTTGAAGGTAGGCCTTGAAATACATCCATATGTACACCTCCAACTGACTCAAATGATGTCAATTAGCCTATCAGAACATTCTAAAGCCATGACATCATTTTCTGGAATTTTCCAAGCTGTTTAAAGGCACAGTCAACTTAGTGTATGTAAACTTCTGACCCACTGGAATTGTGATACAGTGAATTATAAGTGAAATAATCTGTCTGTAAACAATTGTTAGAAAAATTACTTGTGTCAGGCACAAAGTAGATGTCCTAACCGACTTGCCCAAACTATAGTTTGTTAACAAGAAATTTGTGTAGTGGTTGAAAAACGATTTTTAATGACTCCAACCTATGTGTATGTAAACTTCAGACTTCAACTGTACATGGTACTTTTATATAAAGCAGTCACATATAATAATAATAATAATAATAATTATAATACATTTCCAAACATAAGCTCTTTAATCCCAACCCTCAGCCACTCTCAGCCCATAGACCACCCTCGTTTGGTTTCCATGTGCCATATATTTTCAATTGTGCTGTGATGTTTTACAAAATGTATATTATCCACAGATTGTGAGCTAAAGAGTACTTTTTTGAGTACTTTCATAGTAAATAAATAATAACTATGGCTTTCCAAATCACCCAACACTGCTATTTGTAAGGTTAATTTTAATTGCATGTTGTGATTTTTTTAACCATTCCTGAACCTGTGACCAGAAACAAGCTACATCAGGGCAATACCAGAATAAATGATCTATTGATTCTGTCTCTTCGCAGACAAATCTACAGAGCTGAGATTGTTGTATGCCCTATATATATATATATATATATATATATATATATATATATATATATATATATATATATATATATATATATATATATTACATTCTGTTGGTGACAAGAATTTTATATAATAATTTAAATTGAAAAACTTGTTGAATCAAGTGTAGTATTTTGTACCAGTTCATAACTCCTCTGTTTCTATTCATAATATCATTAACAAATATAATTTAAAAAAAAATGTAATCCATAAAGAATGTTTTTTTATTAATCAGTATATTTGAATTTAACCATAACATTTGTTGTATTATTTGTTCTATATTTTCTGGAGGATAAAATTGAAATTGTAACAAGCTTTGTATGGCTTGTTTAAGAAAGGGTGATAATTTAAACTACATTTCATTTTCAAATAGTCGGAAATGAGAAGTTGTAATCTGTATACAGGCAAAAGGGCAATTTTTGAACGAAGGATGAGCCTTTCTTAATAATCTACCCGAGAACCATTTTAGGTTTAAGTATAACTTATGTATGAGTGAAGCTTTTAGTGAGAGCTTTATTTTACTTTCATTTTAGCCCCCCAAACTCATATGCATTATATAAATAGGCACGTTTAATTTTGTCTGGCTTAGCATTCCAAATAAAATGAAATATTTTTTGGTCATAGGATTTAAAAAATGAGTCTTCTGGAGTAGGCAGTGCCATTAGTAAGTAAGTAAACTGTGATGGGACCAAAGAGTTAATCAATGTGATTTTTCCATAAATAGACAAGTATTTACCTCTCCATGGTTGCAGAATCTTATCTATTTTTGTCAATTTTGGTAAGTTAATTTATATTTTGAGATGTGAATACCAAGCATGTCTACTTCACCATCCGCCCATTTTATTGGTAAACTATAAGGTAGTGTAAACACATTTTTTTTTTACTATCCAATATGTAATATGGTACACTTGTCATAATTTGGTTTTAATCCAGAGAGGCTAGAAAAGTGATCAAGATCTTCAGTGAGACTGTGCAGGGATCCAGATTGCGGACTGAAGAAAAAACTAGAATCATTGACATACATGGTCACTTTTGTTTTCATCCCCTGGATTTCTAACCCCTTGATGTTCTTGTTGGATATCATTTAATAGCTAGCATTTCAATGGCCATGATAAATAGATATGGAGACAACGGACAGCTTAGTTTTACTCTTCTTTAAAGCTCAATACTTTCTGAGAAGTAACCATTATTTACTATTTTACACCTGGGTTTTCTGAACATAACTTTAACCCATTGTATAAGAGATTCACCAATTAAAGTAAACCAGGCATTTATATATACATTCTAGTCGTACTTTATCAAACACCTTTTCAAGATCTGCTATGAAGACCAGGCCTGATATCTTCGATGTTTCATAATGTTAAATTGTCTCAAGTAACTGTCGTACATTATCTCCAATATATCGTCCATGTAAAAAACCTGTCTGATCAGGATGAACAATATCTGGTGAAACCTTTTTTATTCTATGTGCTATGCATTTTGCCAGGATTTTCACATCGCAACATTGAAGTGTTAGAGGCCTCCAGTTTTTTAAATGTACTGGATCTTTATACTTACCCCCTGGGTCCTGTTTTAGTAGTATTGAAATCAGACCTTCTTGTTGCGTACCTGAAAGTCTACCATTTGTATAAGAGTAATTAAAACATGCTAATAATGGATATTACATCAAAAAAGGTCTGATATACCTCTACTGGTATACCATCAAGCCGTGGTGTTTTTGCAGACTGAATAGATTTTATAGCCTCAAAAAGTTCCTCTTCTGTAAGTTGGCCTTCACACAGGTCTTTCTGTACATTTGTTAATTTTACATTATTATTAGGAAAGAAATCCTTACAGTTAGCATCATTCAGTGGAAATGGAGGCGACTGAAAATAAAAAATATGCTCAAAATATTTTGCTTCCTCTTTCAAAATATCATTTGGTGAATCATGGATAACTCCATCATTTGTAACAAGTTTCTGTAAATTATTTTTGGTAGAATTTTTATGTTGAAGATTCAAGAAACATTTTGTGCATTTTTCACAATTTTCCATCCAATTCGCTTTATTTTTGTAATACATTACAGTTGATGGTTCTTGAATAAGTACCTCCAATTATTTTTGTTTTTCCTCTAACATATTTTGTGCCTCTATAGTACAGTTTCCATTACATCTACCTGTGCTGTTACTTCCTCTATTTCCTTCATTAGTCTAATCTCTTTTGACCTAAACTGCTTTTGTTTTAACGATGAGTATGGTATTGAATGGCCTCTAAAAGTACATTTGAAAGTGTCCCATACAATAAGGGGATCTGCCGTACCTATGTTGTACAAAAAAAGTAAATTATGAAATATTTTGTCTTAGTTAAGAACAAATTGTTTTCCATTAGGCATTGATTAAATTTCCAATAACCCCGGCCACGTGAAGAATTCTGTAAGAGTTATATGGAGACCAATTAGATCCGATCGTATTCGGTCTCCTATTAACACTTTTTTAAACTTTTGATGCCAGGAAGAATGAGACTAGGAAGTAGTCAAGACGGCTAGCTTGATTAAGCCTCCTCCATGTATATCTCACTACGTCAGGATTTTTCATCCTCAATATATCCTCTAGTACTAATGTATCCATGATCTTTGTGATCTCTTAAGTGCTTGAGGGTGATAGTTTGGTCTGGGTGTCTTTAGGTGCCTTTTGGCAAACTCCAAGCGGGCTGTCATGTGCCTTTTACTGAAGAGTGGCTTCCGTCTGGCCACTCTACCATAAAGGCTTGATTGGTGGAGTGGTGCAGTGACGGTTGTTCTTCTGGAATGTTCTCCCATCTACACAGAGGAACTCTGGAGCTCTGTCAGAGTGACCATCGGGTTCTTGGTCACCTCCCTGACCAAGGCCTTTCTCCCCCAATTGCTCAGTTTGGCCTGGCAGCCAGCTCTTGGAAGAGTTTTGTTGGTTCCAAACTTCTTCCATCTAAGAATGCTGCAGACATTTTTTGGTACCCATCCTCTCTCTGAGCTCTATGTTCAAGTCCTTCGACTTGAAGGCCAGTTTTATTGCTTCTTTAATCAGAACAACAGTTTTCGGCTGTGCTAACATAATTGCAAAAGGGTTTTCTAATGATCAATTAGCCTTTTAAAATCATGAACTTGGATTAGCTAACACAACGTGCCATTGGATCACAGGAGTGATGGTTGCTGATAATGGGCCTCTGTACGCCTATGCAGACATTCCATTAAAAATCAGCTGTTTCCAGCTACAATAGTCATTTACAACATTCACGATGTCTACAATGTATTTCTGATCAATTTGATGTTATTACAATGGACAAAAATTAGCTTTTCTTTCAAAAACAAGGACATTTCTAAGTGACCCCTAACTTTTGAGAGGTAGTGTTTGTAAATAAGGTATTTCTGTTGTTGCAACAATTCCTAAAAACCTGTTTTCGCTTTGTCATTATGGGGTATTTTGTGTAGAAAACATTTAATTTAATCCATTTTAGAATAAGGCTGTAATGTAACAAAATGTGGAAAAAGTGAAGGGGCCTGAATACTTTCCCGAATGCTCTGTATTTCCCTGTCATATTGCATCATTTATGCAGCAGCATACAATACAGTTTTGGGCTCACCTTGTAATTCCTGTGCTCACTTGGCACGGCGGTGATTCTTGTGGGCTCTAGAAAGAGGCCCAAGTCCCTGACTTGGAATTCCGAGTTCGATGACCGTTCAAAATAAGTCTTGAACTCACTGATGCCTGATATTTCCCAGTTCCGAGTTTCCAGTTGTTTTGAATGCGGCAGAAATCATGCTGGCTTGACAGCATGGCCAATGTATTCAAACTTTAAATTAGATATGTTGAAATTGGGCAGAAAAAGGTTTGTCCCTTAAGAGCAATGGAATTTGGGTGCATACTGAAGAGGCCTCCAGATATTTAATGCTTCAGAGGCTGTAAGTATAATAGGAATCAGATGGGACATTTCTGACTATTCCAGGCATGTTTTAGCCAGGGAAAATTACACTGAACAAAAAGCTGACAACTGATGAAGCTGAGAAGTATTTCTGTCTGTAATGAAGCCGTTTTGTGGGGAAAAACTCATTCTGATTGGCTGGGCCGGGCTCCCAGGGCCAACCATGGCTGCACCCCTGCCAAATCATGTGAAATCCATAGATTAGGGCCTAATTTATTTTTTTCAATTGACTGATTTCCTTATATGAACTGTAACCCAGTAAAATGTTTGAAATTGTTGAATGTTGTTTTTCTATTCTTGTTCAGTATATATTGCTGATGACCCATTAGCTGCTTTAAGCCTTCCCTGTGAAAATGAAGGACATACTGTTATTCCAGTGGAAACCATTTAGTTTATTAACATTTAATTAAATGTTTAACAGATATAGTTACATTTTTTGTGAGGCAAGGAAGCAAATATATATATTTTTAATGTGGACATTTTTGTTACAATACTATAGCAACCTTTAGCTCACCACCTAATCAAGAGATACAAGGGGCATAGTTCAGCCATAACTTAAGAAGTTTGAGGACATTATTTTTGCTATAATCATACAATTTTTAAATGTTATTGTTGAGAAAAGTGAAGAGGAGTATCCGTTAAACATTGAATTTAATTCGTATGGACTTAACAGAAATGGAACCCCCCCCCCCGCAGATGATACAAGGAATAGTAGTAGTTCAGTGCATGACTGATCTGGCAGTCCCAGATAGGATTTATGTGATTTGTCAGTGAGAGACTGGATTGGTACGATAGCTCTACAATATAATCTTAGTGTTGGAAGTTGATGTGATAGATGTGGGGAGTTTCCATCACAATGTATGGTTTTGACTCTTGAATATTTGAACCCTTGCAACGAAGAACCATTTATCTCCGTTTTGGAAGATGTTGGTGATATGACATAGTTATATAGTCAATATGAATCATCCAATGTTTTGATACAGACCATAAATGTGCAACATATACAGTGGTTCTTCCTGTAAAAGTTGCGTCATACTGCAGCACACCTTGCGGGCTGCCGCAGAATTCTATGGCACGTTATTTAAGTGTCAGCCATTGTTGCCATTAATGCTAGTTAGTGCTAGTTTGACCACCAGAGGGCATCTTTGAGAAGCATTTGACAGTCTTTAATACTATACTAGAGAATTTAAAACCTTTTTTTATAGAAATGTAGCTTAATTTATTTGATTAATATTATGGTGTTTCTATTCCAAGAAAAATGAAACCTTCAACGTGTGCAACGTGACTGGTTGGGAGTAGGCTACAGAACTAAGAGCAAAATAATCCTAACAATACCCTAACAGATTCAGTGAAAATAAAAATCTCATTGATTTATCAAGACCAGTCCCCATGCTTGTCTCAGAGCAGCGCGAAACGGTGCTGAAATAGTTGACCACATGCAGGTAGGCTATTGCTTCTATCTTCAATATGCTTTAAATGCCACAATGTCACAAATAATTGAACACACAATTCTTAAAACTCTGAGAAGGGTAACAGGTGATCTGCACTGCATATTAAACTGACATTCTTATTGCTATATTCCATGCGTTACTGTGTGTTTTTTGACCCTCTCGCTCTCTCTCTCTCTCTCTCTCTCTCTCTCTCGCACACACTCTTGCTGTCTTGACCTCTGAATGCTCGGCTATGAAAAGCCATTCTGTCATTTACTCCTTAGGTGCTGACTGGTTGCACCCTCTATAACCACTGTTTATAATATTTGACCCTGCTGGTCATCTATGAATGTTTGACTGACAACTTTAGTGAGAGGTCTAATGCTTTAATATTTAATCATTTCTGCCCTCCGTATTCATATTCATTATATAAATAGGCCCATGTGCACCACGATATTGGGGGTGCACCATGCGGCCGTGTCCAACGGGGTAAGGGGGTGCGCCATGCGGCCGTGTCTAATGGGAAAAGGGGGTGCGCCATGCGGCTGTGTTTAACGGGATATGGGGGGGCGCCATGTGGCCGTGTCTAACGGGGAAAGGGGGTGCACCATGCGGCCATGCCTAACGGGGAAAGGGGGTGCGCCATGCAGCCGTGTCTAACGAGGAAAGGGGGTGCGCTAAGCGGCTGTGCCAAATGGGGAAAAGGGGAGCGCCATGCAGCCGTGTCTAATGGGGAAAGGGCGTGCGCCATGCAGCCGTGTCTAACGAGGAAGGGGGGGTGCCATGCGGCCGTGTCCAACGGGGAAAGGGGGGGCGCCATGTGGCCGTGTCTAACGGGGAAAGGGGGTGCGCCATTCAGCCGTGACTAATGGTGAAAGGAGGTGCTCCATGCGGCCATGTCTAACGGGGAAGGGGGGGCGCCATGCGGCCGTGTCTAACGTGGAAGGGGGGGTGCCATGCGGCCGTGTCTAACGGGGAAAGGGGTGCGCCAAGCGGCCGTGTCTAATGGGGAAAGGGGGGGCGCCATGCGGCCGTGCCTAATAGGGAAAGGGGGTGCGGCATGCGGCCGTACCTAACGGGGAAAGGGGGTGCGCCATGCGGCCGTGTCTAATGGAGAAAGGGGGGATGGAGCCGGTCGGGCAAAAACCCAGGTGACATGGAGATGATGGGATCCAAGTTCGGGAGAGAGCCGAAGCAACCCACCCTCCCAACCCTCCCGGCCCAGAACCCCGCGCAGAGGGAAGGGAGAAGCGGAGGGCGTTGGCCCCCTACCCTACCCAGTCCTCAGAGAGTTATAGATACTCCAGCCATTTACCCGTGCTTCATTGGTCTGTTTTGCTTGATGGCCCTCCGACCTGCAACCGCTTTCTACAGTTATATAGTGTGAAGTCGGAAGTTTACATACGCTTAGGTTGGAGTCATTAAAACTAGTTTTTCAACCAATCCACAAATTTCTTGTTAACCTGTCTGGGATAGGGGGCAGTATTTTCACGGCCAGATAAAAAACATACCCAATTTAAACTGGTTACTAGTCTTGCCCAAAAACGAGAATATGCATATTATTAGTAGATTTGGATAGAAAACACTCGGAAGTTCCTAAAACTGTTTGAATGGTGTCTGTGAGTATAACAGAACTCATATGGCAGGCAAAAACCTGAGAAAATTCCAAGCAGGAAGTGGCCTGTCTGCGAATTTGGAGTTCTCCATTATATAGCACTTTCTAAGGCTTCCATTGGCTCTCTAAAGCATTCAGAAAGCGGATTGAGGCGTCTCCTGTCTCTGGGCAGAGTACAGGAGCACAGTTTGTCAGTGGACTGCCTGGTGACTAAGAGTAGGAAATGTGCGTTCTCACGAGACCTTGCCATTTTTTTCTTCCTTTTTGAATGAATACAGCATTGTCCGGTTGGAATATTATCGCTATTTTACGAGAAAAATACCATAAAAATTTATTTTAAACAGCATTTAACATGCTTCTAAGTACGGTAATGGAACATTTTGAAATTCTTTGTCTCGAAATGCGCTCGCGCGTTACCCTTTGGATAGTGACCTGAACGCATGAACAAAACGGACGTATTTGCACATAACTATGTATTATTTGGAACAAAAACAACATTTGTTGTGGAAGTAGCAGTCCTGGGAGTGCATTCTGATGAAGAACAGCAAAGGTAATCCAATTTTTCTAATACTAATTCTGAGTTTAGTGAGCCCCGAACTTGGCGGGTGTCAAATTAGCTAGCCGTGATGGCTGAGCTATGTACTCAGAATATTGCAAAATGTGCTTTCGCCAAAAAGCTATTTTAAAATCTGACATAGCAATTGCATAAAGGAGTTCTGTATCTATAATTCTTAAAATAATTGTTATGTATTTTGTCAACGTTTATCATGAGTAATTTAGTAAATTCACCGGACGTTTTCGGTGGGAATACAATTTCTGAACATCACACGCCAATGTAAAAAGCTGTTTTTTTATATAAATATGAACTTGATTGAACAAAACATGCATGTATTGTATAACATAATGTCCTAAGAGTGTCATCTGATGAAGATCATCAAAGGTTAGTGCTGCATTTAGCTGTGTTTTGGGTTTTTGTGACATATATGCTTGCTTGAAAAATGGCTGTGTGGTTTATTTGTATCTAAGTACTCTCCTAACATAATCTAATGTTTTACTTTCGCTGTAAAGCCTTTTTGAAATCGGACAATGTGGTTAGATTAACGAGAGTCTTATCTTTCAAATGGTGTAAAATAGTTGTATGTTTGAAATATTGAAATGATAGCATTTTTTAGGTTTTTGTATTTCGCGCCACGCTCTTCCACTGGGTGTTGAATAGAGTGGGACGCTAACGTCCCACCTAGCCCAGACAGGTTAATTAACCAACTATAGGTTTGGCAAGTCGGTTAGGATATCCTTGCCTTTAAACAGCTTGGAAAATTCCAGAAAATGATGTCATGGCTTTATAAGCTTCTGATAGGCTAATTGACATAATTTGAGTCAGTTGGAGGTGTACCTGTGGATGTATTTCAAGGACTACCTTCAAACTCAGTGCCTCTTTGCTTGACATCATGGGAAAATCAAAACAAATCAGCCAAGACCTCAGAAAAGAATTGTAGACCACACATCTGGTTCATCCTTGGGAGCAATTTAGAAATGCCTGAAGGTTCCATGTTCATCTGTACAGACAATAGTACGCAAGTATAAACACCATGGGACCACGCAGCCGTCATACCGCTCAGGAAGGAGACGCGTTCTGTCTTCTAGATGAACGTACTTTGGTGCGAAAAGTGCAAATCAATCCCAGAACAACAGCAAAGGACCCTGTGAAGATGCTGGAGGAAACAGGTATAAAAGTATCTATATCCACAGTAAAACAAGTCCTATATCGACATAACCTGAAAGGCCGCTCAGCAAGGCAGAAACCAGTGCTCCAAAACCACCATAAAAAAGCCAGACTATGGTTTGCAACTGCACATGGGGACAAAGATCATACTTTTTGGAGAAATTTCCTCTGGTCTGATGAAACAAAAATAGAACTGTTTGGCCATAATGACCATTGTTATGTTTGGAGGTAAAAGGGGGAGGCTTGCAAGCCGAAGAACACCATCCCAACCGTGAAGCACGGGGGTGGCAGCATCATGTTGTGTGGTGCTTTGCTGCAGGAGGGGCTGGTGCACTTCACAAAATAGATGGGATTATGAGGAAAGGAAAATTATGTGGATATATTGAAGCAACATCTGAAGACATCAGTCAGGAAGTTAAATCATGATCGCAAATGGGTCTTCCAAATGGACAAAGTCCCCAAGCATACTTCCAAAGTTGTGGCAAAATGGCTTAAGGACAACAAAGCCAAGGTATTGGAGTGGCCATCACAAAGCCCTGACCTCAATCCCATAGAACATTTGTGGGCAGAACTGAAAAAGCGTGTGCGAGCAAGGAGGCCTACAAACCTGACTCAGTTACACCAGCTCTGTCAGGAGGAATGGGCCAAAATTTACGCAACTAATTGTGGGAAGCTTATGGAAGGCTACCCGAAACATTTGACCCAAGTTAAACTATATAAAGGCAATGCTGCCAAATACTAATTCAGTGTATGTAAACTTCTGACCCACTGGGAATGTGATGAACGAAATTAAAGCTGAAATAAATATTTCTCAACTACTATTCTGACATTTCACATTCTTAAAATAAAGTGGTGATCTTAACAAGAAGTTTATCTTTAAAATGGTGTGTAATACTTCTATGTTTGAGGAATTTTAATTATGAGATTTCTGTTGTTCTAATATGGCGCCCTGCTATTTCACTGGCTGTTGTCGAGATGGGCGTCCCACAAATCCCAGAGAGGATAAAGTACGACTGGAGTTTACATATAAATGCCTGGAACATTTGAATTTTGGAGAATCTCTTATAAAATGGGTTAAAGTCATGTATAGTAACCCTAGGTGTAAAATAGTAAATAATGGCTACTTCTCAGAAAGTATTAAACTGTCAAGAGGAGTAAAACAAGAATGTCCACTATCGGCATATCTATTTACAATGGCCATCGAAATGTTAGATATTAAAATCAGATCCAACAATATTATCAAGGGGTTAGAAATCCAGGACTTAAAAACAAAGGTGTCATTGTACGCTGATGATTCATATTTTCTTTTAAATCCACAATTTGAATCCCTCCACAGCCCTATAGAGGATCTAGATACTTTTTCTAACATCTCTGGATTACAACCAAACTATGATAATTCTACTATGTTACGTATTGGATCACAAAAAATACAACTTTTACATTATGTGTAGTTTACCATGGTCTGATGGTAATGTGGAATTACTCGGTATACTTATCTCGAAATAAATAAATAATCTCACTCCAATCAATTTTCATAGAAAAGTTGGACAAAATAGATAAGATCTTGCTAACATGGAAAGGAAAATACCTGTATATTTGTGTAAAATATTACTCTTTAGTCATATCCCAGTGAGATCCGGCGCCGACAGAGATTGCCACCTTCTTCGCATTCTTAGGAAAGTATGCAGTATTTCGTTTTTTTAATGTATTATTTCTTACACTGTTACCCCAGGAAATCTTAAATCTTATTATATACAGCCGGGAGGAACTATTGGATGTAAGAGCAACGTCAACTTACCAACATTATGACCAGGAATACAACTTTGCCGAAGCGGATCCTCTGTTTGGTCCACCACCCAGGACAATGGATCGGATCCCAGCAGAAGACCCAAAACAACGGAGCCGCAGAAGGGGCAGACGGAGCGGTCTTCTGGTCAGGCTCTGTAGACGGGCACATCGCCCACCGCTCCAAAGTGTACTACTTGCCAATGTCCAGTCTCTTGACAACAAGGTAGATGAAATCCGAGCAAGGGTTGCCTTCCAGAGAGACATCAGAGATTGCAACATTCTCTGCTTCACGGAGACATGGCATACTCGGGATACGTTATCAGAGTCGGTACAGCCACCTGGTTTCGCGCATCGTGCCGACAGAAACAAACATCTCTCTGGTGAGAAGATGGGCGGGGGTGTATGCCTTATGATTAACGAGTCATGGTGAGATCATAACAACATACAGGAACTCAAGTCCTTTTTTTCCCTTGACCTAGAATTCCTTACAATCAAATGCCGACCGCATTATCTACCAAGAGAATTCTCTTCGATTATAATCACAGTTGTGTATATCCCCCCAAGCAGACACCTCGACGGCCCTGAAAGAACATCATTGGACTCTATGTAAACTGGAAACCACATACCCTGAGGCTGCATTTATTGTAGCTGGGGATTTTAACAAGGCTAATCTGAAAACAAGGCTCCCTAAATTTTATCAGCATATCGAATGCGCGACCCGGGCTGGCAAAATCCTGGATCATTGTTACTCTAACTTCCGCGATGCATACAAAGCCCTCACTCGCCCTCCTTTCGGCAAATCTGACCATGACCAAATCTGACCATTTTGTTGCTCCCAGCCAATCGACAGAAACTAAAACAGGAAACGCCCATGCTCAGGTCTGTTCAATGCTGGTCCGACCAATCTGATTCCACGCTTCAAGATTGCTTCGATCACGTGGACTGGTATATGTTCCGGATAGCGTCGAAAAACAACATTGATGTATACGTTGATTCGGTGAGCGAGTTTATTAGCAAGTGCATTGGGGATGTTGTACCCACAGCGACTGTTAAAACCTTCCCCAACCAGAAACCGTGGATTGATGGCAGCATATGTGCTAAACTGAAAGCGCGAACCACTGCTTTTAAAGGTTTTTCTTTATTTTTACTATTTTGAATGACAAGAGTGTGCAAAGCTGTCAAGGCAAAGTGTGGCTACTTTGAAGAATCTAAAACATATTTTGATTTGTTAAACACTTTTTTGGTTACTACATGATTCCATATGTGTTATTTCATAGTTTTGATGTCTTTACTATTATTCTACAATGTAGAAACTAGTAAAAATAAAGGAAAACCCTTGAATGAGTAGGTGTGTCCAAACTTTTGACTGGTACTGTATATATATTTCCTTTTATATTTTGCAAATATGTGTCTTAACTCTGCATTGTTGGGAATGGGCTTGTGAGTAAGTTACTAGTCTGGAGTAGGAGGTAGGTACAGTCATAAGATAAACATTTTATAGAGCATGGCCAATTCCTCCATGAAGAGGAGCAATGTTTTTTCCATAATCTTTTCCATGTTTCAGTTTACAAATGTAACTATTTGAGTTAAAGCTCATCATCAGGCATACAGTGCATTCGGAATTTATTCAGACCCTTTGACTATTTCCTCATTTTGTTACGTGACAGCCTTATTCTAAAAATGTATCACATTTTTTTTACTCATTATTGTACACACAGTACCCCATAATGACAAAGCGAAAACCGGTTTTAATAAATGTATAATTTATAAAAAACAAAAACCAGAAATGCCTTATTTACATAAGTATTCAGACCCTTTGCTATGAGACTCTAAATTGAGCTCAGGTGAATCTTGTTTCCATTGATCATCCTTGAGATGTTCCTACAACTTGATTGCAGTCCACCTGTGGCAAATTCTTTGATTAGAATTGATTTGGAAAGGCAAACACCTGTCTATATAATGTCCCAAAGTTGACAGTTTATGTCAGAGCAAAAACCAAGCCATGAGGTCGAAGGAATTGTACTTAGAGCTCCGAGACATGATTGTGTCGAGGCACAGATCTGGGGCAGGGTACCAAAACGTTTATGCAGCATTGAAGGTCCCCAAGAACACAGTGGCCTCCATCATTCTTAAATGGAAGAAGTTTGGAACCACCAAGACTCTTCCTAGAGCTGTCCGACCGGCCAAACTAAGCAATCGGGGTGAGAAGGGCCTTGGTCAGGGAAGTGACCAAGAACCCGATGGTCACTCTGATAGAGCTCCAGAGTTCCTCTGTGGAGATGGGAGAACCTTCCAGAAGAACAACCATCTCTGCAGCACTCCACAAATCAGGCATTTATGGTATTGGCCAGACGGAAGCCACTCCTCAGTAAAAGGCACATGACAGCCCACTTGAAGTTTGCCAAATGCCACCTAAAGACTCTAAGACCATTGGAAACAAGATTCTCTGGTCTGATGAAACCAAGATTGAACTCCTTGGCCTGAATGCCAAGCGTCACGTCTGGAGGAAACCTGGCACAATCTCTTCGGTGGTGGCAGCATCATGCTGTGGGGAAGTTTTTCAGTGGCAGGGACTGGGAGACTAGTCAGGATCGAGGGAAAGATAAACGGAGCAAAGTAGAAAGAGTTCCTTAGTGAAAACCTGCTCCAGAGTGCTCAGGACCTCAGACTGGTGTGAAGGTTCACCTTCCAACAGGACAACGACCCTAAGCACACAGCCAAGACAATCTATGAGTGGCTTCGGGACAAGTCTCTGAAAGTCCTTGAGTGGCCCAGCCAGAGCCCGGATCTAATATCTCCGGAGAGACCTGAAAATAGCTGTGCAGTGACGCTCCCCATCCAACCTGACAGAGCTTGAGAGGATCTTCAGAGAAGAATGGGAGAAACTCCCCAAATACAGGTGTGCTAAGTTTGTAGCGTCATACCCAGGAATACTCAAGTCTGTAATCGCTGCCAAAAGTGCTTCAACAAAGTACTGAATAAAGGGTCTGAATATTTATGTGAATTTGATATTTCAGTTTTATATTTTTTCAAAATTAGCAAACATGTCTAAAAACCTGTTTTTGCTCTGTCGTTGTGGGATATTGTGTATAGATTGATGAGGGGGAAAAACAAGTTAATCATTTTTTAGTAAGGCTGGAACGTACAACATTTTTTGCAAAAAGTGAAGGGGTCTGAATACTTTCTGAATGCACTGTATGTGACACGCTCTAGCATAATCAGTCGGAAGTTGCTATGGCTAATTTGCATAGAAACTGTGTTTTTATCAACATTTTAATTGATCTGTTTTAGGGGTTTCATTTTTTTTTTTTTTAAACAATGTCTTAGCTTTCATAATTTGTATATTTTATTGCCAAAATAAGGACTAGATAAGTGCATGACTGTAAGTCGCTTTGGATAAAAGCGGCTGCTAAATGGCTTATATTAATAACAGCATTATTCACAGATAAATTAGCGTCTTAAAGGTACAATCTGCAGTGTTTACAGCTGTTCATGGACATTTCAATATACATTATCCTTGATAAATGAAAATACAAAATTAATAATCATTCTTGAAGAGGTCTTGGTGCAGGCAGGCCTTCCCCATTGCAAAACAGAAAACACAGGATCTTTTAGCATACAGGAGTTACTGGTCTGGAGTAGAAGGTAGGTACAGTCATAAAATAATATTGCAAAACATGGCCAATTTCTCTTGAATTTTTCCATAATCTTTTCCATGTTTCAGTTTACAAATCTAACTCTTTAAGTTAAAACACATCAGCAGTCATATTGTCACAAAGTATTTTCTGGAAAAAGTAAGTGATCATGCTTTTAAATATTTGGGCTGCTGTTCTCTGATTCCAGGTACCCTATCCTGCCATTGTGCCCTTGAGCAAGGCACTTGACCCCTTAAAAACGGCACTCCATACAGGAGACCGACGGCGACTGCTCTATTCTATTCTATAATATTATATTCTCCAGAAACAAACTTCTGCTATTCATTATTCATCATCACTTCTCTGGATGAGTCTGTGGTTGCTAGGGGCGGAACCTGCCTCTGTGCTTTAATAGTGCAGGGAGCAGTGTTGATGGAGAAGGCATCTGAGAGAGAGAGAGAGAGAGAGAGAGAGCGAGAGGGAGAGAGCGAGAGAGCAAGTGCAGTTTTAGGGACCACTGACTGAGGCAAGAACTTCGACAACATATTTGGCAAGGAGATGGACTAAGAACAGAACCAATGAGCACCTGAAACAGTTACAGGTATTTAACATTCTTTCATAAGCACATTTCTTTATCTATGACATTATCCTTTAGACCATAGTTTTTTAAGGATATTTTTTGGGTAAAAAATACTAAAATCGCTAGGAATTCTGCAAAAATGTGTTTAATTTAGGAAATCTGTATTCAAGTATTCCCACAAATAAAAAATAGACATCCCATGGGCACAGACGTCAGTTCAATGCCTATTCAACGTAGGTTTAATGTAATTTCATTGAAATGATGCGGAAACAACGTTGATTCAAGCAGTGTGTGCCCAGTGGGATGTGACTTTGTCTCAATGTAATCAAGGTATGAAATGGTTCTTATTTTTAAATACAATCTCTTTTTGGGCTTACTTGCCCCGAACATTCGCTCCGACAAAAATCTAGTTACTTACCCCTGCTTTATACAGTCAGTCATATGATACCGCATGGAAATAGTCACAACATAAATTATTCAAGCTCCTGCAGAACACAAGATTACATAAGTACTTAGTTTATTGTACTTTATCGATATGATAACCAACAGAAAAAACCTTTGAGTAGAAGTTTGTCTAATGGGGATGAGATGATATTGGTTATGTCGAAATGCTTGCATTATTAATTTGTCATTGCGCATAACACATTATTTTAACCCATTTGAAGCAAATGCTTGAAGTGGGCGATGTTGGCAATGACTTTTAAACAGCAAGCGCGTGGGTGTATGGTTTTCTTTCAACGTGCTCCAACAATGTTGCTTTCGGGGGAGGGTTGGGGTATTTAGGTTAGGATATTCTTTGCCATGATTGTAGTAGGGCTGGTTGACATAGTCTGCAGTACAGTATATGCCATCAATAAGGATGCTATTACTTGCTATTCCTCTTCAAAAGACAACCTATTTTGATTATTTATTTAAGAATCTATTTGCATGTGGCAACAAAATTTGTTTTATGCTTTTACAAATTACAAAGCCCTTAGTTGTAGGCCTAGTCCTTAAAATATTTGACATCAAATAAGCAGTAAGGCTGGGGGTGTGGTATGGCCAATATACCACAGTTAAAGCACTCTTCACACTCTATGCAAACAGAGATGGTCCGTGTAGGCCGCTACACTCTTTACCCAAACTACTCAAACGCAGCATAATTTGTTATGTAGTTCCACATACTTTTGTTAGGCAAAAATGTTGGAACGGACCGTATATGACGCTCTGTTTGCATAGGGTGTGTAGGGCCCTTAATGTAAGGATACAACCCTTTTTTCCAATTTTCACCTAAAATGACATACCCAAATCTAACTGCCTGTAGCTCAGGACCTGAAGAAAGGATATGCATATTCTTGATACCATTTGAAAGGAAATACTTTGAAGTTTGTAGAAATGTGAAATGAATGTAGAAGAATATAAGACATTAGATCTGGTAAAAGATGCTTTTTTGTTGTTGTATTGTACCATCTTTGAAATGCAAAAGAAAGGCCTTAATGTATTATTCCAGCCCAGGCGCAATTTAGATTTAGGCCACTAGATGGCAGTAGTGTATGTGCAAAGTTTTTAGACTGATCTGTTCAAAATGTTGTATCAAGACTGCCCAAATGTACCTATTCGGTTTATTAATACATTTTCAAGTTCATAATTGTGTGCACTCCTCAAACAATAGCATGGTATTATTTCACTTTAATAGCTACTGTAAATTGGACAGTGCAGTTAGATTAACAAGAATTTAATATCAATATCCTGGGAAATGTCATGTTACTTACAATTTCATGCTAATCACATTAGTCTATGTTAGTTTAACTGTCCCATGGGGGGGACACTGTTCCTGTAGAGGTTTTAACCTAAGAGCTGTTATGCACGATGCAATGCTGAATGCCTGGAAACAGCCCTTAGATGTGGTATATTTGCCATATACCACAAACCCCTGAGGTGCCTTATTGCTATAATAAACAGGTTATCGACGTACTTAGAGCAGTAAACAAGTAATTTTGCTTCATAGCCTTGGTATATTTTCTGATATACCACGGCTTTCAGCCAATCAGCATCCAGGAGCCAAACGACCCGGTTTATAATAGGTTATATTTTTTGATTACAATCAACTTTTTAACTTAAAGTAGGTGCATTGACTACAATGTAGGCTATATCTTTCGCACACACACACACACACACACACACACACACACACACACACACACACACACACACACACACACACACACACACACACACACACACACACACACAGACACACACACACACACACACAACCACACACACACACACAACCACACACACACACACAACCACAATGGTTTCATGAACTGACAGCCTATTCATTATTATTATTTTGAAAACAAAAAGGCTGGAAAAAACTGGTTGAATCAATTGTTTCCAGATCATTTTAAAAAACAAAAAAAGATCTATGTGATGATGTTAAATCAATGTGGAAAACTGATTGGATTTGCAAAATGTCATCAATGTATTTTTTTCACCCAACTTTGAACCTAAATCCAATGACAGCTTATTAATTTATTATTACTTCATGTTCAATTCACAATAGTTGACAACTCAACCAAATGTAAATCAAAACTAGACGTGGAACTAACGTTTGTGCCCAGTGGGTAATGCTTTCCATCCAGCAGCAAGACGTTCAAATTCTCACATTTTACTTTCTTTATTTAAGAACTGGCATGGTGTAACCTATTTTGATGTCTTGAAATATGAACACACACATTTTTAAATGTAGTTTTATGATAAGATGTTTGCATAATTCATATCCTGATCCATTTAGGAAACTTCAGTTGGTGGTTGAAACTGTCTTTTAGACCATGAGAAGAAACAACACCGTAGCCCATGCCCCCTACAGCCTTGTGTACATCTTAAAATATTGCATATGTATAAGAAATAAAGTAGGAGACCCTCCTTTCCATTTGGCAGGCTGTATGGAATATTAGCCATGTTGCTTACACATACTGTATCCAGTTCTCCTAAATCTACAGAAGTGTCTAGGGGGTAGGGGCTAGGGAGTGTTTATGGACAGGGCCATTGACTACCTTGCCAAAATACCCTCAAGCCCTTCCCTGTAAAAAAGGGTGAAATAAATAGTGTGCTATATTGTTCAGAGCCTCTGATTAAAACCTATTCAATCCATAATGACCTTTGGTGTCACTTGATATGGCTGTCGCCCACTGGTGTCCGTAGGTCGACTGTCCAATTTAAGCCAACAGATGATTTCTCTTTCCTTTTCAAAATGGAAGACAGTAGCTGTGTTCGAATACCCATACTAACACACTGTATACTACATTCTTAATGAGTATATACTACATACTATATACTATTAGTTCATTTTAGTATACTGTAAACGAACAGTATCCTTTCAGATGAGCATACTAGCGCTTCGCCTGTCTACCGGAAGTTGATGCTGTTTCTATGCAACCTCTTGCTAGCTTGTTAGCATAACAAATTACTAGCTAGACTTCGGGTGCGTTTGTAAAGTCACTCTGGAGTGCCAGAGAGGGCTCAGAGTGCACTCTGGGCGTTCGTAAATTCAGAGCGTTTCGCTCTCGGAGCATTCAGAGCCCACACTGGACGCTCATGACGAGGATTAGGGTTGATCTGAGCGTTTTTACCTCACAACAGCAGTCAAGCACCCAAACTAACTGGCTAGCTACTTCCAGACACATATGAGCAAATGAGAGAACACCTCACTCTGAACATTTTACTTACCCTAGCAGAGCTGGTTAGGCAGTATTTATGTTATCCAGAGTGTTGATGACTCTGCTGCTGGTAACAATTGAATTACGCTTTTTTGCCAACGTTTACTTCACTGGCCACATTCAACGGGTGTTGAGCGATCGTAAATTCATCAGTTTATTCGGGAGCACTTGCTCAGTCAGACGAGAGTGCTCTGAAATTGGTGTAAATAGTCAGTGAATTTATAAACACACCCTAATCACTACACTACTTAGCTAAGCTATGAATGACGTGAACAATCATGTCAATAAACATTGGGTAGTTAGTTAGATTGCATAAAGTAAATATACTGGCATGTTTGATGTATTAGTAGCCAACTAACGTTACAGTAGGTAGCTAACATACCCGGTACAAACTCCTGTAATGATATGCTATGCGGTTTGTAAGAATAGCGTAGCTAACAAATTGTCAGCCAACATAATCTGTAACGTAATTATTTGAAAAGTCATTACTTAATTACTTTGCTCAACATTTTCTTAACATTTTACCTAATTAGTTAAAGCAACAAATTTGTATACGCTCTCGTCGGACTTCAGCTTCATATTTTCCAGCATTTTCTTCAAATCTGAAAATGTTGTGAAGCCACACCCATTTTCTGAAGAATTGCATTATGGGCCCTAAAGGTACGGAAATATTGTCCATTGCTTGTATACTTCGTATTTTGTCGAATGTAGCACGACATCCGGGAACTTTTGGCATACTAACTATATCCACACTATGGTTAATAAGCATACTACATACTCAATTTACGTCACAAATAGTGCGGTTAGTATGAGTATTCGAACACAGCTAGTGAGTGCTTCTTAACCATATAAATACTCAATACAAACCAAAACAGTGACCTGACTGTAACTCGATATGCCGATCGTGCTGCTCGGTGGCGAGGGCTGAGATTATGTTTTGTCATCTCAACTGCCTAAAGTGGCTTCCTCTCCTCAATAATTTCAATTAGATTCCTCTGTACGTATCCTTTGATGGCAGCATCTCAATAGTCTAAAGTTGCTTCCTCATCTCCTTGTCTTCTTTCCTGCACTGATGTAAATGTTCTGGACAGGTGAGAGCAAGGTCCTCTTGGTAGGCTTCAAACATATTTACAGTACCAGTCAAAAGTTTCAACACACCTACTCATTCAAGGGTTTTTCTTTATTTTTACTGACAGCTTTGCACACTCTTGGCATGCTTCATGAGGTAGTCACCTGGAATGCATTTCAATTAACAGGTGTAATTTGTGTAATTTCTTTCTTTCTTAATGCGTTTGAGCCAATCAGTTGTGTTGTGATAAGGTAGGAGTAGGATACAGAAGATAGCCCTATATGGTAAAAGACCAAGTCCATATTATGGCAAGAACAGCTCAAATAAGCAAAGAGAAATGACAGCCCATCATTACTTTAAGACATGAATGTCAGTCAATGCGGAACATTTCAAGAACTTTGAAAGTTTCTAGAAGTGGACTCACAAAAACCATCAAGCACTATGATGAAACTGGCTCTCATGAGGACTGACACAGGAATGGAAGACCTAGAGTTACCTCTGCTGCAGAGGATACGTTTATTAGAGTTACCAGCCTCAGAAATTGCAGCTCAAATAAATGCTTCACAGAGTTCAAGTAACAGACACATCTCAACAAAAGAAGACTGCGTGAATCAGGCCTTCATGGTCGAATTGCTGAAAAGAAAACAGTACTAAAGGACACCAATAATAAGAAGAGACTTGCTTGGGCCAAGAAACACGGGCAATGGACATTAGACCATTGGAAATCTGTCCTTTGGGCCCTTTGAGTCCAAATTTGAGATTTTTCGTTCCAAACGCCCTGTCTTTGCGAGACGCAGAGTAGGTGAACGGATGATCTCCGCATGTGTGGTTCCCACCGTGAAGCATGGAGGAGGAGGTGTGATGGTAGCTTGGCTACCATAGAATTCTGCAGCGATACGCCATCACATCTGGTTTCGGCTTAGTGGGACTATCATTTATTTTTCAACAGGACAATGACCCAAAACACACCTCCAGGCTGTGTAAGGGCTATTTGACCAAGGAGAGTGATGGAGTGCTACATCAGATGACCTGGCCTCCACAATCACCCGACCTCAACCCAATTGAGATGGTTTGGGATGAGTCGGACTGCAGAGTGAAGGAAAAGCAGGTAACAAGTGCTCAGCATATGTGGGAACTCCTTCAAGACTGTTGAAAAAGCATTCCTCATGAAGCTGGTTGAGATAATACCAAGAGTGTGCAAAGCTGTCATCAAGGCAAAGGCGGCTGGCTACTTTGAAAAATCTAAAATATATTTTGATTTGTTTAACACTTTTTTGTTACTACAGTTAAAATCGGAAGTTTACATACACTTAGGTTGGAGTCATTAAAACTCATTTTTCAACCACTCCACAAATTTCTTGTTAACAAACTAAAGTTTTGGCAAGTCGGTAAGGACATCTACTTGGTGCATGACACAAGTAATTTCTTTGATCGGTAGTGTACATACATACACATATAAATACATACATACACACATAAATACATACATATACACATACATACATACATACATGCATATAAATACATATATATATATATATATATATATACACACATCTTTTTTTAAATGTATTTTCCTTAATTACTTTCTAACCCTACCACCCCTCACTTAAACTAGTGACTGGTACTGTAGATAAAGATCTTGTGTTTTCACATTAATAAAGGAAAGGAGATTAGGAGAGGAAGCCACCGACACTATTGAGATGCAGCCATAGTGTCTAGTGTGTGAAGCCCCTGGCTGATAATAGATAGGTAGCATCGGGACAGGTGTGCTGTGAGGGCCTCTATGCAGCCAGTGAATGGTACTATTGTCTGATAACCCTGCTGAGAGAGAACATTGCCAGGGAGTAGGGAACAATCTGTTTAATAATTACTTGCTTCATCTTGGGTAAGGCCTGTTTCAGTGATCAGCTGTGCCAAATATTTGTTTAATAAGTTATTGGTTTTCCTTGTAGCCTAGTAGCAAGGCTATCATGTTAGGAATGTAAATGCTACTGTGAAGTATTTAATTTTTTTAAATGTAACCTTTGTTTAACTATGTATAACAAGTATACTGTATATAAGCAGGAATAACAGTCCAATCAGTCATACTGTCAGTCAGTCATACTGTCAGTCAGTCAGTTAGTTGTCAGTCCGTTCATTTGTTCGTTAGTTCATTCATTCACTCGTTCATTCATTCACTCGTTCATTCATTCACTCGTTCATTCATTCATGATACTAGTGCTGTTGGTGTGTGCTTTGGAGAGCAGGTAGGCCGGTGGGAGGAGGGAATGGATGTTTCTAGAGCCCCATCCTAACCTTAAGCATTGGTGCGGGAAACGCTAAACTGACTCAAGATCAGCATCTAGGGGCAACTTCAACCTACTCCATTTCTAGATGGCATGTGAGTTCATAAGGTCATGGTTTACCATTGAGGGCAGGTAAAACGAGAGTCTTGATGAGCCGCTGCCTATTAGCTTGTCATCATGGAATGTCTGTCTTTCTTGCATGCATCACATTCCCCAAGTCCTCCTTTGAAAAACCACTGTAAGAGAGAGACTCAGGAGCAACAGATTAACCAAGACATTCTACATCCAGTAGGAGTCCAGTCATGGTCCTGTGTGGCTCAGTTGGTAAGACTGTGTAGGACTAGTTGTGGGGATTTCCCACAGGGATCACAAATACATACTCAAAATATATGCACACAAAATCTACACACTCACTATAAGTCACTTTGAAATACATTAAAGTGTCTTCTAAATGGCGTATATTAAACATGTTAGTCTCATTAACTTTACCCAATGGTATCTAATGACAAACTTGATATTTCAAATGGGATTACAATAGGACAGTTAGTGTATCATTTTGTCGACTGCTTTGCGCTGACTGGATGTTTTTAGTTTGCCACACCATTCTCCGTAAAGTTACAGTGAGGGAAAAAAGTATTTGATCCCCTGCTGATTTTGTATGTTTGCCCACTGACAAAGAAATTATGCGTCTATAATTTTAATGGTAGAATAACAACAACAAAAAATAAAGAAAAACGCATGTCAAAAATGTTATAAATTGATTTGCATTTTAATGAGGGAAATAAGTATTTGACCCCTCTCAATCAGAAAGATTTCTGGCTCCCAGGTAGGTCTATGGTGTCTTTTATACAGGTAACAAGCTGAGATTAGGAGCACTCCCTTTAAGAGTGTGCTCCTAATCTCATCTCGTTACCTGTATAAAAGATACCTGTCCACAGAAGCAATCAATCAATCAGATTCCAAACTCTCCACCATGGCCAAGACCAAAGAGCTCTCCAAGGATGTGAGGGACAAGATTGTAGACCTACACAAGGCTGGAATGGGCTACAAGACCATCGCCAAGCAGCTTGGTGAGAAGGTGACAACAGTTGGTGCGATTATTCGCAAATGGAAGAAACACAAAAGAACTGTCAATCTCCCTCGGCCTGGGGCTCCATGCAAGATCTCAAATAAACCTACCATTAAAATTATAGACTGATCATTTCTTTGTCAGTGGGCAAACGTACAAAATCAGCAGGAGATCAAATACTTTTTTCCCTCACTGTAGTTGACCTTATATGAGCTTGTACTAACATTAGCTCGATATCAATTATTCACCAGGCTAGCTGCTTGTGCTACAGCTGCTCTCCATGGAAACAGCTTGAACAGGGCTTTATGTGTCTGAAGGAGTTGGTTTCGCTGACCATACTGAAGCATGCTCTGTTTTGCCATTCTGTTAGAGCCACTCTGTCAGAGAGAAATTGTTGTGTTGTCTGTCTGGCATTATATATTACACTTAATTTGTACACTAGAGAGCACTACAATTTGGGTCATGGGTCACTAGTGACATACAGTATATACAGTGCATTTGGAAACTATTCAGACCCCTTGACTTTTTCCACATTTTGTTATGTTACAGCCTTATTCTAAAATTGATTAAATCGTTTTTTTCCCCCCTCCATTTTCACACAATACCCCATAATGACAAAGCAAAAACAGTTTTTTTTTTAATGTTTGCAAATATATTACAAATAAAAAACGTAAATATCTAATTTACATATGTATTCAGGCCCTTTACTCAGTGCTTTGTTGAAGAACCTTTGGCAGCAATTACAGCCTTGAGTTTTCTTGGGTATGACGCTACAAGCTTGGCACACCTGTATTTGGGGAGTTTTTCCCATTCTTCTCTGCAGATCGTCTCAAGCTCTGTCAGGTTGGATGGGGAGAGTCGCTGCACAGCTATTTTCAGGTCTCTCCAGAGATGTTCGATTTTGTTTAGTCCGGGCTCTGACTGGGCCATTCAAGGACATTTAGAGACTTGTCTCGTAGCCACTCCTGTGTTGTTTTGGGGACCAGATAATCTTGTTTCTCATGGTCTGAGAGTCCTTTAGGTGCCAACTCCAAGCAGGCTTTCATGTGCTTTTACTGAGGAGTGGCTTCCGTCTGGCCACTCTACGATAAAGGCCTAATTGGTGGAGTGCCACAGAGATGGTTGTCCTTCTCTGTACCACACGTGGACTCCAATCAAGTTGTAGAAACATCTCAAGGATGATCAATGGAAACAGGATGCACCTGAGCTCAATTTCAAGTCTCATAGTAAAGGGTCTGAATACTTATGTAAATAAGGTATTTCAGTTTTTAATTTTTTATATATTTGCAACATTTTCTAAAAAACACTTTTTGCTTTGTCATTATGGGGTATTTTTTGTAGATTAATGAGGAAAACGTTTTTTTTAATGCAATTTTAGAATAAGGCTGTAACGTAACAATATGTGGAAAAGGGAAAGGGTCTGAATACTTTCCGAATGCACTGTACACTCAGTGATCAGTTCCAGTATCTCATAAACGGCTGGCCTCCTGGGCTTTTCACACACAACAGTGTCTTGGATTTTCCTGAAAAGGATGTGAAAAAAACAACAACATCCAGTCAACGTTATACTTGTGGGCGAAAACAGCTCATTGATTAGAGAGCTTGAAGTAACATGGCAAGAATCGCGCAAGCTAATAGGTGGGCCACAAACAGCCAAATAATGGCGCAGTACAACGGGGGTGTGCAGAATGGCATCTCGGAATGCACAACTCGTCGGCCCTTGTCACTGATGGGCTATTGCAGCAGACGACCACACTACGTTCCACTCCCATCAGCTAAAAACAAGAAGAAGAGGCTCCAGTAGACACGCAATCAACACTGGACTATTGAGGAGTGGAAAAACATTGCCTGGTCCAAGGAATCCCGGTTTCTGTTGCGTCATGCTGAATGCAGAGTAAGGATTTTACATAAGCTGCATGAGTGGGATGCACAGTGTTGGATAGAGAGCATACTGTTCTTGCCTAGCCCAGCTTCTAGACAGAGATTGTACAGTATACCTTGTGAGTTATTTGCCAACCCGTACCTGTGCCTGTTTGGCGATGATGTTCCCATGACAGAGGTAATATCCATGGACGGTTCTGATAAGAAGGTTGCTGTCACAGGCGTCGAAAGGATTAGACAAAGGCGCAGCGTGTATAGTGCTCATTCTTGATACTTTAATGAATACACTTACAAAATAACAAACGACCAACAGTTCCGTCAGGTAAAACAACTAAACGGAAAATAACCACCCACAAAACCCAAAGGAACCAGGCTGCCTAGGAATGGCTTCCAATCAGAGACAACGAAAGACACCTGCCTCTGATTGGAAACCATACTCGGCCAAACATGGAAAACGAAACATAGAAACAGAAAACTAGAACAAATTCCCCTAGAAACAAACAAACCCCAAAACACACAAAACAACTTCCCTGCCACGTCCTGACCATTCTACTATGCAAATGACCCCTTTTCACTGGTCAGGACGTGACAGTTGCTTTCTGCATTGTTGAGCAGTGCCCAGGAAAGAATTACATCCAAGATAAGATCTTGTTACCATTTATATAATGAATATGAATTCGGAGGGCTAAAATTATTAAATATTAAACATACAAAAAAAAATTCATTCAGAATCAAAAATAGTCATTTTTACAGTATTTCTATTGATGTTATGCAAACAGCAATGTGGCCATGATGACAAAACAGCGTTCATTGGAGCTTTTTTCCTCTCCACTTGTTTGACAGTTGAGGGCGCTCTAGCACCATAGCAGAATGCATACTCTACATTTACATGACTTGATGGTAGAGGTTGTACTGGTTTTAGGCTTAAGTCAGCAGAACCAGTCAACAGAACTCACTGCATTTATGTCAACAGAACTTACTTCAGTAATCACTCTGTTCAAAACCAATTAAGGTACCTACACTAATGCATTCCAGGTGACTACCTCATGAAGCTGGAAGAGAGAATGACAAGAGTCTGCAAAGCTGTCATCAAGGCAAAGGGTGGCTATTTTAAGAATCTCAAATGTAAAATATATTTTGAGTTGTTATACACTTTTTTGGTTACTACATGATTCCATATGTTTTATTTCATAGTTCTGACATCTTCACTATTATTCTACAATGTAGAAAATAGTAAAAATAAAGAAAAACCCTTACTGTAGGCTTACTGTAGGTGTACTAAAACTTTTGACCGGTAGTGTAACTCACAGCAATGTGTTGTGAGTGATATATCAAAACCTACCTTCAGGATACAGTTCAGGTTGACATCATGCCACATGCCATATTTCTGTTGTTTTCTTAATAATATCTAAATTATAGCCTAAACCATTTGGATGGTTGTTTTCCAGAATGCCTGAAGCAAACTGCATTTTTTTCCTACACAGACAGTTAGTAACAGAGGGGGAGACAGGCAAGTGGGAGTAGAGTAGGAAGGGTAAACATGGGGATTGAACCACAGTCTACGGTGGGGAGTAGTATATGACTATGTGTGAGCATTACCGCTGGAACATTGCCGCTTGACCACAGGCTCTACTCAAATAATTTTACATTTTGGCTTACCTGGGTCCCTAGTTGGTTCCTTGAAGGACCATATATTAAACCAAATTTTATTGGTCACATACACGTATTTAGCAGATGTTATTGCGGGTGTAGCGAAATGCTTGTGCTTCTAGTTTCAACAGTGCAGCAATATCTAACAAGTAATATCTAACAATTTCACAACATATACCCAATACACACAAATCTAAGTAAAGAATGGAATTAAGAATATATGAATATGTGGATGAGCAAAGTCAGAGAGGCAGAGACTAAGCTACAGTAGAATAGTATAGAATACAGTATATACATATGAGATGAGTAATGCAAGATATGTAAACATTATTAAAGTTGCATTATTAAAGTGTTCTATTTATTAATGAAGAAATCCAACCGGCGGAACTCCTGTCGCGGTGCTGTGCTCCTCATATCAATATGTAAATATCAGCGACGCGCAGGTTACGGCGAGAGCAACTATGACTCTCTTAAGTTAAGGTGGAGAATGATTTCAAGTCTGTGAATATAGGCAGCAGCCTCTCTATGCTGGTGATGGCGATTTAACAGTCTGATGGCCTTGAGATAGAAACTGTTTTTCAGGCTCTGTGTCCCAGCTTTGATGCACCAGTACTGACCTTGCCTTCTGGATGATAGCGGGGTGAAAAGACAGAGGCTTGGGTGGTTGTTGTCCTTGATTTTATTGGCCTTCCTGAAACATCGAGTGCTGTAGGTGTCCTGGAGGGCAGGTAGTTTTCCCCCGGTGATGCATTGTGCGGACCTCACCACCCTCTGGGGAGCCCTGTGGTTGTGGGCGATGCACTTGCCGTACCAGGCGGAGATACAGCCTGACAGGATGCTCTCAATTGTGCATCTGTAAAAGTTTGTGAGGGTTTTAGGTGACAAGGCACATTTATTCAGCCTCCTGTTGCGCCTTCTTCACCACTCTGTCTGTGTGGGTGGACCATTTCAGTTTGTCAGTGATGTGTATGCCGAGGAACTTAAAATGTTCCACCTTCTCCACTGCTGTCCCGTCGATGTGGATAGGGGGGTTCTCCCTCTGCTGGTTCCTGAAGTCTACGATCATCTCCTTTGCTTTGTTGACGTTGAGTGAGAGGTTATTTTCCTGGCACCACACTCCTAGAGCCCTCACCTCCTCCCTGTAGGCTGTCTCGTCATTGGTGGTAATCAAGCCTACTACTGTTGTGTTGTCTGCAGACTTGATGATTGAGTTGGAGACGTGCTTGGCCACTCAGTCATGGGTGAACAGGGAGTACAGGATCAGCGAAGTGGAGGTGTTGTTTCCTACCTTCACCACCTGGGGGTGGCCTGTCAGGAAGTCCAGGACCCAATTGCACAGGGCGGGGTTCAGACCCAGGGCCTCAAATTTAATGATGAGCTTGGAGGGTACTATGATGTTGAATGCTGAGCTGTAGTCAATGAACAGCATTCTTACAAAGGTATTCCTCTTGTCCAGATGGGATTGTGAAGTGGGATGGCAATTGCATCATCTGTGGACCTATTGAGGCGGTAAGCAAATTGAAGAAGGTCTAGGGTGACAGGTAAGATGGAGGTGATATGATCCTTGACTAGTCTCTCAAAGCACTTAACGATGACAGAGGTGAGTGCTACTGGGGGATAGTCAATTAGTTCAGTTACCTTTGCATTCTTAGGTACAGGAACAATGGTGGACATCTTGAAGCATGTGGGGACAGCAAACTGGGACAGGGAGAGATTGAATATGTCTGTTAACACACCAGCCAGCTGGTCTGCACATGCTCTGAAGACGCGGCTAGGGATGCCGTCTAGTCCGGCAGTCTTGCGAGGGTTAACACGTTTAAATGTCTTACTCACATTGGCCACGGAGAAGGAGAGCCCACAGTCCTTGGTAGCGGGCCGCATCGATGGCATTGTGTTATCCTCAAAGCGGGCTAAGAACGTGTTAAGCTTGTCTGGAAGCAAGACATCGGTGTTTGCGACGTGGCTGGTTTTCCTTTTATTGTCTGTGATTGTCTGTAGACCCAGCCACATACGTCTCGTGTCTGAGCCGTTGAATTGCGACACCACTTTGTCTCCATACTGACGTTTTGCCTGTTTGATTGCCTTGCGGAGGGGACGACTACTCTTTTTGTATTCTTCCATATTCCAAGTCATCTTGCCATGTTTCAGTGCGGTGGCTCATGCTTTCAGTTTTGTGCGAATGCTGCCATCTATCCACGGTTTCTGGTCAGGGTAGGTTTTAATAGTCACAGTGGGTACAACATCTCCTATACACTTCCTGGTCAACTCAGTTACCGTTTCAGTGAATTCTTCAATATTATTCTCGCAAACTACCCGGAACATTTGTTTACCTTTTGCTAATACAGGCCAATTGACAAATGTTTCACTAGTTGAGGCCTCTCTCGATCGCTGCTCTCGTCATTTTATCTCAACATGTTCACCCAATACATTTTAAGAAAGTTTAAGCTCATTTACTGCATTCTATACAATTTAAAAAGTCAAAAATTATATTTGGAGAGCAGCAAAAACAATCAAAAATGACACCAGCCATTATCACATTGGTTGCTGTAGCTTCATTCACCTCACTCGATCTACAAGCACTTAGCATATTCGCTATACAATTACCCGCTACACATTCCCACATTAACTCAGCACCGGGATTAAAAACGATAATTTAATACGTACAGAGCGATCTGTTGGCAGAAAAAAAATTGTATTAGCAAACGGAAAACAAATGTTTGCTTTAAGGGTCATTTTTTTGTGCAGTTTTACAGCAAATTTCCTGCAATTCTACACTTTATGCAATGGGGTGGAGAGATACATTTTTGTAGTTTTAAAACAAATGTCCTGCAGTTGTGCCAAGCCTTGTCATGTCAATGATATCTGAGTGAGAGTGACTAACAAAATCAAATGGGGCCCCTTTGGGTCCGGACCTCGGTGTCCTCATATGTAGCTACAGCCCTGAAATTACTGTATTTATTTTATTTTATTTCACCTTTATTTAACCAGGTAGGCCAGTTGAGAACAAGTTCTCATTTACAACTGCGACCTGGCCAAGATAAAGCCAAGCAGTGCGACAAAAACAACAACACAGAGTTACACGTAAACAAACGTACAGTCAATAACACAAAAGAAAAGAAAAAATGAAAAATATATGTACAGTGTGTGCAAATGTAGAAGAGTAGGGAGGTAGGCAATAAATCGGCCATAGAGGTGAAAATAATTACAATAGGGAATAGGGTACCATTTGGGATGAAGTTTGGATTTCAGAAGGAGTGTCCTAACAGGTCTTTACTGTAAACATGTCAGTGTTGTGGTTATCACACTGCCTGGCCCCAGGAGGTAACTAACTGTGTGCCGTTCCTAAAGCTTCCTGCTTATTTGAAAATACAAACATTGACACGGGGTAGAATAAACAAGATAGGGGACAATATTTCTTTGAGATACAGTGTTTGTATCAGTCTTGTAATGTTTAAAATACCAGCGATAGATACCGAAATGTAATAACCTTAACAGGAGTATTTGTGGAAAGTTAGTGGACAGTAGAAAAACAGAGGCACTTGCACACAGATAGAGATCAGTGGGAGTTCTGCTGCTGCTGCTGCTGCTGCGCGTGTGTGTGTGTGTGTGTGTGTGTGTGTGTGTGTGTGTGTGTGTGTGTGTGTGTGTGTGTGTGTGTGTGTGTGTGTGTGTGTTTGTGTGTGTGTGTGTGTGTGTGTGTGTGTGTGTGTGTGTGTGCGTGCGTGCGTGCGTGGGTGGGTATGTGTGTGTTTTAGTGATTGGTTTGACTCATAACCCATGTTCTCCAGGGTGCGGTTATATCCTTGTTGTGAGCGGGTTGAATAAAGAGAAAACAATGCCGAAAAAATCCATAAATGTATAATTCTAAGTCATATCTATAGGCTACATTGAGGTTTTTTATCTGCCATTAGTGCGTAAGCCTAAGCTTTCGGGCCTAACTATATGTGCACCGACTGAAACCTGGCACATTGGACGCTATTCTGTTTCTCAACAATGCTGCAAAAGAAAGGAAGTCAAAGTAGGCCATTATAGCCTCAAAATGTAATTGTTTAATAAATTAAATGGCAAAGTAGCCTAATTGTACAGTGCATTTTCACAAAAGCATGTGGGATTTATTATTTGATTTGTTTTTCGCAAAAGCATGCGCAAGGTGTACATTTTGGATATTGTTTGACATTTTTTTTTTCAGCGAAACATTAGGCCACTGTTCAATAGGCCTACATTTTACAGTAGGGTAGCACTCCAGGAACAAAGTTGGGCAGCCATGCATTCAGCTGTCCTCTAAATATAGAACTATGCAAAAAGGCATTACAGGTATTGGATATGGGAAAGTATACTTCAAATGTTTGAACTCAACACACCTCTCAGCTTGTTGGGCCAACAGAAAAGTGTGAACAGGTGTCTTATCTGCATCCCAAATGGCTCCCTATTCCCTTTATAGTGCACTACTTTTGACCAGTGTCCATAGGGTTTTGGTCAAAAGTGTTCGCATTAGTTTCAAAAGTGGCTGAAGATACCACATAACTATGAAATAGGGCATTATTGCCAAATGTGAACAAACGTATTATGAGCTATGCTCCGCATCCCAAATGGCATCCTCTTCCCTATAGTGCATTACTTTTGACCAGGGCCCATAGGGCGTACTGAGCTTTATTAGTTTTGTTGTTTTTCTTTGCTCTATTCTGTCATTGACTCTAATCAGAGAGCCTGGATCTTAGAGGACTTTTTAAAAAGCAGGTCAGAGGCCTAACGAGGTAAACTGTCAGCTACAGGAGTGGCAACGGTGGTGGTGAATGTATAGTAGGCCCTATGTCTGATGACTTATTTTACAGGTTTGTTCTAAACACACGTTTTTCTTAAGGTTACCTGTTTTTCTGACAGCTTGATAGAAGTCAAGGTGGAGAAGGGGAAGTGCGATGAGGGGGTGGTGTTTCGTTCTGATCGGATCTATGTTGTATTTCGGTTCACTACGATTATACTGTCTGGTAGAAAACCATTGAGCTAATTGTTTTTCAGCCTGTGTATATAGGCTACTTCCTGAGTTAGAGCTATTGGAATTATATTGACATAGTTTATATTTGTATAACTACTGTATATCTAACGTGTTATTTTGAAGAAAAGAGCATAATGAGCCTGTTCAGATATACTCAGTTCAGGTGCTTTTATGAATTGTCTTTCTGTATCCTATTCGATTTAGTTAATTTCTGTTTGTTTAGTTTCGAGAGTACCATCCACACGTATTTAGGAAACTAATCAGGAGCTACTCCCCTTTTCATTCAATAAACTAATTGGAAATCAGTTTAGCTGCCCAGGAACAGGGGAGAATGGTCCAGTTGTTCGCTGGCTAAAGGTGGTGACTCTTTTAAACAGAAAACGCCTTCAAGTGCATACACAGTATGTTTGTATTACTGATGTAGCCCAACCAGCTTAGGAAAAACTTGCACATGTACAGTAGGTGTGTCCAGTTTACGTGTCTATTGAAAAAGATTGATTGAATACACCCTGCTCAGAGAGAACAATTTTTTAATTCATGTCAATTCTGCAATATATTTGTTTTACTTGTTGTGTTTAATATTTCATGTTTTAACCATACATTTTTTTTACAGTTTTGAAAATAAAAGTGGTAAAAGTGCAGTAACTGCATTGTATGGTGTTATTTTTTACGCAGTACTAGCCGAATCACTGCAAAATAACGGCAGTGTATTGCATTTGAACTGCAGTTATACTGCACTGTACAGCAGTTATTTTTTTTGTGATGGAAATTGACTTAAAACTCTAGAGACATTGTTGTAAATGCTGGGCTGACATGTGACCCTGACCCAAAACTGAACTGGCTGTGGATGTGGCATCTGATGATTGTTTGAACCTAGGTCTTGTGCACGTCACAAGACAGTGTTAGCCCACTGAGCAAAAGCCTAGGTGTTTGCATAAACGTCACACAGCCTCCATTACACAGGATCAGGATAAGGGAGGAAGCAGGGAGAGGCGGAGGTGACTTTCAGGTTGATATGGGGGATGCATTGTCCTGACGACCATGGCGGTATTCATAAAGCGTCTCAGAGTAGGAATGCAGATCTAGGATCCGTTTTTTCTTTTAAATCATAATGAATAAGATCACATGGATAGGGAAAACCTGATCCTACATCAGCACTCCTACAATGAGATGCTTTATGAATACGGGTCCAGAAATCAACATGAGGAGTAGTCAGCTCGAACGCATTAAACACCACGCCTGTCATTCTCTCTGGTTCTGAATGCTGCTCACAGCTAGTTAAAACATTTTTGAAATGGGGAGGTTCCTGAAATAGTTTAGTAAGAAATGTTAACTTTCAGAGTGGCTGATCAATTAGAGGACCAGTGTTTGTGTGTGTGTGTGTTGTCTTGGGAGAAAGTGCAGACTGCCTCATGCCTGGACTGTGTTAAACGTATGGAGAATGTTTGTTTGGTAACACCTCCTGCACATAAAAGGTTCTGTTGAAGTTGGCAGAGCTCTGCTTGCTTGGCCCTGTTACCTCTCCTTTCACTCCCAAGCTTTGGCTCTGCCCCTTTCTCTCTCTCTCTCTCTCTCTCTCTCTCTCTCTCTCTCTCTCTCTCTCTCTCTCTCTCTCTCTCTCTCTCTGTGTTATCTTTGCTGAAAAGAGGAGGGGCCAACCATGAAGTAATCAGACACCTGCCCAATTCATGCATGTTACTGTAACTCGCTAAACTGCTCTGACAAGTGCAGGGGTTAACACACACTAGCAGGACTGGCAGCTGGCTGGATGCTCCGCTACATCTCTTTACAGCAACACAGTCATTCTCCCCAGACGGAGCGCTAGATAACAAAGGGTGGGCTGGGAAGGAGGAAAAGGAAGGAGGAGAAATTAAACAAAAAGCAGAAATACACTGCCCTCGCAGGCTCTCAATGTTGCTAGGACAGCGGTCTTGAACTCTGCACGGTGGGCTCCTTGCCATTCAATCAGCATGTCTCTAAAGGAGTGGGACGTGGGGGAGTGTGCTGAAGCGGACTGCTCGAAGGGACAGGATGAGGTGGTCATGATTCGCATGGCCAGTCTACATGTGGACCTGTTTCCCGCCAAAGACTTCCAAGGGAAGTTTAAAAAGATGCATCCCAAGAAAAGGCCCACCATTCTGGACTTGGAAAGTAGGTGCTGTTTTGGATGTTTAACATGCTGGGAAAAATCTTGGTGCTGAAGGCTAGGGTTTTATCTGCCAATGTAGTTGTCGGAGGATAAGTCTTGGAACCTGGTTTTAGTGTGGGACCTGTGTAGACTTGATGCCAGAAAACTAATAACAGACTAATTGCAGCTACTCATATCACCACTCTATGAAATACCTCACTCTCCACTTATATTTGTCACAGTTACCTCGAATCTTACGACTTTTTACTTAAAGATTCATAGAGAAACTTGTGTGCTATGTCGGCTACGTCATATTACTAATTTCAAGTTTTAATGTCACGTGCACAAATCCAAGCTGTAAACTCAACAATGCAGTAATCAGTATCAATGTAGTACTAAAAATAACAACAGGTAAAACAAAAACAAGAAATTAAAATTAAAATAAGAAATAAGAAATAAGAAGAACACGAGAAAGTAAGTAAGCTATATTCAGGGTCAGTTCCAATACCATATTTACAATGTGCAGGGATAGTGGAGTGATAGAGGTAGATATGTATAGGGGTAAGGTGACTAGGCATCAGGATATAAGATAAACAGAGTAACAGCAGCGTATATGAAGATTATATGTGAGTATGTGTGGGTGAGCAAATGTGTATGCATGTTATCTGTGTGTGTGAGCAAATTAAGCGTGTGTGCGTGTGTGTGTGTGTTGGAGTGTCAGTGAGTGTGCATAGACAGACGGTACAAAAATTTAATTCAAGGGTCAACTCAGATAGTCCGTGTAGGCATTTTTTTAGCAGTCTTATGGCTTGGGGATAGAAGGTGTTCAGGAGCCTGTTGGTGTCAGACTTGCACCCCAGATACAGGTGCAAAAGAGCAACAACAAAAAATAACAGTATGGGGATGAGGTTGTTGAGATGGGCTGTGTACAGGTGCAATGATCGGTAAGCTCCTCTGACAGCTGAAGATTAAAGTTAGAGAGGGAGATACAAGTCTCCAGCTTCAGGGATTTTTGCAATTCGTTCCAGTCATTGGCAGCAGAGAACAGAAAGGAAAGGCGGCCAAAGAAGGTGTTGGCTTTGCGGATGACCATTGAAATATACCTGCTGGAGCGTGTGCTATGGGTGGGTGTTGCTATTGTAACCAGTGAGCTGAGATAAGGCGGGGCTTTACCTTTTTTTTCTTTTTTACATTTTATTTCACCTTTATTTAACCAGGTAGGCAAGTTGAGAACAAGTTCTCATTTACAATTGAGACCTGGCCAAGATAAAGCAAAGCAGTTTGACACATACAACAACACAGAGTTACACATGGAGTAAAACAAACATACAGTCAATAATACAGTAGAAAAATAAGTCTATATACAATGTGAGCAAATGAGGTGAGATAAGGGAGGTAAAGGCAAAAAAAGGCCATGGTGGCGAAGTACATACAAAAAAGCAAGTAAAACACTGGAATGGTAGATTTGCAGTGGAAGAAAGTGCAAAGTAGAAATATAAATAATGGGGTGCAAAGGAGCAAAATAAATAAATACAGTAGGGGAAGAGGTAGTTGTTTGGGCTAAATTATAGATGGGCTATATACAGGTGCAGTAATCTGTGAACTGCTCTGACAGCTGGTGCTTAAAGCTAGTGAGGGAGAAAAGTGTTTCCAGTTTCAGAGATTTTTGTAGTTCGTTCCAGTCATTGGCCACAGAGAAATGGAAGGAGAGGCGGCCGAAGGAGGAATTGGCTTTGGGGGTGACCAGTGAGATATACCTGCTGGAGTGCGTGCTACAGGTGGGTGTTGCTATGGTGACCAGCGAACTGAGATAAGGGGGGACTTTACCTAGCAGGGTCTTGTAGATGACCTGGAGCCAGTGGGTTTGGCGACGAGTATGAAGCGAGGGCCAGCCAATGAGAGCATACAGGTCGCAGTGGTGGGTAGTAAATGAGGCTTTGGTGACAAAACGGATGGCACGGTGATAGACTGCATCCAATTTATTGAGTAGGGTATTGGAGGCTGTTTTGTAAATGACATCGCCGAAGTCGAGGATCGGTAGGATGGTAAGTTTTACGAGGGTATGTTTGGCAGCATGAGTGAAGGATGCTTTGTTGTGAAATAGGAAGCCAATTCTAGATTTAACTTTGGATTGGAGATGTTTGATGTGAGTCTGGAAGGAGAGTTTACAGTCTAACCAGACACCTAGGTATTTGTAGTTGTCCACATATTTTAAATCAGAACCGTCCAGAGAAGTGATGCTAGTTGAGCGGGTGGGTGTGGGCAGGAATCGGTTGAAGAGCATGCACTTAGTTTTACTTGCATTTAAAATCAGTTGGAGGCCATGTAAGGAGTGTTGTATGGCATTGAAGCTCGTTTGGAGGTTTAATAACTGTGTCCAAAGAAGGGCCAGATGTATACATTATGGTGTCATCTGCGTAGAGGTGGATCAGAGAATCACTAGCAGCAAGAGCGACGTCATTGATATATACAGAGAAAAGTGTCGGCCCGAGAATTGAACCCTGTGGCACCCCCATAGAGACTGCAAGCGGTCTGGACATCAGGCCCTCCGATTTGACACACTAAACTCTAAGAAGTAGTTGGTGAACCAGGCGAGGCAGTCATTTGAGAAACCACGGCTATTGAGTCTGCCGATAAGAATGCGGTGATTGACAGAGTCAAAAGCCTTGGCCAGGTCAATGAAGACGGCTGCACAGTACTGTCTTTTATCGATGCGGTTATGATATCGTTTAGGACCTTGAGCATGGCTGAGGTGCACCCATGACCAGCTCGGAAACCAGATTGCATAGTGGAGAAGGTACGGTGGGATTCGAAATGGTTGGTGATCTGTTTGTTAACTTGGTTTTCGAAGATTTTAGAAAGGCAGCCCAGGATGGATATAGTTCTATAACAGTTTGGTCTAGAGTGTCTCCCCCCTTGTAGAGAGGGATGACCGTGGAATCTTTCCAATCTTTGGGGATCTCAGATGATACGAAAGACAGGCTAGTAATAGGGGTTGCGAAAATTTTGACTGATAATTTTAGAAAGAGAGGGTCCAGATTGTCTAAACCAGCTGATTTGTAAGAATCCAGATTTTGCAGCTTTTTCAGAACGTCAGCTGTCTGAATTTGGGTGAAGTAGAAGTGGGGGGGCTTGGGCAAGTTTCTGCGGGAGGTGCAGAACTGTTGGTCGGGGAAGGGGTAGCCAGGTGGAAAGCATGGCCAGCCGTAGAAAAATGCTTATTGAAATGATCGATTATCGTAGATTTATCGTTGGTGACAGTGTTTCCTAGCCTCAGTCCAGTGGGCAGCTGGGAGGAGGTGCTCTTATTTTCCATGGACTTTAGTGTCCCAAAACTTTATGGAATTAGTGCTACAGGATGCACATTTCTTTTTGGAAATGCTAGCCTTTTCTTTCCTAACTGACTGTGTATATTGGCTCCTGACTTCCCTGAAAAATTGCATATCGAGGGGGCTATTCGATGCTAATGCAGTACGTAACAGGATGTTTTTGTGCTGGTCAAGGGCTGTCTGTCAAGTCTGGATTGAACCAAGGGCTATATCTGTTCTTAGTTCTACATTTTTTGAATGGGGCATGCTTATTTAGGATGGTGAGGAAATCACTTTTAAAGAGCAACCAGGCATCCTCTTCTGACGGGACGAGGACAATGTACATCCAGGATACCCGGACCAGGTCGATTAGAAAGGCCTGCTCTCTGTAGTGTTTAAGGGAGCGTTTGACAGTGATGAGGGGTGGTGGTTTGACCACGGACCTGTTACGGACTCAGGCAATGAGGCAGTGATCACTGAGATCCTGGTTGAAGATAGCAGAGGTGTATTTAGAGGGCAAGTTGGTCAGGATGATACCTATGAGGGTGCCCATGGTTACGGATTTAGGGTTGTACCTGGTAGGTTCCTTGATAATTTGTGTGAGATTGAGGGCATCTAGCTTAGATTGTAGGACGGCCGGGGTATTAAGCATATCCCAGTTTAGGTTACCTAAAAGTATGAACTCTGAAGATAGATGGGGGGCAATCAATTCACATATGGTGTCCAGGGCACAGCTGGGGGCTGAGGGGGGTCTATAACAAACGGCAACATTGAGAGACTTATTTCTGGAGTGGTGGATTTTTAAAAGTAGAAGCTCAAATTGTTTGGGCACAGACCTGGATGGTATGACAGAACTCTGCAGGCTATCTCTGCAGTAGATTGCAACTCTACCCCCGTTAGCAGTTCTATCTTGTCGGAAAATGTTGTAGTTGGGGATGGAAATTTCAGAATTTTTGGTGACCTTCTTAAGTCAGGATTCAGACACGGCTAGGACATCAGGGTTGGCAGAGTGTGCTAAAGCAGTGAATGAAACAAAGTTAGGAAAGAGGCTTCTGATGTTGACATGCATGAAACCAAGGATTTTACAGTTACAAAAGTCAACAAATGAGAGCGCCTGGGGAAAGGGTGTGTTGCTGGGGGCTACAGTGCCTGGGTTGACCTCTACATCACCAGAGGAACAGAGGAGGAGTAGGATAAGGGTACGGCTAAAGGCTATAAGAACTGGTCGTCTAGTGCGTTGGGGACAGAGAATAAAAGGAGCAGATTAATGGGCATGGTAGAATAGATTCAGTGCATAATGTACAGACAAAGTTATGGTAGGATGTGTGTACAGTGGAGGTAAACCTAGGCGTTGAGTGACGATGAGAGCGGTTGTGTCTCTGGAGGCACCAGTTAAGCCAGTTGAGGTCTCCGCATGTGTGGAGGGTGCGACAAAATAGCTATCTAAGGCATTTAGGGCGGAGCTGGGGGCTCTACAGTGAAATAAAACAATAATAACTAACCTGAACAGCAGTAGACAAGGCATATTGACATTAGGGGGAGGCATGTGTAGCCGAGTGATTATAGGGTCCAATGAGCAGCATTGGGTGAGTCAGGGAGCCGTTCGGTATTCGCTACTACGCTAGGCGAGCTGGAGCTAGCGGGCCGTGGCCAGCACATGGGTCTTCGGCGAAGTCACAACGGAAAAGCCTGTTGAAACGACCTCGGACGATTATGTTGGCAGACCAGTCATGATGGATCGGCGGAGCTCCGTGTCGGCAATAAAGGGTCCTGGCCAATTGGCAAAATATGTATTGTAGCCCAAGAATTAGCTGGTAGACCTCTTCGGCTAGCCGGGAGATAGGCCTAGCTCCAGGCTAACTGGTGCTTGCTTCGGGACAGAGGGGTTAGCCAGGAGTAGCCACTCGGATTGCAGCTAGCTAGCTGCAATGATCCGGTGTAATGGTCCAGAGTTTGCGGTAGGAATCCGGAGATGTGGTAGGGAAAAAGCAGTCCGATATGCTCTGGGTTGATATCGCGCTGTGCAGACTGGCACATGGGACAAGACAAAACACACGTCCGACTGCTACGCCATCTTAGATTTATGTTACAGGTTTTGGTTTTTCCATTTATGTTTTGAGGTTGGACTTTTAGCACGTATAGCATATTAGCACATAGGGCTCACAGATTGGTGTCACCTCATCAGTCATTACGCTGGTTGCCAACTCGTTAGTGGGAAGGTGTTTTACCTGTGTTGGCCCAAGTGCTAATGAGGAGTGGCTGGCCCAGTGCTCCAGTGGAGCTTAAGAGATGCTGGGAGAGCTACACTTCAGGTCAGCTGAGGTGCGATTTCGAGCTCAACTTACATTTGAAAGACGCCTGAGTTGTGATGCTTTCCCTGTTTAGTGTTTTTTGCGCCATATTCTTTTTACTCCCTATCCTAAGTTGTGGGTTTTTCTTTTAGTTTGTCTTTTCGGAGGCAAACCTATTGGGCATCCATGGTGGGTCTCTTTTAGTACCCCTTACTAGTCTCTTTGCCAACTTTCAGTGGGCACCCATATCAGTGCCTTTCAGAACCCCTTTTGAACTCCTTTCTGTTTTGCTTGGTTGTTAAAGTGATTTTCTTTGTTAGTTCCCTTTGTTGTGATCGACATTTTGAGTTTGTCTTGTGGGAACGTAACACCTGCGCACCACTGGCCTCCATTATTTCATCACCATTTCAACTTCAACATTTCAACATCATCAAATTACCTATGCTTAGTCTAATACAGTGACAGCTAAAAGATACCAAAAACAATTCAGTCCAATCTATGTAAGTTACATATGATGTGGCTTTCCATAGTACTGATTTCTCTTTGTGTGGGTGTGTATGTGTGAGTGTGAGCGTGAGCGTGAGCATGTGCGTGTGCGCAAGTATAAAAAACATGTTGACTTAGAAACGCCAATGCCATCCTCCTCTTTCATGTTGCCGAAACGGTCTATGACTCTGTCAAACAGTATGCTCTTTTAGTTTTTGTTGTCCTAGGCTACCTGGCTAAAATGCTTGCTCGCTAGCCTAACTTCCTTTCATGGTAACGATGAGCCTGCTAGTTAACATTAGCTTACTACATCTAGCTACATGTTGAACTTCCATCCTCTCAGGCCAGGGGAAAAATGTATGAATTTATTGTTGGATCAGAATTGCCCTTATAATCATTGGCCAGTATGGAGAATGAAGTTTAACTACAAGACCAAATCCCTATCTCCATCCATTTAGGAAAGGGACAATTTTAGCTAGCTAGCTAGCCACCGGAGGACAAAGACACAACGAGATGCAACAATTTAAGTTTTTTACATTACATTTTACTTTGGCTTCCCTTGACACTTTTTTTTGGTGTGCCAGGACCATTCACAGTTGAGCTCACTCAGTTTAGCTCAGCGCAGATGGGCTATTATTTATACTTTTTTATCAAGGGGATGCCAAATTCTCACTGGTTTCCCTTACATTCAATTCTACGGGCGGCAACAATGTCATACTCTTTCTGACCAACAGCATCAGATAGATGTGCTACACATACAGAGACAGAAGTGCAGTGTTTTGTTCGCTTTGATGATTTCTCCGGTGAGATACATTCAGCCTCTTGTGAATTGAAGGAAAATTATGAAACAGAGACGATAGATACATTATTTTATATATTTTAGTATTTTTTTCTTTGTCATTTTGTCGGGGAGGCCTGGCTTTCCTTGCCATCCATAAATACACGCCACTGACCACACTGTCAGGTCACTGACCTCCTCCCTAGAGGCTGTCTCATCATCGTAGGTGATCAGGCCAACCACCGTAGTGTTGTGACATCGTGTGTGTGTGAAAGGTGTTGTACAGTACACAGCTGCAGGTGAGACAGATGCAGTTTCCTAGTAATAGTTGTGATAAGCCTTGGCAGCTGGGACATTTCACATTTCTCTGCTCTTCTAGCAGTGGGGCTGTAACTTTGTAGCAGTGTGTCTGTAGATTTCTGGCAGTGGGTCTGTAGCTTTCTTGCAGTGTGGCTGTAACTGTAGCTGTGGGGCTGTAGCTTTCTGTCATTGGTCTCTAGCTTTCTTGTAGTGTGGCTTAGGGTTGAATAGCGAGAACGAGGTTACCGAGATTTACAGAGTGTTCCCGCCCAAACCTACTCCCTTTTCGCAGGATAAGCTCCTGCGAGAAACCAGTAAATTATGATACATTATTTATATGAACAGACATGAAATGGAACTGTTAAATTATGTGCAGTGTCTAAATCTGACTTCTCTATGGCCTTCTCTCTGCTATCTGCATGATCAATCATCAACGCTCAGGGTGGGGACAGACAGCGCATCTTAGTATGGAGCGCACTTCACAATGCATGTATCACCTCGTCATGGTCACTTTTTTTCTTGTGACAGGTAGGTCTAAATTTGCTGCAGCATAGCCTATGCTACAGTGATATAAGGACAGAATGCGTATCTAATTCACAAATTTCCATCTGGCTTTTGGTGGTCATCTTATTTTTGCAAAGATGATTTTTATTTAATTGCAGTTGCAGAGTTTCAAAACAGCCTACCACTCGAACATCGTTGCTTTAAAAAAAAATGTATTTTTTTATTTCACCTTTATTTAACCAGGTAGGCAAGTTGAGAACAAGTTCTCATTTACAATTGCGACCTGGCCAAGATAAAGCAAAGCAGTTTGACACATACAACAACACAGAGTTACACATGGAGTAAAACAAACATACAGTCAATAATACAGTAGAAAAATAAGTCTATATACAATGTGAGCAAATGAGGTGAGATAAGGGAGGTAAAAGTTTAAAAAAGGCCATGGTGGCAAAGTAAATACAATATAGCAAGTAAAACACTGGAATGGTAGATTTGTAGTGGAAGAAAGTGCAAAGTAGAAATAGAAATAATGGGGTGCAAAGGAGCAAAATAAATAAATAAATACAGTATGGTTAGAGGTAGTTGTATGGCCTAAATTATAGATGGGCTATGTACAGGTGCAGTGATCTGTGAGCTGCTCTGACAGATCAATGTGCAGATTATTTTGTGCCCAATTGAAATGAATGGTAAATAATGTATTGTGTTATTTTGGAGTCAATTTTATTGTAAAGATGAATTGAATATTTTTCTAAACACTTCAACATTAATGTGGATGCTACCATGATTATGGAAAGTCCTGAATAAATCGTAAATAATGATGAGTGAGAAAGTTACAGATGCACAAATATCAAGACATGCTAATACAGTTGAAATCGGAAATGTACATACACCTTAGCCAAATACATTTAAACTCAGTTTTCAAAATTCCTGACATTTAATCCCAGTAAAAATGCCCTGTCTTAGGTCAGTTAGGATCACCACTTTATTTTAAGAATGTGAAATGTCAGAATAATAGTAGAGAGAATGATTTATTTCAGCTTTTATTTCTTTCAACACATTCCCAGTGACTCAGAAGTTTACATGCACTCCATTAGTATTTGCTAGCATTGCCTTTAAATTGTTTCACTTGGTCAAACGTTTCGGGTAGCCTTCCACAAGCTTCCCACAATAAATTGGGTGAATTTAGGCCCATTCCTCTTAACAGAGCTGGTGTAACTGAGTCAGGTTTGTAGGCCTCCTTGCTCGCACATGCTTTTTCAGGTCTGCCCACAAATATTATATAGGATTGAGGTCAGGGCTTTGTGATGGCCACTCCAATACCTTGACTTTGTTGTCTATAAGCCATTTTGCCACAACTTTGGAAGTATGCTTGGGATCATTGTCCATTTGGAAGACCCATTTGCGACCAAGCTTTAACTTCCTGACTGATGTCTTGAGATATTGCTTCAATATAGCCACATCATTTTCCTTTCCTCATGATGCCTACTATTTTGTGAAGTGCACCAGACCCCTCATGCAGCAAAGCACCCCCACAGCATGATGCTGCCACCCCATGTGCTTCACGGTTGGGATGGTGTTCTTTGTCTTGCAAGCCTCCCCCTTTTTCCTCCAAACATAACGATGTTCATTATAGCCAAACAGTTCTATTTTTGTTTCATCAAACCAGAGGACATTTCTCCAAAAAGTACGATCTTTGTCCCCATGTGCAGTTGCTAACCGTAGTCCGCTATTTCATGGCGGTTTTGGAGCTGTGGCTTCTTCCTTCCTGAGCGGCCTTTCAGATTATGTCGATATAGGACTCATTTTACTGTGGATATAGATACTTTTGTACCTGTTTCCATCAGCATCTTCACAACGTCCGTTGCTGTTGTTCTGGGATTGATTTGCACTCTTCGCACCAAAGTACGTTCATCTCTAGGAGAAAGAACGCGTCTCCTTCCTGAGCGGTATGACGACTGCGTGGTCCCATGGTGTTTATACTTGCGTACTATTGTCTTTTCAGATGAACGTGGTACCTTCAGGCATTTGTAAATTGCTCCCAAGGATGAGCCAGACTTGTGGAGGTTTACATTTTTTTTCTCTGAGGTCTTGGCTTTCTTTTGATTTCCCCATGATGTAAAGCAAAGAGGCACTGAGTTTGAAGGTAGGCCTTGAAATACATCTACAGGTACACCTTCAGTTGACTCAAGTGATGTCAATTAGCCTATCAGAAGCTTCTAAAGCCATGATATCATTTTCTGCAATTTTTCAAGCTGTTTAATTAACAATTTAATTCAACTTAGTGTATGTAATCTTCTGACCCACTGGAATTGAGATACAGTGGATTATAAATTAAATAATCTGTCTGTAAACTTTTTTGGAAATATTACTTGTGTCATGCACAAAGTAGATGTCCTAACCGACTTGCCAAAACTATAGTTTGTTAACAAGAAATTTGTGGAGTGGTTGAAAAAACGAGTTTTAATGACTCCAACCTAAGTGTATATAAACTTCTGACTTCAACTGTATCTCACCATTACAATAACAGGGAAGGTTAGCATTTTCGTGGGTATGATATTTACTGTTTGCCTCTGTAACTTTCTCACTAGTCATTATTCACAATTCATTCAGGATTATCCATAATCATGGTAGCATCCACATTAATGTAGAAGTGTTTAGAAACACATTCTATTCTTATTTACAATAAAAGTGACTCCAAAATGAAACAATACATTATTTTCCATTCATTTATATTGGGCACAAATAATCTGAAACACAACCAAAACAAACAGTAAATGCATCCAACAAGTTTGTAGAGTCAGAAGCGTGATGTAATCATTGTGTGCTAGGACTTTCGACTACTTTAATACACATATAAGGAAATTTGTCCCAGTACTTTTGGTCCCCTAAAATGGTGTGACTATGTACAAAAAGTGCTGTAATGTCGAAACGTTTCACCTGATATGATAGGAAATATCCTCAAATTAAAGCTGACAGTCTGCACTTTAACTTCATTGTCATTGTATCATTTCAAATCCAAAGTGCTTGAGTACAGAGCCAAAACAATAACAAATGTGTCACTGTCCCAATACGTTTAGAGTTCTCTGTATTGCCAAATTTAAATCAAATTCGCTAGTCTGTAATTGTAACTTCATAGGCCGCATGTCCTGCACCAGCATCAAATGTTCTCTCCCAGCTTCATGGTTTGAACGACGTGCGTAATTCCAGTCCATGTAATACAGTATAATACAATACAGTACAGTAATACAGTCCACACTCAAAAAGATTAGCCTACTGGAGCTTGTTTAATTTATTTAACCCAGAGAGCAAAGCTACATCTAAGGGCTTGATTTTCTGTGCTGTGTTTTTTCTGTCCAGCGTAATGTGCGGTACACTGTCATTTTCAACCTCTCCCTGATCCAGTCTGTAATACCTACATGTTTCAAGCAGACTACCATAGTCCCTGTGCCCAAGAATGCCAAGGTAACCTGTCTAAATGACTATCTTCCTGTAGCACCCACAACTGTAGCCATGAAATGCTTTGAAAGGCTGGTCATGACTGACATCAACACCATCATCCCAGACACCCTGAACCCACTCTGATCTTCAGATGACGCAACAGATCCACAGATGACGCAATCTCTAAGGGGCGGCAGGTAGCCTATTTGTTAAAGCATTGGGCCAGTAACTGAAAGGTTGCTGGATGGAATCCCTGAACTGACAAGGTAAAAATCTGTCGTTCTGCCCCCGAGCAAGGCAGTTAACCCACTGTTCCCCAGGCGAAGAAGACATGGATGTCGATTAAGGCAGCCCCCCCGCACCTCTTTGATTCAGAGGGGTTGGGTTAAATGTGGAAGACACATTTCAGTTGTATAAGCCTTTCCCTATTGCCCTTTCCAATCTGGATAAAAGCCACACCTATGTGAGAATTCTGTTCACTGATTCAGCAAGAAACACCATAGTGCCCTCCAAGCTCATCACTAAACTAAGGACCCTGGGATTAAACACCTCCCTCTGTAACTGGATCCTGGACTTCCCAACCGGGCCACCTCCAGGTAGCAAGACATCCGCCACAATGACCCTCAACACGGGGGCCTTCAGGGGTGCTTGCTTAGTCCTCTTCTGTACTCCATTTTCACCCATGACTGCGTCACCGCGCACGACTCCAACACCATCATTAAGTTCGCAAACGACACGACGGTGGTAGGCCTGATCACCGATGACAATGAGACAGGTGGTTAGAGACCTGGCAGTGTGGTGCCAGGACAACAACCTCTCCCTCAACATCAGCAAGACAAAGGAGCTGATTGTGAAAATAGGGCCGATCACGCCCCCATTCACATTGACAGGCTGTAGTGGAGCGAGTCGAGAGCTTCAAGGACCTCGGTGTTCACATCACTAAGGACCTATCATGGTCCGAACACAACAACAAAGTTGTAAAGAGGGCACGACAACACCTCAGGAGGCTGAAAATATTAATCATGGGCCCTCAGATCCTCAAAAAGCATCACCACTTGGTATGGTAACTGCTTGGGATCCAACCACAAGGCGCTACAGAGGGTAGTGCGTACAGCCCAGTACATAATTGGGACCGAGCTCCTTGCCATCTAGCACCTAAAAAGGCCCTAAAAAAATTGTTAACGACTCCAGTCATCCAAGTCATAGTGTTCTCTCTGTTACGGCACAGCAAGCAGTACCGGAGCACCAAGTCTATGACCAAAAGGCTCCTGAACAGCCTCTACCCCCAAGCCATAACACTGCTGAACAGTTAATCAAATGGCTACCAGGATTATTTGAATTGTTTTTACACTGCTGCTACTCACTGTTTATTATCAATGTATAGTCACCCTACCTACATGTACAAATTACCTTGATTAAGCTGTATGCCTGCACTGTCAAGGGGTGTACTAGAGGCGAAGTCAGGTGCAGGAGAGCAGAGTAATGTTTAACAGGCGCACTTTTATTTTCGTTCCCAAAAACGAGAGCACTACATAAATCAAATGCACTCAAAACACGGAACATAACAAAAGTAAAGCGCGTAATAAAACACCACAATAACACGAAACAATTACACACAAAATACATGATGGGAAACAGAGGGTTAAATACAAGTAGATTGATTGGGGAAATGAAAACCAGGTGTGTATGGAACAAGACAAGACAAATGGACATATGAAAAATGGAGCGGCGATGGCTAGAAAGCCGGTGACGTCGATCGCCGAACGTCGCCCGAACAAGGAGAGGAGCCCGACTTCGGCGGAAGTCGTAACACGCACATTGACTCGGTAACAGTACCCCCTGTATATTGCCTCGTTATTGTTACTTTGTTACTTTTTATAATTTTTTTAACTTTTGTTTATTTACTAAATATTTTCTTAACTCTATTTCTTGAACTGCGTTGTTGGTTAAGGGATTGTAAGTAAGCATTTCATGGTAAGGTCTATACCTGTTTTATTCGGCGCATGTGACTAATACATTTTTTTTATTTTTTATTTTATTTTATCCTTATTTTACCATGTAAGTTGACTGAGAAGACGTTCTGATTTACAGGGGAGAGGAGGGGGGATGAATGAGCCAATTGTGACACCATTTATTTAAAAAAAATTGCACTGGCTCTATGCACACTCACTGGACTCTACCCACACACTCACACATACTACACTGACACTCCAACACACACACAGAGACAGAGACATAGAGACAGAGAGACAGAGGGACAGAGACACAGAGACAGAGACAGAGAGACAGAGACAGAGAGACAGAGAGACAGAGAGACAGAGACACAGAGACACAGAGACAGAGACAGAAACACAGAGACAGAGACACAGAGACAGAGACAGAGACAGACAGAGAGACACAGAGACACAGAGACACAGACAGACAGAGAGACACACAGACACACAGACAGACAGACAGACAGACAGACAGACAGACAGACAGACAGACAGACAGACAGACAGACAGACAGACAGACAGACAGACAGACAGACAGACAGACAGACAGACAGACAGACAGACAGACAGAAGCTGCTGCCTAGGGATCCAGAATAAAATACAGAAAAAGTCTCAATGCTGAGCATGACCTCAGTGTTGTACTGTCAAAAACTGATCCCAGAATAGACCTGCTTGTTGAAAACTTCAACAGCCACACACCTCTTATTAGGACTATGTGTGTGTTTTCTGGTCTATATCTGTGTTATGTGATCAAACAGTGTATTCCAATTCAGAATACCAATTATTTATTGTATTTTAACAGCAACAGTTCCAACCAAATTTTTTTTTTCAACAATACTTTCAATAGTAAGATGTACAGCAGGCCTGATCATTTTTCTTCTGTACTGTTACTTAGGTTGGCACTATCAAATTTATAAAAATACAAACCTGAAATACCTTATTTCTATAAGTATTCAGACCCTTTAATATGAGACTCAAAATTGAGCTCAGGTGCATCGTGTTTCCATTGGTCGTCCTTGAGATGTTTCTACAACTTGATTGGAGTCCACCTGTGGTAAATTCAATTGATTAGACATGATTTGGGAAGGCACACACCTGTCTATATAAGGTCCCAGTGCATCTCAGAGCCAAAACCAAGCCATGAGGTCGAAGAAATTGTCCGTAGAGCTCTGACACAGGATTGTGTCGCAGCACAGATCTGGGGAAGGGTACCAAAAAAAATGTGTTAAGCATTGAAGGTCCCTAAGAACACATTGGCCTCCATCATTCTTAAATGGAATAAGTTTGGAACCACCAAGACTCTTCCAAGAGCTGGCCGCCTGGTCAAACTAAGAAAATCGGGGGAGAAGGGAAACGGAGAGCAGACAGAGGGTTATTTTTGGCATTATAAGGCACAGGACCCTATGGCGTTCACAGAGCGCTTTGTACACAAATGTCAGTCGGAACTGGTTCAGAACCCCTCAATGGGGGACTTAACATCTACGATTAACCCCCCACAACAACAGCTCCCCAGGCGCCCAGTGTGGCAGCCCCCCACTCCAAAACCTGTCTTTTGGGTTAAAAGTGAAAGTCAAATTTCAGTTGGACCTTGTGTGCAATTGACCAATAAAGTGAACTCTCTCCCTTATGAAGCTTGCATTATCCCAATATTAGGAGAAATATGTTTTGACTGAAAAATACGTGTTGAGACAAATTCCCAGTAGGAAAAACTCAATAATTTCAACATTGATTTGCCCTCTGGGTTACTGATGTTGGTAAAGGCACTACTGTGGTAAAAACATAAATAGTCAGTCCCGAGTTGATGTGCAGGGGTAGGAGGTAATTGAGGTAGCTAGACACATATAGGTATGGTTAAAGTGACTAGGCAACATGATAGATTGACAGTAGAAGCAGCGTGTGTGTGTGTGTGGGCGTATGTAGTGTGTGTGTGCGCTGGGATGGCTTGTTAGTGTACTGTAACCTCCTTTACTGTAGCTCCCATCCTCTCCCAGTCTGAGAGTCTCAGGTTGCTCAGTGACAGGGCTCAGCAGCTCTATGAGGGACGAGTCCCTCATCGCTATCATCATTATCAGGCCGCTGCAGAGACAAACACTGGTTATCATTAACTGAGCTCCGCTAAGAGGATTGCTTCCTGCACTTCCAGCCTCCATGCAGTTATTTAAAGGGAGCTTGCACATCGCCGCCCTGCATGCCTGCCTGACGTGCGGCTTTAGATACACAGAGAGAGAGAGGGATAGATAGGAAGAGAGAGGGCAGGAGGGAGGGTGGGACAGAGAGAGAGGGACGTAGGGAGGGAGGGGTAGAGAGAGGGAGGGGAGAGAAAGAGAGAGGGATTGAGAGAGGGGAAGAGCGAGGGAGGGAGCAGGAGACAGTGGAAGAGTGAGGACAGGGAGAGAGAGATAGTGGGAGAGCGAGCAAGGACAGGGAGAGAACATGATGGAGTGAGAGAGCAGAGAGAGAGCGGATAAGTGAGTGAGGGAGCGAGGAGAGAGAGATAGAGGGCTGAGCGCCAGGAACAGGAGGAGGAGGAGAAGGAGGGGCAGCGCAGTGTCAGTTTGTTCTGGTGCTCGCCAGCGCAGCAGAAGTGTTGTGCATCACAGTGTGGTGACAGTGACAGCAACGGCAGCTCAAACTGCTTCTCCAGAGCTGCAGGAGTAAACAACAACAACAACAGTAGCATCAACAGGGAGACGTTCCACCTGTGTGCAGCCTGGATAGGCATGGCCAGCCAACAGGACTCAGGCTTCTTTGAGATCAGCATCAAGTCTCTGCTCAAGTCCTGGAGTGGATGTGAGTATACACTAATTTGCCGGCCAGCCTGCCTGGCTTCCAGCGCAGCATGCTTGTTTAGTGCTGTTAGCGTTAGCTACCACACCAGACTAAATTTAGCTTCAGTCATTCAGAATGACAGACAACGTAGAGATGATAGCGTAGCTTAGTGTTGTGCACATGTTGGCTGAACTACTTAGTGGTGCTGATTCACTATGTGTTTTACCCCAAGTTTTGGGGTTTTGGCTCCTTTTCCTGTTTGTGGGTGAGGGTCAGGGTAAGACTTCTTTCTACGTGAGCTGCCTGCTGTGGAGTTTAAATAGCTGCTGTTCAATGCTGGGTTCCTAATAGGATTAGGGAGGTTCAGCTCTAGAGTGCAGCTTCACCACCCTGCCTTCCCATAGAGAGGCAGGATGGATAGGATGCTATTTGATTTGATTTATTAGGATCCCCATTTAGCCGACGCCAATGGCGACAGCTAATCTTACTGGGGTCCGACACATAACGAGAAATACATTACATAGACAATAATTTACAGTTTACATACATTTAAAAACAGTAACATGTAATGTGTGTGCATCTATCAGTTCCACATGCATGTCAGTACATACACACAGCAAGTAGGTCACATGGGGGAGAGATTTTGGGCCATGAGGTGTTGCTTTATTTGTTTTTTGTATAGGACTCGTTCAACTGTAGATTCAATGTTTGTAAAGATGGGGAGAGGTCTGTAACTAATAAAGAGATGCTCTGCTTTTTTGACACCGCACTCCACAAAGCAGAAGTCAGTTGTTAACAAGAAATGTGTGGAGTGGTTGAAAAAATTTCTGACTTCAACTGTATGTGTTTTGACCATGACAGTTTTACAATCCAAGGTTACACCAAGTAATTTAGTCTCCTCAACTTGTTCAACAGCCATACCATTCATTACCAAATTCAGCTGAGGTCTACAACTTAAGGAATGACTTGTACCAAATACAATTCTTTTAGTTTTAGAGATGTTCAGGACCATTACTGGCCACCATTCCAAAACTGACTGCAACTCTTTGTTAAGGGTTTCAGTGACTTCATTAGCTGTGGTTGCTAATGTGTATATGGTTGAGTCAACAGTATAAACACATGTTTTGTTTAATGCCAGTGGCAGGTCATTGGTAAAAATAGAAAAGAGTAGAGTGCCTAGATAGCTGCCCTGTGTTACACCGCACTTTATATGTTTGACATTAGAGAAGCTTCCATTAAAGAAAACCCTTTGAGTTATATTAGATAGTCAGCTCTAATTCACTATATGGCAGAGGTTGAAAAGCCATAACACATACGTTTTCTCAGCAAGAGGTTATGGTCAATAATATCAAAGGCTGCACTGAAATCTAACAGTACAGCTCCAGCAATCTTATTATTATCAATTTCATTTATGTCAGTGCAGTACATGTTGTGGGCCCTTCTCTGTAAGTATGCTGAAAGTCTGCTGTTAATTTGTTAACAGATAAAAAAAATGTACAAAAGTTTGTGAAAAGCTTGAAGAAAGTTGCTAGGTCTGCTGTTAGAACCAGTTAAGGACTTTGGCTTAACTCCAGGCTTGAGGATAAAGACTTTCCTCTAGGCTTAGCTATGATATGACAGATAGGAGTGGCTATAGAGTCAGCTACCATCCTCAGTTGCTTTCCATCTAAATTGTAAATGACAGTAGTAGATCAGATTTAATATTGCAGATATATTGTGGCTTCCATCAATGTTATTGTCTGCATCATTTACAATCCCCATAAATATGTTTTGTGTGTATATATATATATACAGTGCATTCTGAAAGTATTCAGATCCCTTGACTTTTTCCACATTTTGCTACATTACAGCCTTATTCGAAAATGGAATCAATCTAAACATACCCCATAATGGCAAAGCAAAAACAGGTTTTCTGAAATTTTTGCTAATTTAGTCAAAATATAAAAATGGAAATATCACATTTACATATGTATTCAGACCCTTTACTCTGTATTTTGTTGAAGTACCTTTGGCAGAGATTACAGCCTCGAGTCTTCTTGGGTATGATGCTACAAGCTTGGCACACCTGTATTTGGGGACTTTCTCCCATTCTTCTCTGCAGATCCTCTCATGGTCTGTCAGGTTGGATGGGGAGCATTGCTGCACAGCTATTTTCAGGTCTCTCCAGAGATACTTGATCTTGGTCAAGTCCGGGCTTTCGCTGGGCCACTCAAGGACATTCAGAGACTTGTCTCGAAGCCACTCTTGCGTTGTCTTGGCTGTGTGCTTAGGATATTTGCCCTGTTGGAAGATGAACCTTTGCCCCAGTCTGAGGTCATGAGCGCTCTGGATCAGGTTTTTATCAAGGATCTCTCTGTACTTTACTTTGCTCCGTTCATCTTTGCCTCGATCCTGACCTTTCTCCTAGTCCCTGCCGCTGAAAAACATCCCCACAGCATGATGCTGCCACCACCATGCTTTACTGTAGGGATGGTGCCAGGTTTCTTCCAGATGTGACGCTTGGCATTCAGGCCAAAGAGTTCAATCTTGGTTTCATCAGACTAGAAAATCTTGTTTCTCATGGTCTGAGAGCCTTTAGGTGCCTTTTAGCAAACTCCAAGCAGGCTGTCATGTGCCTTTTACTGAGGAGTGGCTTCCATCTGGCCACTCTATCATAAAGGCCTGATTGGTGGAGTGCTGCAGAGATGGTTGTCCTTCTGGAAGGTTCTCCCATCTCCTCAGAGGAACTCTGGAGCTCTGTCAGAGTGACCATCGGGTTCTTGGTCACCTCCCTGACCAAGGCTCTTCTCCCCCGATTGCTCAGTTTGGCCAGGCGGCGAGCTCTAGAAACAGTCTTGCTGGTTCCAAACTTCTTCCATTTAACAATGATGGAGGCCAATGTGTTCTTGGGGACCTTCAATGTGCCTCGAAACAATCCTGTCTCGGAGCTCTAATGGCAATTCCTTCAACCTAATGGCTTGGTTTTGGCTCTGACATGCACTGTGAACTGTGGGACCTTATATAGACAGGTGTGTGCCTTTCCAAATCATGTCCATGCAATTGAATTGACCACAGGTGGACTCCAATCAAGTTGTAGAAACATCTCAAGGATGATCAATGAAAACAGGATGCACCTGAGCTCAGTTTTGAGTCTCATAGCAAAGGGTCTGAATACTTATGTAAATAAGGTATTTCTGTTTTGTTTTTGTTTTAATTTGCAAAAATGTATAAAAACCTGTTTTAGATTTGTCATTATGGAGTGTTGTTTGTATATTGATGAGGAACTTTGTTTATTTAATCAATTTAAGATTAAGGCTCGTAACTTAACAAAATGTGGAAAAAGGGAAGGGGTCTGAATACCTTCCAAATGCACTGTATTTTTCAACTGTGCTGTGATGTTTCATAAAAGCTCTGAACCTTTCTATTCTCATAGATTCTACATTTTGTAAATTACAGATAAACATTATTATATTATTGATCGATTGACTATGACTTTTTAAATACCCAGCAGTGCTATTTGCAGTTAGCTCCAGGTAAATATTGCAATGCTTCAGCCATTACTCCAATAACTTTACAAAATGTAAACTTACAATGCCTTTCCTTCATTATGAGTTTTTTATGCATGAGTACAATGGCTCACTGTTTATTGTTGTCATTTCCTGCTGTTTGCCCACTTTGCCAGTGAAGTAATCATTAAAATAATTGGCAACATCAAATGGTTTTGTGATGAATATGCCATCTGATTCGATGAAAGATGGAATTGAATGTGTCTTTCTGACCATAATTTCATTTAAAGTACTCCAAAGTTTGTTTGCATCATTCTTTATATCATAGATACTGACTTTATGATACAGTTTCTTCTTATTTTTGTTGTGTTTCGTCACTTACTTTCTCAATTTGCAGTAAGTCAAGATGTGCTGCCAGACTTATTAGCCCCCATTTGCCCCTTCTCTTTCAAACATACAGTTTTTCATTTCCTCATCGATCCATGGAGATGTAACAGTCAGTTTCTTAACAGGTGCATGTTTATCAATAATTGGAAGAAGCAATTTCATAAATTAATCAAGTGGAGTGTGTGGATGCTCCTTATTAATCACATCAGACAAATAAATATTTTTAACATCATCCACATTAGAGTCACAGCAAAATCTTTTGTATGATCTCTTATACACTAATACACTCTCTTATACAGCTGTTGGAACTTTGGCTTTCTTGGATAAGGCCACTATATTGTGATCACTGCATCCAATGGGTACAGATGCAGCTTTAGAACAAAGTTCTACAGTATTAGTAAAAATGTGATCAGTACATGTGGATGATATTGTTCCTGTAGTGTTTGGAAACACCCTGGTAGGTTGATTAATAACCTGAACCAGATTATGTGCGCTGGTTACAGTGAGACGCTTCCTCTTCAGTCCTCTCAGTCAATATTCAGGTCCCCAAGAAAGTAGATCTCTGTTTACATCACATACACTATCAAGCATTTCACACATATTATTTAGATATTGACTGTTAGCACTTGGTGATTTATAGCAACAACCCAAAAAGAAAAGGCTTCAGATGTGCCATGTGAACCTTCAACCACAACATTTCAATAACACTTGGCATAAGATCTTCTCTAAGCATTACAGGGATATGGCTCTGAAAATATACAGCAACACCTCCCCCATAAGCAATACTGTCTCTTCTATAGATGTTATATCCTTGTATTGCTATGAAATTAATTATCTAATCGAGTCTCAGAAATGAGTAGTATATAAATGTTATCTGATGTTAGCAAGTTATTGATTTAATTAACCTTATTTCTAAGGCTACATATAGTAATATGGGCTACTTCCCTGGGTGGCTTATCAGAGATAGACATAATATGTAAAATATCTAACACAGCAAGATAAAATATATATACTGCTCAAAAAAATAAAGGGAACACTTAAACAACACATCCTCGATCTGAATGAAAGAAATAATCTTATTAAATACTTTTTTCTTTACATAGTTGAATGTGCTGACAACAAAATCACACAAAAATAATCAATGGAAATCCAATTTATCAACCCATGGAGGTCTGGATTTGGAGTCACACTCAAAATTAAAGTGGAAAACCACACTACAGGCTGATCCAACTTTGATGTAATGTCCTTAAAACAAGTCAAAATGAGGCTCAGTAGTGTGTGTGGCCTCCACGTGCCTGTATGACCTCCCTACAACGCCTGGGCATGCTCCTGATGAGGTGGCGGATGGTCTCCTGAGGGATCTCCTCCCAGACCTGGACTAAAGCATCCGCCAACTCCTGGACAGTCTGTGGTGCAACGTGGCGTTGGTGGATGGAGCGAGACATGATGTCCCAGATGTGCTCAATTGGATTCAGGTCTGGGGAACAGGCGGGCCAGTCCATAGCATCAATGCCTTCATCTTGCAGGAACTGCTGACACACTCCAGCCACATGAGGTCGAGCATTGTCTTGCATTAGGAGGAACCCAGGGCCAACCGCACCAGCATATGGTCTCACAAGGAGTCTGAGGATCTCATCTCGGTACCTAATGGCAGTCAGGCTACCTCTGGCGAGCACATGGAGGGCTGTGCGGCCCCCCAAATAAATGCCACCCCACACCATGACTGACCCACCGCCAAACCGGTCATGCTGGAGGATGTTGAAGGCAGCAGAACGTTCTCCACGGCGTCTCCAGACTCTGTCACGTCTGTCACGTGCTCAGTGTGAACCTGCTTTCATCTGTGAAGAGCACAGGGCGCCAGTGGCGAGTTTGCCAATTTTGGTGTTCTCTGGCAAATGCCAAACGCCCTGCACGGTGTTGGGCTGTAAGCACAACCCCCACCTGTGGACGTCGGGCCCTCATACCACCCTCATGGAGTCTGTTTCTGACCGTTTGAGCAGACACATGCACATTTGTGGCCTGCTGGAGGTCATTTTGCAGGGCTCTGGCAGTGCTCCTCCTGCTCCTCCTTGCACAAAGGCGGAGGTAGCAGTCCTGCTGCTGGGTTGTTGCCCTCCTACGGCCTCCTCCACGTCTCCTGATGTACTGGCCTGTCTCCTGGTAGTGCCTCCATGCTCTGGACACTACGCTGACAGACACAGCAAACCTTCTTGCCACAGCTCGCATTGATGTGCCATCCTGGATGAGCTGCACTACCTGAGCCACTTGTGTGGGTTGTAGACTCCGTCTCATGCTAACACTAGAGTGAAAGCACCGCCAGCATTCAAAAGTGACCAAAACATCAGCCAGGAAGCATAGGAACTGAGAAGTGGTCTGTGGTCCCCACCTGCAGAACCACTCCTTTATTGGGGGTGTTGTTTAAGTGTGTTGTTTTGTGTTGTTTAAGTGTTCCCTTTATTTTTTTGAGCAGTGTATATTCAGCAGTCCATTAATCAGTTGGTGTGTGTGTGTGTGTGTGTGTGTGTGTGATGCGGGGCTGAAGCTACGAACCCATAGCCTTGGCTCTCTCATCCCTTCCAGGCTTTTGGGAGGGAGCATGGACAATGAGCCTGTCATAGCGGGTGTAAGCAATGTCCCCATGCGCTCTGTCAGCTTTCATGGCTGGGATAAGTACTTTCCTCTTCTGGCGCACAGCTGGACCTGTCACCTGGGCTGATAGTGGGTTTTCCAGTCCTGTGGGCGCTCTCCACCTAAATCTTATTGTGGTCCATCTTTAGTTTCTCCGAAATCATTTCCCTCACTTTGTCCTCATGGGGAGATTCTGCAATTCCGTCCACAACAATGTTGTTCCACCTTGATTGTCCCTCGAGATCATTTGATTTCTCCGTCACTGTTAACATGCATTCACATGCAGAACTGATATTCTCTCTCAATGACAGATTTCTGTCATCTGCCGTTCTCCTGTTTACACTCATTGAGCTGATCCTGGGAGAACTGCAAACTGTTCTTCAGGTCCTGAACTCTGGTCAGGTCTTCCATTCTTTTATTAGTTGACTCCACCAGTATTTGGACACAAGACTTCAAGCAATTTTCTTGTTGTTGTAACAACTGCTTGTAGTTTTGTTCGTTTAAAAGATCCTTCACCTGTGATTGAGAGACACCACTGTCCTCAACGATAATCCCACCAGCTTTGGTCTTTGTTATGGTAGCAACGTTGGTTACGCTGTTTCCCCTCGCAGTTCCACACTGGGTAGGTCGCAGGGATGATTGGAAACAACAACAACAAACAGCAGGGATATATAGAGAGCCACAAGCCCGGGACAAGCCACAAGGAGCTGCATTGCAGGGCTGCATTCAAGACCTCAAGAAAATACCACTAGCTTGATAGGCAGCTAGCTATTCCCAGCAGCACCTCAGACCCGTACGTGGTCGGCAGAATCACTGGAATCACATTTTTGTTATGACCCTTGCAAGTTTAGACCGTTGCGCCATTCACCTGCTTGCTATAGCGCTACCAGATTTCGGTTGCTTCCCAATGGCATCCAGTACCTTTATGGTGCACCACTTTTGACCAGGGCCCATAGGATCTTAAAATAACTCAACTAACAAGGCCTAAATCGTTCTTTGTGGGGTCGCGTACCTTAAAAGCATTTTAAAATCACACATATCAATGCTTAACATTCAAATACACAGTTTTAATCCAGGATATTGACAGCCCAAGTGAATGTGTAAGAATAATATGAAGTACTGTACATATTTAAGTGCATTCTACAAGTTTGGCATTTCACAAGAACATACTGTAATACAACAGAATTATGTTATTCTAACAATAGAGCCTTCTTGGAAAGTTATGAATGATTTGATTTGTATGTTTGACCATTTATGAACACAATTAAAAAGGAATGCTACATTATGTCACCCGTTCTACATGGTAACCAAAAGGGTTACCAAAAGGGTCAAAAGAGTTCTACATGGTAACAAAACTTCCGAATTCAACTGTGTGTGTATGTATATATATATATATATATATACACACACAGTTGAATTCGGAAGTTTACATACACCTTAGCCAAATACATTTATACTCAGTTTTCATAACTCCTGACATATAAGCCTAATAAAAACTCCCTGTCTTAGGTCAGTTAGGTATATATATATATATATGTATATATACACACACACACTAATGGTCAAAAGTTTTAGAACACCTACTCATTCAAGATTTTTATTTTATTTTACTATTTTCTATATTGTAGAATAATTGTGAAGACATCAAAACTATTAAATAACACATATAGAATCATGTAGTAACAAAAAAAGTGTTAAACAAATCAAAATTACATTTTATATTTGAAATTCTTCAAATAGCCACCGTTTGCCTTACATCTGGTGATGTAAGTGGAATGATGAGATAGAAGTTCTTCTTCGCTGTTTTGTTTTATTATTTCACTGCCAAACTGTGTTCGATCTTGTCTAGCCACCTTGTCTCAAGAGGACCACAATGGAAATAAGTCCCAGACTTTATTGTGTGTTATCCTCCATGATTTTATTCATGCGCATGTATGTCTTTTTCAAGTTTTATGTGTGCTTGTTTTTTAAAATGGTCAAATTAATAAACTAAACTAAACTTGCCTTGATGACAGCTTTGCACACTCTTGGCATTCTCTGAACCAGCTTCACCTGGGATACTTTTCCAACAGTCTTGAAGAAGTTCCCACTTATGCTGAGCACTTGGTGGCTGCTTTTCCTTCACTCTGCGGTTCATCTCATCCCAAACCATCTCAATTGGGTTGAGGTCAGTGGGATTGTGGAGGCCAGGTCATCTGGTGCAGCACTCCATCACTCTCGTCCTTGGTCAAATATCCCTTACACAGCCTGGACGTGTGTTGGGTCATTGTCCCGTTGAAAAACAGATGATAGTGCCACTAAACGTAAACCAGATGGGAATGTTTATCTCTGCAGAATGCTGTGTTAGCCATGCTAGTTAAGTGTACCTTGAATTCTAATAAAGCACCACCACACCATCACACCTCCTCCTTCTTGCTTCACGGTGGGAACCACACATGCGGAGATCATCCATTCACCTACTCTGCATCTCACACAAAGACACGGCGGTTGGAACCAAAAATCTCAAATTTGGACTCATCAGACCAAAAGGACAGATTTCCACTGGTCTAATGTCCATTGCTCATGTTTCTTGGCCCAAGGAAATATTTTCTTCTTATTAGTGTCCTTTAGTAGTGGTTTCTTTGCAGCAATTCAACCAAGAAGGCCTGATTCACGCAGTCTCCTCTGAACAGTTGATGTTGAGATGTGTCTGCTACTTGAACTCTGTGAAGCATTTATTTGGGCTGCAATTTTTGAGGCTGGTAACGCTAATGAACTTATCCTCTGCAGCAGAGGTAACTCTGGGTCTTCCTTTCCTGCGGCGGTCCTCATCAGAGACAGTTTCTTCATAGCGCTTGTTGGTTTTTTGCGACTGCACTTGAAGAAACATTCTTGACATTTTCCAGATTGACTGACCTTCATGTCTTAACTCGTAAGGATCCACCCCTTTTTTTCAATTTTCGCCTAAAATGACATACCCAAATCTAAGGTCCTTGGAACTGTAGCCAACCTCCCTGGGCGCGGCCGCAAGAGGAAAATCGACCCCAGATTAAACAGAAGGATAGTGCGAATGGTAGAAAAAGAACCAACGATATCTGCCAAAGAGATACAAGCTGAACTCCAAGGTGAAGGTACGTCAGTTTCTGATCGCACCATCTGTCGCTTTTTGAGCTAAAGTGGGCTCCATGGAAGAAGACCCAGGAGGACTCCACTTTGAAAGAAAAACATAAAACAGCCAGACTGGAATTTGCTAAAATGCATATTGACAAGCCACAATCCTCCTGGGAGAATGTCCTTTGGACAGGTGAGTCAAAACTGGAGTCAAAACCAGTCACATCAGCTCTATGTTTACAGACGAAAAAAATGAAGCTTTCAAAGAAAAAACACCATACCTACAGTGAAACATGGAAGAGGCTCGGTTATGTTTTGGGGCTGCTTTACTGCGCCTGGCACAGGGTGCCTTGAATCTGTGCAGGGCATAATGAAATCTCAAGACATTCAAGGCGTTCTGGAGCGAAACGTACTGCCCAGTGTTAGAAAGCTTTGTCTCAGTCGCAGGTCATGGGTCCTCCAACAGGATAATGACCCAAAACACACAGCTAAAAGCAACCAAGAATGGATAAGAACAAAACATTGGACTATTCTGAAGTGGCCTTCTATAAGTCCTGATCTGAATCCTATCAAACATCTATGGAAAGAGCTGAAACTTGCAGTCTGGAGAAGGCACCCATCAAACCTGAGACAGTTGGAGCAGTTTTCTCAGGAAGAGTGGGCCAAACTACCTGTTATCAGCTGCAGAAGTCTCATTGATAGCTACAGAAAACATTTGATTGCAGGGATTGCCTCTAAAGGTTGTGCAACAAAATATTAAGTTAAGGGTCCCATCATTTTTGTCCATGCCATTGTCATTTGTTTTATTATTTACAATATTATGTTGAATAAAAAGTCAAAAGCAAAGTATGATTTCTATTAAATATGGAATAAACAATGGTGGATGCTAATTACTTTTGTCAGTTTCAAGTTATTTCAGAAAAAATTGTGGATTCTTCGTTTTTTGTGGCGGGGTACCAACAAATTTGAGCACATCTGTATATGGGCTCCTGAGTGGCGCAGCAGTCTAAAGCACTGCATCTCAGTGCTAGAGGCATCACTACAGACCCTGGTTCGATTCCAGGCTGAATCACAACTGGCCGTGATTGGGAGTTCCATAGGGCGGCGCACAATTGGCCCAGCGTTGTCCGGGTTTGGCCGGGGTAGGCCGTCATTGTAAATAAGAATTTTTTCTTAACTGACTTACCTAGTAAAAAAAATAATTATGACCTCGTAATGCCGAAGTGTGCTGCTCAGACCACTGCGCTACTGCAGTTCACAATGCTCTAGCAAGCCGTGAGAATACTGATGATACTTGATGTTAGGAGGTCGGTTGGTTTGCAGAGCCTTCCCAAACCCCCTAGGTACGTTACTGCACTGTATAGCCTACAAACACGCCCCCTGGCAGCGATTCTAAATATGACATATTTATTCAAGTCCTCTTGCTTAAGGATTATTTTCCTCCTGGGACGAAATGGGTCAAATTAAGATCTGACATCTGTAAGGGAGCACCACCATGCTCAGAGAGTTTGTCAGCAGCAGTGTGCTGGTGATGTAATGCCCAGTGTGCCTGAGCTAGCCTGTTGTTTATCGAGTCACATGTGGCGTACCAGTCACAGCCTCTGATACAGAGCCCAGAGTGACTAGCCACACTGGTTGCTTTCTTCAGCTCCCCATTTACAGCTGAAAGCATGCAACATGAGACCCATTCAGTCAAAAGAGATAAAGGCTGGAGAAGTCGTTTCAGTGAACACTTATCTTTCATTTAGGCTAATAGTCCTCATGTTTAATTTAACAGTCGAAACTTGGTTGTGTTCGGTACTTTGCTGAAAGGACAACCTTATTTTTGGTTGGGAGTTTCCATTTTCCATCGCTTACGAGCATTGTTGTCACGTCACAAATGATCAACTAGACAACAGACCATTGGCCAAACATACAAGTCAACGCCAATAAACTAAAAGTACCTTGATACATAGCCGCGGGAAGTAGGGGTGTTGAGGGTGCTCCAGCACCCCCTGAATAATCTGAATTGAAACTAAATCTTAATATGAAAATAAAAAAAGAATCAGATAAGTAGTGCACTGGGCCTTTGCTAGTATTAAAGGACTGATATAGACATATTTTTTTCAGTATCTCTGCTTTGGCAAAAAAAGGTTGTTGTAATAATTAAGAACAGTATCTTACAGGATTCAGTTGTTGGAATTGTAAGATTTGTTGCTCTGTCCACATCTCTGAGATTGTCATGCTAATGGTCTCCAGAAAGAACAAAACCCTGTCCTCAAACATTTACATCAAAAGGTGAAAAGATAGGGGTAAAGACACAAAACATCCACATTTAAATATAATATTTTTCTTGATCAAATAACATGGAAAACAACAACTTTTTGTGCAGTATTAATTTACCATCCTTACAAACCACTTAATGTAAATGTAGGATGATATTAAATTGTCTGCAGATTTTGTGACTCTTTTGTTTAACGCAATTTTAAGAAAACACACAAATACTTGCATATAGTGTGAGTATACATGGGGACTCTTAAACCATTTTTAAGCCCCTCCATGGTTCTACAAATCTATAGGACTGTCCATTTGCTGAGAGGATAGGAGTTAAAGAGAAGACCGTGGTTAGCTAACTTTACCTTAAGCTATACAGCACTAGGCTAATTTTGCTTAAGTTGGCTGGCTGAGCCTGACTGAGACTGCTGTTTACACTCTGCTGCTTTGCCCTGTGCCTCATACTCTAGAGGGAGGGAGGGAATGGAAGGTGGGAGGAAGGAAGGGAGGGAGGGGGGAAAGGGGAGGGCTGAAGTGTCAGTATAGTGTGTACCCCAGGATAAATATAGTCACACAACTATGCCACCGTAGCATGTTAGCCCTCGTCATTCCAATGGGCCGTGGCTAAAAATTCCTGCCTGACCTTCACTCTTGGAAGGTACTGGTTGATCACAAGGCAGCACACAGCCACAGAGGCAGGCTGGAACTGACTGGGAGATATAGGAAGAGATTTGTGTGGATCAGCAAACAACCCAGCCTTTTAAACACACCTGTCTCTACAGACCCACTCTGGGTCAGTTCACCATGGAGCGTACACCCAGGAGCACAGACAGAAAATCAACAGAGTCCAGGGACAGACAGACGGAAGGACATTAGAGGATTTGTAGCGTGTGTTTGTCAGACTTTTAGAACCCTGGCCACTCTCCCTCCCTTCCCCACCATGGACGGCACGGCTGTGTGTTGGAACAAGGCTAGTGTCATCAGCTTCATCAAGGGCCTGGGTAGGTGCTGGGCTGGGTAGGTGCTGGATTGGACTTGGTAGGTGCTAAGTTAGTTCTGGGCTTGGCTGGGTAGGTGTTAGACTGGGCTGGTTAGGTGTTGTGCTAGCCTGAGCTGGGTAGGTGCTGGATAGGTGCTCGGCTGGGTAGGGGCATTGCTCTGCTTAGTATGTGCCGAACTGTATAGGTCCTGAACTGTATAGGTGCTGGGTTGGGTAAGTGCTGGGCTGGGTAGGTGCTGGTCTGTAGGGGCCTGGGAAGGGGCTGAGCTCAGTTGGGCTGGATAGGGGTATGGGAAGGTGTTAGGTTGTGCTGGGGTGGGTTGGGTTGGGTAGGAGCCTGAGAAGGTGATAGGTTGGGGTTGGTAGGTGTATGGTAAGGTGTTGGGATGGGTTGGGCACAGCCAGTTAAGGTGCTTGTGGTCCCGTGTGGCTCAGTTGGTGGAGCATGGTGTTTGCAACGCCAGGGTTGTGGGTTCGATTCCCACGGGGGACCAGTACGGAGAAAAAATGTATGAAATGTATGCATTCACTACTGCAAGTCGCTCTGGATAAGAGTGTCTGCTAAAATGACTAAAATGTAAATGTAAAAAATGTGCTTGGTTGTGGTGGCTAGAGACCAGCGTACGGCACTTGGCTTTGGTGGGCATGAGGATGAGAGTGTACTGTAAGCCGTGCCAGATAGGCACACATGCTGGGCATTCCTGGCAGATAAAAAGTACACATAAGAATGCGCCATGTGGTTGATTAAAGCAGAGGCATGGACGACACTTCTACTGCTGCCAGCCCCACTCTCTGGCCCCTTCCGACGCACTGCTTGCTGCAATACTGTAACTTAAATTTCAGAAAGAAAATGTACCATGTAGACTAAAATAAAAAGTAACACAATAAGAATAACAATAACGAGGCTATGTCAGTGTGCGGGGGTACAGGCTAGTTGAGGTAATCTGTACATGTAGGTGGGGGCGAAGTGACTATGCATAGGTAACAAACAAACAGTGAGTAGCAGCAGTGTACAAAAGGGGGGTCAATGTAAATTGTTCGGTGGTGATTTTATGAATTGTTCAGCAGTCTTATGGCTTGAGGGTAGAAGCTGTTGAGGACCCTTTTGGTCCTAGACTTGGCGCTCCAGTACCACTTGCCGTGCAGTAGCAAAGAAAATAGTCTTTAACTTGAGTGACTGGAGTCTCTAACAATTTTATGGACTTTCCTCTGACACAGCCTATTATATAGGTCCTAGATGGCAGGACGCTTGGCCCCAGTGATGTACTGGGCCGTTCGCACTACCCTCTGTAGTGCCTTACTACAGAGGGTAGTGCGAAGCAGTTGCCATAGTAGTGCAGTAGTGCGAAGCAGTAGTGCGAAGCAGTTGCCGAGCAGTTGCCATACCATGCGGTGATGCAATCGGTCAGGATGCTCTCGATGGTGCAGCTGTAGAACCTTTTGAGGATCTGGGGACCCATGCCATATCTTTTCAGAAACAGTTTTGTTGTTTTGGTATGTTTGGACCATGATAGTTTGTTGGTGATGTGGACACCAAGGAACTTGAAACTCTCAATCCGCTCCACTACAGCCCCGTCGATGTTAATGGGGGCCTGTTCGGCCCGCCGTTTTCCTGTAGTCCACGATCAGCTCCTTTGTCTTGCTCACATTGAGGGAGAGGTTGTTGTCCTGGGACCACACTGCCAGTTCTCTGACCACCTCCCCATAGGCTGTCTCTCCGTTGTCGGTGATCAGGCCTACCACTGTTGTGTCGTCAGCAAATTTAATGATGGTGTTGGAGTCGTGTTTGGCCATGCAGTCAAGGGTGAACAGGGAATACAGGAGGGGACTAAGTACACACCCCCGAGGAGCCCCAGTGATAAGGATCAGTGTGGCAGACGTGTTGTTGCCTACTCTTACCACCTTGGGGCGGCCCGTCAGGAAGTCCAGGATCCAGTTGCAGAGGGAGGTGTTTAGTCCCAGAGTCCTTAGCTTAGTGATGAGCTTTGTGGGCACTATGGTGTTGAACGCTGAGCTAGAGTCAATAAACAGAATTCTCACATAGGTGTTCCTTTTGTCCAAGTGAGAAAGGGCTGTGTGGAGTGCGATTGAGATTGTGTCATCTGTGGATCTGTTGGGGCGGTATGCAAATTGGGGTGGGTCTAGGGTATCCGGGAGGATGCTGTTGATGTGAGCCATAACCTGCCTTTCAAAGCACTTATTTAGGCAGGTTACCTTCGCTTCCTTGGGCACAGGGACTAGGGTGGTCTGCTTGAAACATGTAGGTATTACATACTCGGTCAGGGAGAGGTTGAAAATGTCAGTGAAGACACTTGACAGTTGGTCTGCGCATGCTTTGAGCACACGTCCTGGTTATCCGTCTGGCCCAGCGGCTTTGTGAATGTTGACGTGTTTAAAGGTTTTGTTCACATCGGCTACCGAGAGTGTTATCACACAGTCATCCAGAACAGCTGGTGCTCTCGTGCATGCTTGCGTCTGGGTTTCCCTTTGTAGTCCGTAATAGGTTTCAAGCCCTGCCACATCCGATGAGCGTCAGAGCCAGTGTAGTAGGATTCAATCTTAATCCTGTATTGACGCTTTGCTTGTTTGATGGTTCATAGCAGGATATCTTATAGGCATCCGGATTAGTGTCCTGCTCCTTGAATGCAGCAGCTCTAGCCTTTAGCTCGATGCGGATGTTGCTTGAAATCCATGGCTTCTGGTTGGGATATGTATGTACAGTCACTGGGGGGACGTCCTCATCGATGCACTTATTGATGAAGCCGATGACTGAGGTGCTGTATTCCTCAATACCATTGGATGAATACCGGAACATATTCCAGTCTGTGCTAGCAAAACAGTCCTGTAATGTGGCATCCGCGTCAAATGACCACTTCCGTATTGAACAAGTCACTGGTACTTCCTGCTTTAGTTTTTGCTTGTAAGCAGGAATCAGGAGGATAGAATTATGGTCAGATTTGCCAAATGGAGGGCGGGGCTGAGTTTTGTATGCATCTCTGTGTGTGGAGTAAAGGTGGTCTAGGAACTTTTTTTCCCTGGTGACATGCTTGTAAAAATTTGGTAAAACTAATTTAAGTTTGCCTGCATTAAAGTCCCCGGCCACTAGGAGTGCCACTTCTGGGTAAGCATTTTCGTCTTTGATTATGGCCGTATAGAGTTGGTTGAGAGCGGTCTTAGTGCCAGCTTCGCTTTGTGGTGGTAAATAGACAGCTACGAATAATACATATGAGAACTCTCTTGGTAGAGAGTGTGGTCTACAGCTTATCCTCTCTAGGGTATGTGGGATGAAATCGTCCCACCTACTCAACAGCCAGTGGAATCCCATGGCGCGTTATTCAAATACCTTAGAAATGCTATTACTTCAATTTCTCAAACATATGACTATTTTACACCATTTTAAAGACAAGACTCTCGTTAATCTAACCACACTGTCCAATTTCAAAAAGGCTTTACAACGAAAGCAAAACATTAGATTATGTCAGCAGAGTACCCAGCCAGAAATAATCAGACACCCATTTTTCAAGCTAGCATATAATGTCACATAAACCCAAACCACAGCTAAATGCAGCACTAACCTTTGATGATCTTCATAAGATGACACTCCTAGAACATTATGTTATACAATACATGCATGTTTTGTTCAATCAAGTTCATATTTATATCAAAAAACAGATTTTTACATTAGCATGTGACGTTCAGAACTAGCATACCCACCGCAAACTTCCGGTGAATTTACTAAATTACTCACAATAAACGTTCACAAAAAACGTAAAAATTATTTAAAGAATTATAGATACAGAACTCCTTTATGCAATCGCTATGTCCGATTTTAAAATAGCTTTTCGGCAAAAGCACATTTTGCAATAATCTGAGTAGATAGCCCAGCCATCATGGCTAGCTATTTTGAACCCCACCAAGTTTGGCCCTCACCAAACTCCGATTTACTATTAGAAAAATTTGATTACCTTTGCTGTTCTTCGTCAGAATGCACTCCCAGGACTTCTACTTCAATAACAAATGTTGGTTTGGTTCAAAATAATCCATGGTTATGTTCTCTGTTTTGTTTGTGCGTTCAAGACACTATCCGATGGGTGACGAAGGGTGACGCTCCCGACGCGTTTCGTGACAAAAAAAATTGAAATATTCCATTACCGTACTTCGAAGCATGTCAACCGCTGTTTAAAATACATTTTTATGCAATTTTTCTCGTAAAAAAGCGATAATATTCCGACCGGGAAACCCTGTTTTCGTTCAAAGACAAAAAAATAAAAACATGGTGTCGCCTCGTGCACGCGCCCCAGTCACATTGTTCTCTGATTGACCACTATCCAAATGCGCTACTGTTTTTCAGCCAGGGGCTCCAAAGGCATCATTCACCGTTTTGCCGCCTTCTGAGAGCCTATGGGAGCCGTAGGAAGTGTCACGTTACAGCAGAGATCCTCAGTTTTCAGTAAAGAGAGTGTAGAAGCCCAAGAAATGGTCAGAGAGGGCACTTCCTGTAAGGAATCTTCTCAGGTTTTTGCCTGCCATATGAGTTCTGTTATACTCACAGACACCATTCAAACAGTTTTAGAAACTTTAGGGTGTTTTCTATCCAAAGCCAATAATTATATGCATATTCTAGTTTCTGGGCAGTAGTAATAACCAGATTAAATCGGGTACGTTTTTTATCCGGCCGTGCAAATACTGCCCCCTACCCTAGAGAGGTTAAGGGTAAATATAATACTTTACTGAGAATGGTAACGGAAGGATCACAGTAACACTGGGAAAACAACAAACACTACGTCTCGAAAACTCACTCAGGAGACAAATGCACAAAACACACAATTCAAGCTTCAGCAAAAGACAACAGAAAACACACCTCTTTTAACAGGGAAATCATAATGAGTAAATAGGACACACCTGAGTGTCGTTCGTGTCTCTAGGATGGTCTCTGCCGCCCTCTGGTGACAGGTGGAACCATGACACCAACAAACGATCATGGTCCAAACACACCAAGACAGTGGTGAAGAGGGCACGACAAAGACTATTCCCCCTCAGGAGACTGAAAAGATTTGGCATGGGTCCTCAGATCCTCAAAACGTTCTAAAGCTGCACCATCGAGAGCATCCTGACTGGTTACATCACTGCCTGGTATGGCAACTACTCAGCCTCCTACCGCAAGGCATTACAGAGGGTTGTGCGTACGGCCCAGTACATCACTGGGGCCAAGCTTCCTGCCATCCAGGACCTCTATACCAGGCGGTGTCAGAGGAAGGCCCTAAAAATGGTCAAAGACTCCAGTCACCCTAGTAATAGACTGTTCTTTTGCTACCTCATGGCAATTGGTACCGGAGTGCCAAGTCTAGGTCCAAAAGGCTTCTTAACAGCTTCTAACCCCAAGCCATAAGATTCCTGAACAGCCAATCAAATGGCTACCCGGGCTATTTGCATTGTCCCCACCACCTCTTTTAAGTTGCTGCTACTCTCTATGAATAGTCACTTTACCTCTACCTAAATGTACATATTACCTCAATTACCTAGACTAACCTGTGCCCCCGCACATTGACTCTGAACTGGTACCCCCTGTGAATAGCCTCAGTACAGTTATTTTACTGCTGCTCTTTATTAATGTGTTATTTTGCTATTTTTGTTCTTTTTTTCTTTTTTACTTTTTTTACTTTTTTTTACTTAACACTTATTTTCCTTAAAACTGCTTTGTTGGTTAAGGGCTTTTAAGTAAGCATTTCACTGTAAGGTCTGTTGTATTCGGCGAATGTGACAAATACAATTTGATTTGATTTCTTGGGGACCTTCAATGCTGCAGAAGTGTTTTGGTACCCTTCCCGCAGATCTGTGACTCAACACAATCCTGTCTCAGAGCTCTACGGACAAAACCTTATATAGACAGGTTTGTGCCTTTCCAAATCATGTCCAATCAATTTAATTTACCACAGGTGGATTCCAATCAAGTTGTGGAAACATCTCAAGGATGATCAATGGAAACAGGATAAACCTGAGTTAAATTTTGAGTCTCATACAAACGGGTCTGAATATTTACGTAAATAAGGTCTTTCTGTTTAAACATTATTATAAATTTGCTAAAAAAATCTAAAAACCTGTTTTTGGTTTGCCATTATTTAATACATTTGAGAATAAGGCTGTAACGTAACAAAATGTGGAAAAAGTCAAGGGGTCTGAATACTTTCCAAAGGCAATGTAGGAAACTAGACGTATGTCACACGTCACAGGAGAGACATTTGAACAGGTGAACATGTGAACTTTCATGTGCCTTAATAACAAACTTGTATGCCATCTGTAAATATGAATAGAATTGTTAAATTATGAGCCTAGTTGTTTTAGCCACGGGAAAAGCTAGGAACCTTCCCGCTAGCCATTATTGGCTGAGATAATGGATGGGCTGGACATGCCAAGAATGAGTTTGGATTGGTCTGCCATGTTGCAAACTTCTGTCTATAACATGAGCTGCTCATTATGTGTAGTTCATCCTTTCTAACGTTTTTTTTTAAAGATATTACGAAGAATTTCAAAAGTGTTGCTAATACCCTCCACATTCTGAAGGACTGAGTTTTTAAATCAGTGGAATGTCCAGTAGAAGCAGAGTATGATAGTTAAGGAGATGGTGAAAATTCTGCCGTTTGATTGCAACTATGCAGAGGGGGTGAAAAGGAGAACACACAGAAGGCTGTTGTATAAAAGACCTGTCTCCGGATTACATCTTCAAACTAAGGGCAACCATGGCATCTGTATCAGAGAGGGAGAAGCGTTCATCCATGTATACGGGTAAGAGAGTCTATGTAGCTACATTTTCATATATTATACGTTACTAATTCTGTCAGAAAGTCGTTTGCATTGCAAGTTAAACCGTACTGTTTGCTAGCTAGCTAATGTTAGCTGGCTGGCTCACAAGCTAACGTTACGTGTATGATCTGTGTAGTAATATTATTTGTATCTCAGAAATCCATTCACTTTGCTAGTTATAGCCTAATGTTAGCTAACTACCTAACATGAACCTGGTTGGTTAGCTTTAGCTACCGGAAGATTCATGCATGGTAGGAACATTATGAGTTGGGATTATGGTTCACTGTTTAGCTAGCTAGCTACATGTCTAAACAAAAGACTCCACCATGCAAGTAACCTTTTCACTGTACTGTTTCACCTTCTGTATCCTGTGCATTTGACAAATAAACGTTGATTTTATTTGGTATATTGTGTGTTTACCAGAGACAGTAATGTGAAGAACAATAAAAAAAATATATAATTTGTAAAAAGCATTTCGCTACACCCGCAATAATATCTGATAAATATGTGTATTTGACTAACTTTTGATTTGATTTGAACATGCCCTGCACAAAGTCAAATTAGGATAAAACGTTAGGTCAACGAGACAGTTTCCAAGTTCTAAAATTCTCCAGTAAAATGCCCTGCTTTTATTTCATCACACTCACAACCGTGACCTATTTTCTGTAATTAGCTTGCCATTAACTTGTAAATAATGAGTTTATTTTCCTCTAATAATGAATACAAATTAGCTAAAGTTAAGACGTTGTCAGCTATGGTCATTATTGGAAATGGCTAGCCAGCTAACTTAACGTAAGCTAGCTAACAAGAAAGTTGCTTGTAGTTGCCTGGTTTGCTAGATTGACATATATTAAATAGATTTTTAAATGGTTGGGTGTTAAATTATTGGTGTTAAAATACACCAGTTATGCTATTTTGGACGACTTTTTCCTAACAACAACGACAAGTTGTCGGAGAACAATAGAATGTTCATGATGTCACTGCGACAACTGTCTACAGACATGTTAATAGATGTAGTATAAACCAGCCTTTAATCTTGAAATCTTTGGTTGTTTAGTACACCACTGTGCTCACTCTGTTTAGCACATGTCCTCACATGTGAATCCTTAAAGAGACGGGTGGGGCTAAGGCTTAATTAAGAGGATGTGAACGATGCTGAATAGGTGTAGACAAAGAAGAGCTCTCCATTAGGTGTACCAACACATTCTAAGACCATTTTCTCAAAAGTGGGGTTACAAGTTTATCAACTTTCAAAGTAGAATTACTTTCCCATTGTTCCTCAACTGTGGTGTATGATATAATGTAAAAAACACAATTTCAAATTTTAAGATCGAATCTGTCGGTCACATAGGGAGACTGTTTAGTGCCAAAAATAAGGGGTTAAATAAATGTCTGAAAAATAACAAATGTTTCCTATCTTTCTTATATCTCTCTGCTATAGGACAGACACTTCAGAACATACTTCCTTTTGACCTTTTTTGGGAGACTATCTGTTGTTCGATGTAGTGCATCTGTTATTCAATGTGTTTGTATGGGCTAATAGCAGTAAGGCCAAAAAACATTTTTCATCAAATAATTTTCTTATATATTGTTCTGATACTTCAAGGGGTCTTAAAATTGAAAAACAAATAGCAAAATGACCCTTGGTATGTCCTTCTTAAAATAATTCCATATAGCTTAGTAGAACCCCCCGTCCCCCCGTCCCCCGTCCCTTGTGTTAGACAGGGCTTAAATTCTTATATTTCAACACGTGAACAATTCATAAACACTTTGAGTAATTTATAAAGCATTTATGAGCATTTATGTATAATGGCTTGTTCACTGTAATGGCTTGTTCATAGTGTAACCTCTTGTGACAGCATCCCAACCAAAAGAAAACTGTGTTTCTCATACAATCAATGGTTTAGAAATGCAAATGCTTTATAGCCTAAATATTGATTGATGATAAGGGCCCATGGAGAATATTTTTGGTTGAATCCCACCTTTATTTTTTTATGCTTTACTTTGACAGATTAAAAACAGGAGGGACAGTAAGATGATACATTTCATATACATTTAACCCACTCAACCACACAGCCACACTGTAAGAAATTATTCTGGGGTGAATTGGAATTGACAAAAAATGACAACCAGCATATACTTAATAAAAATCAATGTAAATTGTGCAGAGCCCGTGGTCTAGTGGTAAAGCACCCAGTTTAGACAGGTCACCTCTCTCCCCACCAAAGACCAGGGTTAAATTCCCCACTCCAACCCTTCAAGAACTATAGACTCAGCAATGATCCAATATGGTGTAGCAGTCAGACGTCTTTGTCTTTGTCTTGTCTCATATATCTTTTTATATATTTTTCTTCGCATTCTTTTTAATATTTTTCCTAAACCTCAACTTCAAAATACTCTCCTGCAACCCGCCTCACCCAATGTGGTGTGGATGTTTTTTTCTAAAGTATTTCTACTTACATCGGAACTGGAATCCCTCAACTGAAGCTAGCTAGCTAACTAGCTTCCAGCTACCAGCTATCAGTCAGCTAACCACTGCTAGCAGTCTTCAGCTAACCTTTTGCTCGGAAAGCTCTCGCCAGTTCGTACAACACGTTTCAAACCAGAGCATACCGGACCTATTTTTCTCTCCATATCCCCGGATTCCTACCTCAAACTCTGAACCTTTTCATCTGGACCATCACAGCTAGCTAACCGCAAACCGGGTTGACTACTCCTGGCTAACGTTTCCATCCCGGAGTAAGCACTAATTAGCCTGGAGCTAGCCCACGCTAGGCCAATCTCCCGGCGAGGGCTCCTGGGCTACTCATGAAGCCACTGACCCATTGCCTGCATCCGTAATGGGTCTGCGGTCAAACGACCACCCCTCATCAGTGTCGAACGCTCCCTAAAACACTTCAGCGAACAGGCCTTTCTAATCGACCTGGCCGGGGTATCCTGGAATGACATTGACCTCATCCCGTCAGTAGAGGATGCCTGGTTATTCTTTAAAAGTGCCTTCCTCACCATCTTAAATAAGCATGCTCCATTCAAAAAAATCTAGAACCAGGAATAGATATAGCCCTTGGTTCACTCCAGACCTGTCTGCCCTTGACAAGCACAAAAACATCCTGTGGCTTTCTGCATTCGCATCGAATAGCCCCTGTGATATGCAACTTTTCAGGGAAGTTAGGAACCAATATACACAGGCAGTTAGGAAAGAAAGCTGGGACACTGTAAAGTCCATGGAGAATAAGAGCACCTCCTCCCAGCTGCCCACTGCATTGAGGCTAGGAAACACTGTCACTACCGATAAATCCACAATAATTGAGAATTTCAATAAACATTTTTCTACGGCTGGCCATGCTTTCCACCTGGCTACCCCTACCCCGGTCAACAGCCCTGCGCTCCCCACAGCAACTCGCCCAAACCTCCCCCACTTCTCCTTCACCCAAATCCAGATAGCTGATGTTCTGAAAGAGCTGCAAAATCTGGACCCATACAAATCAGCTGGGCTAGACAATCTGGAGCCTCTCTTTCTATAATTATCTGCCGAAATTGTTGCAACCCCTATTACTAGACTGTTCAACCTCTCTTTTGTATTGTCTCAGATTCCCATTGATTGGAAAGCTGCCGCGGACATCCCCCTCTTCAAAGGGGGAGACACTCTAGACCCAAACTGCTACAAACCTGTATCTATTCTACCCTGCCTTTCTAAGGTTTTTGAAAGCCAAGTTAACAAACAGATTACCGACCACTAAGAATCTCACCATACCATCTCCGCTATGCAATCTGGTTTCAGAGCTGGTCATGGGTGCACCTCAGCCACGCTCAAGGTCCTAAACGATATCATAACCGCCATCGGTAAGAGACATTACTGTGCAGCCGTATTCGTCGACCTGGCTAAGGTTTTCGACTCTGTCAATCACAACAATCTTATTGGCAGACTCAACAGCCTTGGTTTCTCAAATGATTGCCTCGCTTGGTTCACCAACTTCTTCTCCGATAGATCATCAAAAAGAAAGGAGGGCTAAGGCACTCTTCATATAATTTATTAAAATGCCTTGACGTAACGTCAAGCATTTCATTAATTGCAAAACCACTCATGTCATCTATAGATTGGAATGTCCACAGTGCAAGGTGTTTTACATTGGACGGACAAAGAGATCGCCTTCAAGATCGCCTTCAAGATCGCCTAGCGGAACACAAGTACGCCATACGGGTAGGCAATGAAGACTACAAGTCACTACAAGTCCTTACACCATGGCAATCCTGCCTCCCTACAAGCTATGGGTATTGATCATATCCCGGCCTCTATTAGAAAAGGGGACTGTCTTAAACAGTTAAACCAAAGGGAAAGTTTTGGGATTTACAAACTACAGGCCACTAAATACCCGGGTTTAAATGAAAGATATGGATTTCTCACCCTTCCTGTAGGGTTGTGATGGGTCCATTTGCTGTCATCTAGTGGACGTGTTGCTCAATTGCCCTCAGCTATGTTTAGACTCTTGTTGTTCATGTTTTGCTGTGTTCTAGTGTACTATGGAATATATTGCTTTCTAATTCTTGACACTTCTCCCAGCCATATTTAAGGTTAGAACTACCTTTCTTAGTGTTCTGATACTTCTAGCTTGGAGTAAAATTTTTATGATAACATAGCTACAGTATTTCATTTTAAAGTGTGTATAGTATTGCTTACTAGGTGTGTCCAATCAATTTTAACCACTCCCTCTTCAAATTAGGGTTAATTGGAAAAGCTGTTAAAAAGAGAGCATTGTATTATTTCTTTGTACTCCCTGACGAATGCCATGCAGCCGAAACGCGTCGGATTTTTAAAAACATTGTTTCTATTGAACATGCCATACTAATAAAGGCATTTTAATCAATTATATGAAGAGTGCCTTGGCCCTCCTTTCTTTTTGATGACCAACTCACCCCTTTTACCAAAGAGCACCTTCTGTCTACCAACATTTACTATTGTGTACCTTAGTAGCGCTTCCCTTCTTCCTCTTTCTACTACTTCTCCGATAGAGTTCAGTGTGTCAAATTGGAGGGCCTGTTGGCCGGACCTCTGGCATTCTCTATGGGGGTGCCACAGGGTTCAATTCTCGGGCCGACTCTCTTCTCTGTATACATCAATGATGTTGCTCTCGCTGCTGATGATTATTTGATCCACCTCTACGCAGACGACACCATTCTGTATACCTCTGGCTCTTCTTTGGACACTGTGTTAACTAACCTCCAGATGAGTTTCAATGCCATTCAACTCTCCTTCCGTGGCCTCCAACTGCTCTTAAATGCAAGTAAAACTAAATGCATGCTCTTTAACCGTTCACTGCCCGCACCTGCCCACCCGTCCAGCATCACTACTCTGGACGGTTCTGACTTAGAATATGTGGAAAACTACAAATACCTAGGTGTCTGGTTAGACTGTAAACTCTCCTTCCAGACTCACATTAAAGATCTCCAATCCAAAATAAAATCTAGAATCGGCTTCCTATTTCGCAACAAAGCATCCTTCACTCATGCTGTCAAACATACCCTCGTAAAACTGACCATCCTACCGATCTTCGACTTCGGCGATGTCATTTACAAAATAGCCTCCAACACTCTACTCAACAAATTGGATGCAGTCTATCACAGTGCCATCCGTTTTGTCACCAAAGCCCCATATACCACCCACCACTGCGACCTGTCTGCTCTCGTTGGCTGGCCCTTGCTTCATACTCATCGCCAAACCAACTGGCTCCAGGTCATCTACAAGTCTCTGCTAGGTAAAGCCCCGCCTTAGCTCACTCGTCACCAAAGCAGCACCCACGCGTAGCACCCACCAGCAGGTATATCTCACTGGTCACCCCAAAGCCAATTCTTCCTTTGGCCGCCTCTCCTTCCAGTTCTCTGCTGCCAATGACTGGAACGAATTGCAATAATCTCTGAAGCTGGAGACTCTTACCTCCCTCACTAGCTTTAAGCTGCCAGAGCAGCTCACAGATCACGTCACCTGTACATAGCTCATCTGTAAATAGCCCATCTAATCTACCTCATCCCCATACTGTATTATTTATTTATCTTGCTCCATTGCACCCCAGTATCTCTACTTGCACATTCATCTTCTGCACACCCTCCCATTCCAGTGTTTAATTGCTATATTCTAATTACTTTGCCACCATTGCCAATTTATTGCCTTACCTCTCTTATCGTACCTCATTTGCACATGCTGTATATAGACTTTTCTACTGTATTATTGATTTTATATTTGTTTATTCCATGTGTAACTCTGTGTTGTTGTATGTGTCGAACTGTGTCACTGTGATTATGTGTCGAACTGTGATTTGGGTGGGCATTCTAGTTTTTCTATTTCTTTGTTTGCCGGGTATGGTTCCCAATCAGAGGCAGCTGTCTATCGTTGTCTCTGATTGGGGATCATACTTAGGCAGCCTTTTTTCCCACCTGAGGTTTGTGGAATCTTGTTTTTGCATAGTTGCTGTGTAGCCTGCAGAACTTTACGTTCATTTTGTATTTTGTTGTTTTTTCAGTGTTCACTTTTAATAAAAAGTAACATGTTCCCCTACCACGCTGCACCTTGGTCCAATCTTTACGACGAGCGTAACAGAAGATCCCACCACAAACAGACCAGACAGCGTGGCCTGGAGGAGCAGACATCCTGGACATGGGAGGATATCTTGGACGGTAAGGGATCCTGGAGTTGGGAGGAAATCCTGGCCAGAAAGGATTGCCTTCCATGGGAGCAGACGGAAGCAGTGAGGGAGCATCAATGGCGACTCCGAAGTTCACAACCACGACGGAAGCTCGAGAGGCAGCCTCCTCTAAAAAAATGTGGGGGGGGGGCACACAGGGTGGTCGGCGGAGCCGAGGGGTGAACCGGAGACAACATGGGAGGAGGTAGAAAGGTGGTCGGTCGACCCAGGGAGAGTGCCAGAGCCCGCCTGGGAGTCAATTGAGCAGTGCGATGAGGGATACCGGAGAATAGAGTTGGCGAGGAGTATGCGGCAACGCAGGCGTGTGGAGGAGCGTGTGACCGTTCAGGCACCATGTTATGCAGTGATTCGCAATGTGTCTCCAGTGCGCATCCACAGCCCGGTGCGTTCTTTGCCAGGACGGGTTGTGCTGGCTCTGCACTCTGTCGCCAGTGCGCCTTCACAGCCCAGTTCGTCCTGTGCCAGCGCCCCGCACTTGCTGGGCTAAAGTGAGCATCCAGCCAGGACGGGTTGTGCCAGCTCTATGCTCCAGACCTCCAGTGCGCCTCCACGGCCCAGTATATCCTGTGCCAGCTCCGCTAACCCGGTCTCCAGTGCATCTCCCCAGCCCGGTACGACCTGTGCCTGCTCCACGCACCCGGCCTCCAGTGCGTCTCTCCAGCCTGGTACGCCCTGTGCCTGCTCCACGCGCCCGGTCTCCAGTGCGTCTCCCCAGCCTGGTACACCCTGTGCCGGCTCCACGCACCAGGCCTCCAGTGCGCCTCCTGTGAGGGTTCCCAGTCCGAAGCCTCCAGTGACGATCCATGGCCCGGAGCCTCCAGCGACGGTCTGCGGTCCAGAGCCTCCAGCAACGGTCTGCGGTCTGGAGCCTCCAGCGACATATGATTTTCAGAGTAGGCACCGGTTGAAGGTGTCATCTCTGATGTCTCATTGGACACAGAACCTGTGTGGTTTAGGGATAACATTCCGGGAGTAGTAGACTCACGTCGCTTGAATTGAATGATAGATGGAAAGAAGGAGCAAAGCCTATTGGTTTTACTGTTGTTTGATGAAGTGGTTCTCCCAACTTATGTAAAACTTGGATATGTGAGATATGAGGTGAGACCATATGTACAGAAGCTGCTGCAGTGTCACAATTATTAAAACGTTTTGACACGTCGCAAGTGTTTGTCGAAGGAAAGAAATGTAGCAGTTGAAGAGTCAGATGAAGCATGTTGTTCTAATTGTGATGGAATCACATTCCTGAGTCCCCGGAGTACCCAGTACAGATGGAGGAGCTCACAGTAGCTAGGATCAGGGCCATCCAGCAGTTATTTTATGTGGAAGCAGAGAAAATAGCTGAAGGAGTGAGTAGCGATGAGATTGTAGTGAATGTCCCACAGTCTCCAGTGAACGCCATGCAGGAGAAGGATCCCAACACACAATAAAGTGATTTTGATTAGTGTTTCTTGGTTTTGGTAATTAGTATGAATTTGTTCATCCAAACTATATATATATATATATTTTTTTTACTACCCCGTACAGTATGTGGCGGCAATACACCATATGAGTGCCTATAAACCTCAAAGAAGAAGATGATTGTCAATGGATTGCACAACATTAAGGGGAAAAGCTACAGAAGATGATGGAGGGAAGATTGACGTCAACGGTAAGATAGTGGACAGGAAAAAAAGGAGGAAAGTGGTACATATTATGAGTAAATATGGAGTGGGGGAATGCTCAACCCTTCTAGAAGATCTGATGAAGTGGAAGATGGTGGACAAGAAAAAAAGGAGAAAAGTGGAACATGTTTTGAGTGAATATGGAAAGGTGGATCACACAGAACTTTTGCAAAACCTGCAGACGTAAATTGAATGTGACGAGAGTGAGGATGAATTTACTGCGATAGCAGGTGCCGTGATGACCGCCAAAAAGAAGCTGAGTGCAGAGGGAAGCGGTGTGGTGAGGAAGGTTGGAGTCGAGTGCAAAAAGACGGATACATGCTCCAGTAGCTTAGAGATGGAACCTGACGAGAGTGAGGATGAAGTACCTGCGGGGGCAGGTGCAGTGAGGACCACCGAGTTTGAGCCTCATCCCGATGATGACAAGAATGAATCTGGCTGATTCATATGTGATGTCAGGTTGGGTGGAGAAGAGGTTGGGGACTGTTGAGTCGGTGAAAGTAACTTGAATTCGACTCGTGATGATGTATTGTGTTTCTTCCATCCAGAAAAGTGCTCCGGGTGCTCCGGACCACTCGACTAGGGACAAGAACTGTGACCTGCTTTGCTCATCGGAGCAGGGCGCCATTGAAAGGAGTGATAACGGGGGTGGCATTAAGTGTTTGGGAGGATCAGCTGAAATAGAACTCAGACCCAGTTGAGAGCGTGGTGAAACGGAGAAGACATTGTCTGTCCTGCTGAGTTTTGATGCAGAGTCTTTCCCCGACAAGGTCAAGTTAGGATGTTCATTTATTCCATGAGAGCTTTTGTTGCAGCAGTGTGTAGGAGGGATATTCCTAGATGTGAGAAGTGTGAAGGAGGGCATGATATGAAGGAATGTGTAATATTGGTAGAGAAAGTTGTGGGTGTTAGCTCCGGGGGTGCCCATGGGGCTGGAGATTGGAGGTGTCTAGTGAGAGAAAGACAGGTTGATGTTGCCAGGGTCGGAGTAGTACAGACAGTGTCGTATGCTGAAGCAGTAAATAGAATGGTAGAGGAAGATGGGTACATGGTGAGAGATCCCGAAAGGATTCCTGTGAGTAAGTAGAGACCTACAGAGAGTGATGGGAATAATATGTGCTTCAGTAAGATGGGTTTCATAGCATTCATAGCCATGTTTGTCAACTGTATTGCAGAAATGGAATGTCACAGGAAATAGAGGTTGTGGTGGCAGCTGCAGAGAAGTTCTTGGGATTGCGAGGTTTTACTGCAGAAGAGTTGCGGGGGGTGTTGAGTGGTAATGTTTTGTCCTTCCAGACCGTTGGCCTGGAGTAAGATTAGGGTTAAATAGTGGAATGGGGTGGTGTTTTTTTGTTGTTGTGAGGGCTGATTTTTTTTTTTCTCCCAGTTTTGTATTACTATAATGGATTGTATAGTAGGTGGCAGAAATACACCAATAGGTGTAGTCTGCCCTTAAACCTAAAAGAAGAAGAACATTGTCAATGGAAGAGGCAAGTGCAGAATCCTCAGTTATTGCAGTTCAACCTCCAATTACTGCTGGTGGTTTGAACAATGTGCTTGACAATGCCTGCCAAGTAACATATAATGGCAAATTATCAAATACATAGAACAATGTTAAACATTTAGCCACTTCTGAAAATGTGATCTAATTCTGCACTAGACAGGACTTGAATCACCAAAATAGTGTATTCAACCTTTTTTGTTAATACTCCCAGCCCCTGGCAAGGTGCTGCACAATACTTGATTAAGTGGTGTTCCAACACACCATGTAATGTTTCAAAACGTCTCAGGATGATGTGGTTCAATATTTAAGGTTAAGGTTCCATCTCCTTCAAGTTGGTGGCAGCTCAGTTGCCACTAGATTTTGTGTTACAACAGTGTAATGCATGTTTCTGAGAGTGTATTCTGGGGTTGAAATCATACTTTATCTCAGAGTGAGAGTGTTACAAAGTAGCAAAAGCACATTGAGGTCAACGTTGGGATCAAGTTTGAGATAATGTTGTGTGGTGATTTTGTGTTTTCTTGGAGTCCTCATCAGCCTTAGGCCACGGAGAAGGCTTTTGTTGCCAACTTGAGAGTCTGGGATTTGATATGTGACTCTGATCTGCTTTAATGGCCCCTGATACTAACAGTAAAGACTGTGTAGTAAGGCTGCCACTGATGACCTCCTAGCTGTCCACTCTTATCTATCACACATACAGGCAAGCATATATACATACACACACCCACACACCCACACACACACACACACACACGCACACACACACACACACACACACAATTTTAACCAGCAGATGTACCCCAGTTCACTGACCTAGAAGTATAATTCTGGGTTGAGGTAATCCATGCTAAGGGAACATTTCACACCCCTATTAGGCGTTAGCACACGGCTCTTTGGCTATTTCTAGCAACATTTTTTGTTTATGGGGAGTTGAAGTGAAACGGTGAAACTGTGAGGTAAAGTCAAACTACTGTGTCAGTTGTTTATGTGTTTTATGGGCCGGGCCAAGCCGTCAGTGATTAAACTCAGGTCTGTATCACAGCGTTGGCTGAATGACGGTCACATGCAAGGAATTTCTTTCCTCAAAGGGCAATGACATCTTGAATAGCAGATGAAAACACCAGCTGCTAGCAGCTAGCCGGGGTGTTTTAATTTCCCTAGCCAGCCACAGATAAGGTCAGATCAGCTGGCTAATGCAGTGGAGCATTGGGAGAGAAATTCTCCAGCTTGTTATTCTCTCCTCTACTATCTGCTGGAGGAATTTTCTCCATGTCGGGAACTTTAAATAAAAGCACTTTTCAAAACCAGAAAGTGGAGGCACAGAATAAAATATTAAATGCTGCAGCAAATGCATGGCTTGTCTTCCCACGGTACCCAGTGGGCAAAATTTGGCATATGATGTATAGATATCTTTTTCATGACAACATCAAAATGTACTACGAACGACGTCATATTTTGGTTATTATCTTGTCAGTTACAACCAGATAAAGATATATTTTTCTTGTTGCTGAAAAGACGTTAATGCACAAATACTAGCGAAACGCATAGCATTACCAGGTATTGTTCATCCTGATCAGACAGGTTTTTTACATGGACGATACATTGGAGATAATATATGACAACTACTAGAAATTACAGAACAACATGAAACGTCTAAGAAGCCAGGCCTAGTATTTCTAGCAGATTTTGTAAAGGCCTTTGATAAAGTAAGACTGGATTATATTTATAAATTCAATTCAGTAAGTCTCTTATAAAACGGGTAAAGGTATTGTATAGTAACGCCAGGTGTAAAATAGTAAATAGAGGCTACTTCTCAGAGAGTTTTGAATTGTCAAGAGGAGTTAAACAAGGGTGTCCACTGTCACCATATCTATTTGTTATGGCCATCGAAATGCTAGCTATTAAAATCAGATCAAATAAAAACATTAGTGGATTAGAAATCCAAGGCTGAAAAACAAAGGTGTCTGCCGATGACTCAAGTTTTATTTTACATCCACAAGCTAGATCCCTGCAGTGTCTCATTGAAGATATGGATCACTTTTCTGGACTCTCTGTACTTAAACCTAGTTATGATAAGTGTACAATACAGAAATAGAAAACTAGTAAAAATAGACAGGATCCTGCAACCATGGAGAGGTAAATATCTGTCTATTAATGGAAAAAGTACACTGATTACTTATGCCGCTGCCTACTCCTGATGATTCGTTTTTCAAATCTTGCCTGGATGCTAAACCAGACAAGATAAAGTGTGCCTGTCTATGTAATGAATATGAACTGGGTAGGTTGAGATTATGACATGTAAAATCACTAAACCTCTCTCTAAAAGCTTCACTTATACAAACATTTTACTTGAACACTAAATGGTTCTCAAGTAGATTACTAAGAAAAGCTCATCCATTGTTTAAAAAGTGCCTTTGTGCAGATTGCAATGTCTCATTTTCGATTGATTGAAAATGAAACCTTTTTCAAGGTATCTCTCATTTTCAAACAAGCATTGGTTACAATTTCAATTCATCCCCCTGAAAAGACATAACAAATATTATGGTTGAATTCAAATGTGCTTGTTCATAAAATATCTATATTTATGGGAAAGATGTTTGAAAAGGGTATTTTGTTTTTAAATTATATTGTAAATTGGAATGGTAGAGGTATGTCTTTCATTGAGTTATCAGAATTGTATTGGAAGGTCTGCCCAATCCAAGATGACAACCAATTGATTACAGCAATACCCCAAAATGAAGGAGGAGGGTGACAGTGGGAGGAGGTAGGGAACTGGTCTGTCTGCCCAACATATAGGGTCAAAATTGGCAGATTAATAAAAAAAGCATTACTAAGAAAGTATACCAGTTTCATTTGAGGACCAGGATGTTAACAGCTGTGCCATACAGATTGCAAAATATTTGGGAAGAGATTTTTGATGTACCGATTCCATGGTATAGGGTGTATAAGTTGATATATAAAACGAAGCAAGACTTTGTGTATTTCAGAAAAAAAATGTACAGAATTTTTGTCACCAACAAGATGTTAAATATTTGGGGCATACAATCATCGCAGCTCTGCAGATTTTGTTGTGAGGATACAGAATCAATAGACCATTTGTTTTGGTATTGCCCTCAGCCTGTTTCTGGTCTCAGGTTCAGGAATGGCTGAAAAAGCATAACATTAATCTAAAATTGACCATAGAAATAGCATTGTTGGGAGATCTGGAGAGACTTGGTCAGTCAATTACTAATATACTAATACTCTTAGTAAAAGTATTAGGTGCAGGTGTTTGTACGCGTGTACACATGCATATACAGACACTCGCATTTAAACTCACACACGTGCACATACACGGACACACACACATACTGTACATACACACATGTAAATAGTGCCATACACTCAAACGTATTCATTTGGGCTTGCTGTTATGATTTTTGTTGTCCTTGTTGTCTTTTGTTTTTGCATTGTTTTCTGTTTTAATTCATTTTTCTCTTTTCGTCATTTTGTTGGTTGTTGGTGCATTGGAGGGACGATGACTTGGGGGGGTCTTGTGAATGTAATTACTTTATTAGGATTTTTTTCTTCGGGGGGGGCTGTGGGGGGGATCTTGGATGGTTGAGGGGTAGCTCTCGGGGAACTGTGGGGGGGGACTTTGGAGGGCTTGTGGCATGGCAGTTGGTAGCTTGGGCCGGTGGCATTGACCCTTGTTGCTTCTGTGGGTCGCTCTTGATGGGAGTCTGTTAGATGACTGAATGTAATGTAAATGTTGAGTGGCTTCACTGCAAGTACTGTAGAATGTATGTTTTAATATTCAGTAAAAAATAAAATAACATAAAAGAAGGTAACAAAACATCCTGATTCAACCAGTATACAACCTGACTATAACGTCCTAAACGACGGAGTACACTACTAGCAACAGTACGCTGCTGCTCTTACACAATTACAAATGTACGTCATTTCCTAATCCTACCTGTGTGTTGTGGTGTGTCCCCAGCGTCTCCAGTGGGAACCGGATACAGTAAGCCACCCATCCCTCCAGTGCTGAGTCCCCAAGGAGACAAGGGTCCTCCAGCCATGATGCCCATTAGCATCGACCCGGAGAGCCGGCCGGGGGAGTATGTCCTCAAGAGCCTGTTCGTAAACTTCACCACGCTGTCCGAGCGCAAGATACGCATCATCATGGCCGAGCCTCTGGTGAGTCAGCATGTTTGCCCTGTATATCTATCTGTTTGTCTGTCCATCTGTCCATCTGTCCATCTGTGTCTGTCTGTGTCTGTCTGTGTCCATCTGTCCATCCGTCTGTCTATCCATGTGCCACAACTGTAGACCAGGCGTTGTTAAAGCCGTGGTTGGTTTAAAACTTGTACTTAATGTGGGCAAGACTAAATATATGGTACCAGTCAAAAGTTTGGAAACACCTACTAATTCAAATCAAATCAAATTTTATTTGTCACATGCGCTGAATATAACCTTACCGTGCAATGCTTACTTCAAGCCCTTAACCACCAATGCAGTTCAAGAAATAGTTAATAAAAGATTTACTAAATAAATAAAAGTATTTTTTTTAAGTTACACAAGAAATGTAATTAACAATAACGAGGCTATATACAGGGGGTACCTGTACCAAGTCAATGTGTGGGGGTGTCAATGTAAATAGCCCGGGTGGCCATTTGATTAGTTCAGTTGTTCAGCAGTCTTATGGCTTGGAGATAGAAGCTTTTAAGGAGCCTTTTGGTCCTAGACTTGGCGCTCCGGTACTGCTTGCTGTGCGGTAGCAGAGAGAACAGTCTATGACTTGGGTGACTGGAGTCTTTGACAATTTTTTGGGCCTTCCTCGGACACTGCCTAGTATATAGGTCCTGAATGTCAGAAAGCTTGGCCCTAGTGATGTACTGGGCCGTACGCACTACCATCTGTAGTGCCTTACGGTCGGATGCCGAGCAGTTGCCATACCTAGCGGTGATGCTCTCGAGGATGCAGCTGTAGAACTTTTTGAGGATCTGGGGACCCATGCCTTTTCCTGAGGCCTGTTCGGACCTCCTTTTCCTTTAGTCCACGATCAGCTCCTTTGTCTTGCACACATCAAGGGTTTTTCTTAATTTTTTAAAATGTTCTACATTGTTGAATAATAGTAAAGACATCATAACTATGAAATAACACATATGGAATCATGTAGTAATCAAAAAAGTGTTAAACAAATCAAAATATATTTTATATTTGAGGTTTTTCAAAGTAGCCAAGTAGCCTTGATGACAGCTTTGCACACTCTTGGCATTCTCTCAACCAGCTTCATGAGGCAGTCACCTGGAATGCATTTCAATTAACAGGTGTGCTTTCTTAAAAGTTTATTTGTGGAATTTCTTTCTCTCAACCAGCTTCATGAGGAATGCTTTTCCAAGAGTCAGGCTGCATCACATTAGGATTGGGAGTCCCATAGGGCGGCCGGGGTAGGCCGTCATTGTAAATAAGAATTTGTTCTTAACTGACTTGCCTAGTTAAATAAAGGGTAAATAAATAAAATATTCAAAATAAAGGAGTTCCAACATATGCTGAGCACTTGTTGGCTGCTTTATCTTCACTCTGCGGTCCAACGCATCCCAAACCATCTCAATTGGGTTGAGGTCGGGTGATTGTGGAGGCCAGGTCATCTGATGCAACACTCCACCACTCTCCTTCTTGGTCAAATAGCCCTTACACAGCCTGGAGTTGTTTTTTGGTTAATTGTCTTGTTGAAAAACAAATGATAGTCCCACTAAGCGCAAACCAGATGGGATGGCATATCGCTGCAGAATGCTTCGGTAGCCATGCTGGTTAAGTGTGCCTTGAATTCTAAATAAATCAGTGTCACCAGCAAAGCACCCCCACACCATCACACCTCGTCCTCCATGCTTAACGGTGGGAACCACTCATGTGGAGATCATCCGTTCACATACTCTGCCGTTCTAATGTCCATTGCTCGTGTTTCTTGGCCCAAGCAAGTCTCTTCTCCTCATTGGTGTCCTTTAGTAGTGGTTTCTTTGCAGCAATTCAACCATGAAGGCCTGATTCACGCAGTCTCCCCTGAACAGTCGAAGTTGAGATGTGTCTGTTACTTGAACTCTGTGAAGCATTTATTTTGGCTGCAATCTGAGGTGCAGTTAACTCTAATGAACTTATCCTCTGCAGCAGAGGTAACTCTGGGTCTTCCTTTCCTGTGGCAGTCCTCATGAGAGCCAGTTTCATCATAGCATTTGTTGGTTTTTGCGACTGCACTTGAAGAAATGTTAAAAGTTCTTGAAATGTTCCGCATTGACTGACCTTCATGTCTTAAAGTAATGATGGACTGTCATTTTTCTTTGCTTATTTGAGCTGTTCTTACCATAATATGGACTTGGTCTTTTACCAAATAGGGCTATCTTCTGTATACCACCCGTACCTTGTCACAACACAACTGATTGGCTCAAACGCAATAAGAAGGAAAGAAATTCCACAAATAAAGTTTTCAGAAAGCACACCTGTTAATTGAAATGCATTCCAGATGACTACCTCATGAAGCTGGTTGAGAGAATGCCAAGAGTCTGCAAAGCTGTCATCAAGGCAACGGGTGTCTACTTTTTTGGTTACTACATGATTCCATGTTATTTCATAGTTTCGATGTATTCACTGTTATTCTACAATGTAGAAAATAGTTTAAATTATTATTTTTTTAAACCCTGGAATGAGTAAGTGTTGTCCAAACTTTTGACTTCTACTGTATGTTGTTCTCTAATTCTCGAGAAAAAAAATTCCGATGGACTTCAATATTTAATAATTGAATGGTTCTCCCATCCATTGGGTTCCTATATCTGGGCATTTGGATTGGCAAGGATTTAACATTTAAAAAACATGCTGATAAGCTAGTTAAAGGCTAAGATTTAGAAATAGATCTTGCCTCTCCCTAAACAGCAGGAAGCAGATTGTACACTCAACTTTCCTGCCAGTTCTTGACTATTGTGACACCATTTACCAGAATGCAGCAGCCACTACTCTTAAGCCTGTGGACGTCATCTACCATGGTTCCCTTCGCTTTATCACAGGTCACGGTTTTAATACTCATCACTGCATCCTGTATCAAAAGGTTGGCTGGTCCTCATTTCAGTCCCGTAGATCACTTCACTATTCCTCTTTTGTTTACAAAGCTCTACTACTCAAGCTTCCGACTTACGTAACTTCATTGTTAAAGTATAAAAACATGAGTTACCAAACCCGTCCACAGGGTTGGTTAACTCTTGAGGTTACTCGGGTCTCTACCGAATTAGGTAAATCCACTTTAGTTTTAATGCGCCTCACTGTTGGAGACAATTTACAAAACTCATTACAATTGGATGTTCTGGTGCTGCTACGGCAATTTAAAGTGTTGATTGTGGACCTAGTAGCTGAAGAATGTAACTGTTTTTCTTAAATTTTGTGCTGTATTTTTATTTTACATTGTATTGATTGCTGTTTTATTTTATATTGTATTTGATTATTGTGTTGCTGTGATCAGGGCACCCTTATGAATGAGACCCTGGTTTCAATGGGTTTGCCCTGAATAAATAAATAATTTAAAAAATGGCATGGGGGGGAAGTGAGGTCATGACCCTAGGTCAGAGGAAGGTCAAGTGCCAAGCCTGGAGACATAGAGACTGTTGCATGCTGGGTAGCACACTGACTGGTTTTAGGGTAATATTGATTTAGATTCTTCAAGCATACAGTAGCTTGCAAAAGTATTCACTCCCCTAGGCATTTTTCCTATTTTGTTGCCTTACAACCTGGAATTAAAATAGATTTTTGGGGGGTTTGTATCATTTGATTTACACAACATGCCTACCACTTTGAAGATGCAAAATATTTTGTATTGTGAAACAAACAAGAAATAAGAAAAAAAAGCCTGTGTAACTGTTCATCTCCTCAAAGTCAATACTTTGTAGAGCCACCTTTTGCAGCAATTACAGCTTCACGTCTCTCGGGGTATGTCTCTATAAGCATGGCACATCTAGCCACTGGGATTTTTACCCATTCTTCAAGGAAAAACTGCTCCAGCTCCTTCGAGTTGGATGGGTTCCGCGGGTGTACAGCAATCTTTAAGTCATACCACAGATTCTCAATTGGATTGAGCTCTGGGCTTTGACTAAGCCATTCCAAGACATTTAAATGTTCCCCTTAAACCACTCAAGTGTTGCTTTAGCAGTATGCTTAGGGTCATTGCCCTATTGGAAGGTGAACCTCCGCCCCAGTCTCAAATCTCTGGAAGACTGAAACAGGTTTCCCTCAAGAATTTCCTCATATTTAGCGCCATCCATCATTCCTTCAATTCTGACCAGTTTCCCAGTCCCTGCTGATGAAAAACATCCCCACAGCATGATGATGCCACCACCATGCTTCACTGTGGGGATTGTGTTCTCGGGGTGATGAGAGGTGTTGGGTTTGCGCCAGACATAGCATTTTCCTTGATGGCCAAAAAGCTCAATTTTAGTCTCATCTGACCAGAGTACCTTCTTCCATATGTTTGGGGAGACTCCCACATGCCTTTTGGCGAACACCAAACATGCTTGCTTATTTTATTCTTTAAGCAATGTCTTTTTTCAGGCCACTCTTCCGTAAAGCCCAACTCTGTAGAGTGTACGACTTAAAGTGGTCCTATGGACAGATACTCCAATCTCCGCTGTGGCGCTTTGCAGCTCCTTCAGGGTTCACTTTGGTCTCTTTGTTGCCTCTCTGATTAATGCCCTCCTTGCCTGGTCCGTGAGTTTTGGTGGGCGGCCCTCTCTTGGCAGGTTTGTTGTGGTGTCATATTCTTTCAAATTTTTAATAAAGGATTTAATGGTGCTCTGTGGGACGTTCAAAGTTTCTGATATGTTTTTATAACCCAACCCTGATCTGTACTTCTCCACAACTTTGTCCCTGACCTGTTTGGAGAGCTCCTTGGCCTTCATGGTGCCGCTTGCTTGGTGGTGCCCCTTGCTTTGTGGTGTTGCAGACTCTGGGGCCTTTCAGAACAAGTGTATATATACTGAGATCATGTGACATTTATATTGCACACAGGTGGACTTTATTTAACTAATTATGTGACTTCTGGAGGTAATTGGTTGCACCAGATCTTATTTAGGGGCTTCATAGCAAAGGGGGTGAATACATATGCACAGACCACTTTTCAGTTTTTAATTTTTTAGAATTTTTCGAAACAAGTAATTTTTTTCATTTCACTTCACCAATTTGGACAACTTTGTGTATGTCCGTTACATGAAATCCAAATAGAAATTAATTTAAATTACAGGTTGTAATGCAGCAAAATAGGAAAAACACCAAGGGGGATGAATACTTTTGCAAGGCACTGTATACGTCATGTGTGAATAACATAATCATTGATGTAAATACACTGTATGTACATATAACTAGTAATAAAGTGACAGATAGTAAACAGTAGAAGCATCGTTTGTGATGAGTCAAAAAAGTTAGTGCAAAAGCGGTCAAAGCAGATAGTCCGGGTAGCTATTTAGTTAACTATTTAGCTGTTTTATGTCTTGGGGGTAGAAGCTGTTCAGGGTCCTGTTGGTTGCAGACCTGATACATTAGTATCGCTTTCCGTAAGGTAGCAGAGAGAACAGTCTATGACTTGGATGGCTGAAGTAAAGTGTTAGGGCCTTCCTCAGACACTGGTATATAGGTCTTAGATGGCAGGGACCTCGGCCCAATTGATGTACTTCCATCTGTAACGCCCTTCGGTCGGATGGTAAGCAGTTGCCATATAAATCCGTGATGCAGCCAGTGGTGCAGCCTTAGAACTTTATATATATATATATATATCCTTTTTTTAACCCCTTTTTCTCCCCAATTGGTAGTTACAGTCTTGTCCCATCACTGCAACTCCCGTTCAGACACGGGAGAGGCAAAGGTCGAGAGCCGTGCATCCTCCGAAACACAACCCAACCAAGCCGCACTGATTCTTGACACAATGCCCACTTAACCCAGAAGCCAGCCCCACTAATGTGTCGGAGGAAACACCGTACACCTGGCAACCATATCAGCGTGCACTGCGCCCGGCCCACCACTGGAGTCGCTAGTGTGCGATGGGACAAGGACATCCCTGGCATCCAAACCCTCCCCTAACCCTGGGCCAATTGTGTGCCGTCCCATGGGTCGCCCGATCGCGGCCGGCTGCGACAGAGCCTGGACTCAAACTCAGAATCTCTAGTGGCACAGCTAACACTGCGATGCAGTGCCTTAGACTAATGCGCCACTTGGGAGAGCCTTAGAACTTTGAGGATTTGAGGAGCCATGTCAAATCTTTTCAGCCTCCTGAGTGGGAAGAGGCGTTGTCGTGCCCTCTTCGCAACTGTGTTGGTGTGTTTGGACCATGATAGAGCCTTAGTGATATCGACACAGAAGAACTTGAAGCTCTCAACCCGCTCGACATGAGTCTTTAGACATAGGCTCTGCTACAACTCAAAACATTATGGGACTGGATAAGAGAGTAAAGCGGCTCAGGCATTCCCTTTCCCACCACATTAGTACAACTACAGAGGAATAGCCCTGGGATACAGTAGGAATTGTAGAGCTACTGTATGTGCTTCACCTGGGATTCCCTGATATTACAGCTCAATATAATTATGTACAATACTTAATCTAATGCTTTCATTTCTAATCCTTAAAAAAAAGTTTAAAAAATATATTGATTACATTACTATTGATATGTGTTTAGCTTAAACTCATTAAAAAAAGTACACTGGGGTTACGCATGTGGTCCTGTATTCATCAAAAGAGTGCCGATCTAAATCAAATCAAAAATCAAATCAAATGTATTTATATAGCCCTTCGTACATCAGCTGATATCTCAAAGTGCTGTACAGAAACCCAGCCTAAAACCCCAAACAGCAAGCAATGCATGTGAAAGAAGCACAGTGGCTAGGAAAATCTCCCTAGGAAAAACTCCCTAGAAAGGACACAAACCTAGGATGAAACCTAGAGAGGAACCAGGCTATGAGGGGTGGCCAGTCCTCTTCTGGCTGTGCCGGGTGGATATTATAACAGAACATGGTCAAGATGTTAAAATGTTCATAAATGACCAGCATGGTCAAATAATAATAATTATAGTAGTTGTCGAGGGTGCAGCAAGCACGTCCGGTGAACAGGTCAGGGTTCCATAGCCGCAGGCAGAACAGTTGAAACTGGAGCAGCAGCATGGCCAGGTGGACTGGGGACAGCAAGGAGTCATCATGCCAGGTAGTCCTGAGGCATGGTCCTAGGGCTCAGGTCCTCCGAGAGAAAAAAAGAAAGAGAGAAAGAGAGAATTAGAGAGAGCATATTTAAATTCACACAGGACACCGGATAAGACAAGAGAAATACTCCAGATGTAACAGACTGACCCTAGCCCCCCGACACATAAACTACTGCAGCATAAATACTGGAGGCTGAGACAGGAGGGATCAGAAGACACTGTGGCCCCATCCGATGATACCCCCGGACAGGGCCAAACAGGTAGGATATAACCCCACCCACTTTGCCAAAGCACAGCCCCCACACCACTAGAGGGATGTCTCCAACCACCAACTTACCGTCCTAAGACAAGGCCGGGTATAGCCCACAAAGATCTCCGCCACGGCACAACCCAAGGGGGGGAGGGGGGGGGGGGGGGGCTTTTAAGTCATAATAAATAGGATGGGGTGGTCTGATCTAAGATTAACATTCCTACTCTGAGACGCTTTAGGGGTCCTGGATGGTATCAAGGCACAAGGCGAGACCCAAATGCAGAAACAGGAGGCAGATGGTTTGAGTCTTACAATGTTTATTAATCCAAAGGGGTAGGCAAGAGAATGGTCATGGACAGGCAAAAAGGTCAAAACCAGATCAGAATCCAGGAGGTATATAGAGGCAGACAGGCTCATGGTCACGGCAGGCAGAATGGTCAGGCAGGCGGGTACAAAGTCCAGAAACAGGCAAGGGTCAAAACCGGGAGGACTAGAAAAAGGAGAATGCAAAAAGCAGGTGAACGGGGAAAACGATGGTTGACTTGGAAACATACAAGACGAACTGGCACAGAGAGACAGGAATCACAGGGATAAATACACTGGGAAAATAAGCGACACCTGGAGGGGGTGGAGACAATCACAAGGACAGGTGAAACAGATCAGGGCATGACAGATGGTGAGGATAAAAGTGAAATCTCCTATAGTTTGTCGTGTCATTGGACAACTGAACCTGCTGACTAACATTTCACAACATTGATCCCTCTTATGGAGGGGAAGGACTGGAGCAGGTGGGAGTGACGGTAACTGCAGGTTCAGGTTTCAGGTTTAGTCAGTGGAGGATCCTGTTACTACAGGATGTTTACCAAGACAAACTCTATGTACATGACCGGTGTTCACATCCCTGACGTGTTCTCTCTTATTAAGAAACTCTTTAAAAAAAAACTCTGAAGGAAACTCCTAAGAAACTTCTTAAGCATTTTTATGTTCAGTAAGTAGGCCTATGTCTAGTTAATCAGGATCCATTATAATTATATTTAATAATGTTATTATACTGTATATATAAATCAAAGTTAAGGATTTTGTCAGGTTATCATGCATTGGTGCATAAAAAAATATATTAGACCAGTGTTCAAAAGAGTAGTAACTTGCAGATAGTAATGTAATGAATAAAATCTGACACAACTTCCTATTCTACATGACAGACAGTCAAACATGTTCTACACAGTACATTTCTATCTTGATGTCTTCAACTTTGCACCCTCCTGAGGGTGTAGGGTAAAGTTTCCCCAAGACGCTGATCTGTGTTCAGCTTGGCATTTTCCCCATTAATGGCTAAGGTTTTTATTTTACCAGGCAAGTCAGTTAAGAACAAATTATTATTTACAATACAGCTTACCCCAGCCAAACCATAACCCAGACGACACTGGGCCAATTGTGAACCGCCCTATAGGACTCCCAATCACGGCCAGTTGATACATCCCTGGAATCGAACCAGGGTTTGTAGTGACGCCTCTAGCACTGAGATGCAGCGCCTTAGACCGCTGCACCACTCAGGAGGTTAGGATTGGGAGAGGGGAAGCTGATCCTAGATCTGTACCGAGGGGAAACTTCACCCTGCACTGACCAGTCACGACCTATACACTGAGATGTATACCACTCCAAAACCCTAGGTGAACTGAGGGAGACCCCATTTACATTTGGCATTAACATGGACTTTCTTTTATCTGTTTCTCTGATCTTGATACAGGTCACATTTTAATAGTAGTATAAATTGGGTCTGAAAGTTACCCTTGAATGTTTTATCCACATGATGGAAAAAAGGTTTGAAATACTTTAAAAATGAAATTATGGGCAGAAAGACTAATTCAACTCCATCTTTCATTGAATCAGATGGCTCATTTATTGCAAAATCTTTTGATGTTGCCAATTACTTTAATGATAATTTCATTGTCAAAGTAAACAAATTTAGCAAGCATAAAATACCTAATAATGAAGAGAAAGTGTTGTAATTTTACATTTTGTAAAGTTAGTGTGGGTGAGGTGGATAAATTATTGTTGTTCAGCAATAATGAGAAACCACCTGGTATTGGTAACTTAAATGAAAAGCTACTGTATATGGTAGCGGACTATATTGCCACTCCTATTGTCATATCTTTAATCTGAGTCTGGAGAAAAATGTTTGTCCTCAGACCTGGAGGGAAGCCAAAGTCATTCCGCTACCCATGAATGGTAAAGCACCCTTTACTGGTTCTTACAACCAACCAATCAGCTTGCTGCCGACTCTTAGCAAACTTTTGGAAAAAATAGTGTTTGACTATATACAAAGCTATTTCTCTGTAAACAAATGAACAACAGACTTTCAGCATGCTTATAGAGAATGGCACTCAACATGCACTGACACAAATGACTGATGATTGGTTGAAAGAAATTGATAATAAGGAGATTGTGGGAGCTGTACTGTTTGACTTCAGTGCAACCTTTGACATTATTGACCCTAACCTGTTGTTGAAATTGGCTTTTCAACCTCTGCCATATAGTCGATTCAGAATTATTTATCTAATAGAACACAGAGGGTTTTGTTTAATGGAAGCTTCTCTATTGTTTAACATGTAAAGTGTAGCGTACCACATGGCCTGTGTGTCTATGTATGCTAATGATTCAACCCTGCAGTATACGTGTCAGCAACCACAGTTAGTCAAATCAATCCCTAAGTTCTAGACCTCAGCTGAATCTGGTATTGAATTGTGTGGCTGTTGAGCAAGTTGAGGAGACTAAATTACTTGGTGTTACCTTAGAATGTAAACTGTCATGGTCAAAACATATTGATGTAATGGTTGTAAAGATGGGGAGAGGTCTGCTCTGCTCTTTTGACACCACACTCCACAAAGCAAGTCCTACAGGCTCTAGTTTTATCTTATCTTGATTATGGTCCAGTCATATGGTCAGGTGCTGCAAAGAGGGACTTAGTTAAGCTGCAGCTGACCCAGAACAAACACGTTTTGCTCTTCACTGTTACCAGAGGGCTAAAATCAGTACTAGACTGACTGCATCGCCTCTTGTTTTTATAAGAAACATTCATGTGGTGAAAATTCTAAATTGTTTGCATAGTCGACTTACACACAGCACTGACACACACATTTACCCCACCAGACATGCCAGCAGTGGTCTTTTCACACTCCACAGGTCCAGAAGAAATTCAAGGAAACATACAGTATTATACAGAGCCATGATTGCATGGAACTCCATTCCGTATAGCGCAAGTGAACAACAAACCGGGTTTCAAAAAACAAATAAAGAAACACCTCACGGCACAACGGCTCTCCCCCATGTGACCTACTTTTTGTGTGAATGTACTGACAAGTATGTATAACTGATAGATGCACACACAAACACACACTCTTTAACACACACTCTACACACACCCACACATTATTATTATTTAGTTGTTTTGTTTCTTTCATTACATTTGTGTGCATTTATTTATTAAAATGTTCATGTACAGTGCATTCGGAAAGTATTCAGACCCCTTGACTTTTTCCACATTTTGTTACGTTACAGCCTTATTCTAAAATGGTGGTGGCAGAATCATGCTGTGGGGATGTTTTTCACCAGCAGGGACTGGGAGACAAGTCAGGATCGAGGGAAAGATGAATGGAGCAAAGTTCCTGAAAGATCTTTGTAGAAAACCTGCTCCAGAGCGCTCAGGACCTCAGACTGGGGTGAAGGTTCACCTTCCAACAGGACAACAACGATAAGCTACAGCCAAGAGAACGCAGGAGTGGCTTCGGGACAAGTCTCTGAATGTCTTTGAGTGACCCAGCCAGAGTCTGGACTTGAACCCGATGTGCTGTGCATTGACATTCCTCATCAAACCTGACAGAGCTTGAGAGGATCTGCAGAGAAGAATGGGAGAAACTCCCCATATACAGGTGGGCCAAGCTTGTAGCGTCATACCCAAGAAGAGTCGAGTCTGTAATCGCTGCCAAACTAATGAAACCAACCTTTCTCTGCACTAACAACAAGCACAGCCACCACATCAAACATGTACTTGAAACTTTGCAACAAATTACTGTAGAATGTATAACTACTGAAAATGTACGTTACAGCCTTATTCTAAAATCTATTAAAGAAATGTTTTAACTCATCAATCTACACACAATACTCCATAATGACAAAGCAAAAACAGTTTTATTTTTATTTTTTGTAAATAAAAAACAGAAATACCTTATTTACATAAGTATTCATACCCTTTGCTTTGAGACTGGAAATTGAGCTCAGGTGCATCCTGTTTCCATTGATCATCCTTGAGATGTTTCTACAACTTGAATGGAGTCCACCTGTGGTCATTGACTTGATTGGACATGATTTGGAAAGACACACACCTGTCTATATAAGGTCCCACAGTTGACATTGCATGTCAGTGCCAAAACCAAGCCATGAGGTCGAAGGAATTATCCGTAGAGCTCCGAGACAGGATTGTGTCTAGGCACAGATCTGGGGAAGGGTACCAAAAAAATGTCTGCAGCATTGAAGGTCCCCAAGAACACAGTGGCCTCCATCATTCTTAAATGGAAGAAGTTTGGAACCACCTAGACTCTTCCTGTAGCTAGCCGCCCGACTAAACTCAGCAATCGGAGAAGAAGGGCCTTGGTCAGGGAGGTGACCAAGAACCCGATGGTCACTTTGACAGAGCGCCAGAGTTCCTCTGTGGAGATTGGAGAACCTTCCAGAAGGACAAGCATCTCTGCAGCACTCCACCAATCAAGAATTTATGGTAGAGTGGCCAGATGACAGCCACTCGTCAGTAAAAGGGACATAACAGCACGCTTCGAGTTTGCCAAAATGCAGCAAAAGGACTCTCAAACCATGAGAAACAAGATTCTCTGGTCTGATGAAACCAGGTTTGAACTCTTTGGCCTGAATGTCAAGCTTCATGTCTGGAGGAAACCTGGCACCATCCCAACAGTGAAACATGGTGGTGGCAGCATCATGCTGTGGGGATGTTTTTCAGCAGCAGGGACTGGGAGACTAGTCAGGATCGAGGGAAAGATGAACTGAGCAAAGTACAGCGATATCCTTGATGAAAACCTGCTCCAGAGCGCTCAGGACCTCAGACTGGGGCGATGGTTCAACTTCCAACAGGACTATTGGTTAGCCAATGACAATATACTGTATGTCCTCTTCCTATACATACACTGCTCTTAGAGTGATTACATCCATGCAGGAAATTGGATCACTATAACCGCTTGATTACTATAACCTCATTCACTACAAGTGGAGTGCGCTGTTTATCATTTTAGCTTAATGGTTTAAATGCCATGTAATGTTATGGACTACAGCGGCAGTATATCGTCATAGCAATGTAAATGAGTAGTATTGAATGTGATGATCTGTATGTCTCCACATTGCTACTGTTCGAGAATAATAGTGTTGGATTAACCCTCCACCAACGCCTTGAACTCTATCTAGATTAAAAGTGCATGAAAGTCTTTCATTTATTATTCACTGAAAACAAGACTTAAATATCACTTAATAATGCACGAGTCAACACCTACTGTAAAAGGTTGTCTGAATGAACAGAGGACCAGTCCCTTTTGAATGTATCTGTGACTGCGTCCCAAATTTCACCTGATTCCCTATGTAGTGTACTACTTTTGACCAGGACTCATAATATAGGAAATAGGGACACACAAGCTGTGTCACAGGCTAGGCTGCCTGGCCTGCTTCTATAGGAAGGTCTGTAATGCTTTGCTTAAAACCTGCAGGTAGAATGCATTATGATGTGGTTATAATGCATTATACAACTTGTAATTAGCATGTACAATCCCTTATAATTTCTTATTATAATCTCATAATGGTCCTGATGAATTTACAACCGATGAGTCAGTTTGAAAGCTCCTGCATAGAGACATAACATACAGAATCATTACAATAACAACGAATAAAGCATTATACCTGCAGGCTTTAAGTCTAACCGGATTTCTTGTTGACTTCTCGATCAGTTATCTCCCCACCCTACTCACTGTCACAGTCAAACACTTACGACTGTTAGCTTTGGGTGGAAACATCAATACATGGCTTCTGTGCTGTTCTGTCTGACCAAATAGGACACTTAGCACCCTGATACACCTAGAAGGCCATAATCAGCACTGTCCGGCTGTGTAAAATGCTGATGCACTGATTCTGCAAAGACAGAAAGAACTATATTTTGTATTGATTTAACCTTTATTTTGACAGGGAGTCAATGTTGAGACCAAGGTCTCTTTTCCAGATGAGCCCTGGTTGGCACAACAATACAAATCAAAATATAATATACACATTAAACAATACGTTATTATACATGAAAAGCAAAACAATATAATAAAAAACAGACACATTCTCCCTGTAAAAAGGTCCCCTAACAGCCGTCTGAAATGCCCTAGAGGCACCAATTCCTCCAATCTTAAAGTGCATTGGAGATTACTCCACACATAAGGTGTACCCAACTCAGTGGAGATTGAAGGGAAGTCCAGAGTTTGCCATCCCTGAGACCGGATCTGATGCAGTATCTCGTATGTCTATAAGTTAACAATTAAGTAATGTAGGCAGAAGTTTTTGCAGGAGAGTACAAACTTGACTCTTGAGATTTCAATCACTCCAATGTTTTCTAGATTCAGACTGTATGTAGCTACTTGAACAATTTAAGAATATGGCTGGAATCATTGGAATGTACCAACATGAAGTGAAGAACACTGGCACAGAGTTAAGTGAAAAGGCCTCCCCAGGGGTCATGAGAGGTAGGCCGGTCCTGGGGCCTCATATAGAATTTGCTTAGTTTTATACTACATTTCTGCGTACCTTCAGTTATTAAAATGAAGGGAAACGCATCCTAAAAAGGTACTGTCTATGCATTAAACACAAGCGTGTGTAAATCACTTCATAAGTATGTTTCGTACATTTGCAACTAAAAATAAATGATCCATTTAGGTTTTTACATCAAGGTCAAGATGCATCATTTACAACCTTGGTGTGTGGACGACATTAATAGCATACAACATCAACGCATAGCACGCACAATTTATGGTCAAATCTGAGCGCAAGTCTATTTTGATAAATGAGACCCCAAGGCGCAAACTAGGTGACTGGCATTATGGGCATTATCCAGCTGAGTAAAGACTTATGCGGCACGTCATTAATGTCCCATCTCTACTGTCTGTCTGACAGAAGCTGCCCAGACCTTCAACTGACTGATGGCTTTTCTCATTAACTCTGGGGCTGCATCCCAAATGGCACCCTATTCTCTATATAAACCCTGTGGTTCTTTGTCTAAAGTAGTGGACTATATAGGGATTAGGAAGTAGTGCACTATATATGAAATAGGGTTCCATTTGGAACCTACCCTGGGTTATATAATGACCATACATCAACTGATCATAACTCCCCTTTCCAAAAATACCCAGAACGTCCAACACTAGGTCCTGATATGAGAAATGGAGAGAATTAGGAGAGGAAGGTCTTTAGAACTTTGGTGTGTCACTTTTTTGTTTTTGAATTCATTTATTAATTCGTTTTTTCTATTCTTATTCTATTCTTTTTCTGTTGTGTTTTCACAGGAGAAACCCTTGATCAAGTCTTTGCAGAGGGGTGAGGATCCTCAGTTTGACCAGGTAAGAACTGTTGCTCTCTAATGGACAAAAAAATCAGTGAGGCAGGGTTGTCGTCGCTGAGCTCAAGCGAATACAATTTAGCTCCTGGAGCCAAAACAGGTTTTCAGGTCTCAGAAAAGGTTACTCAACAAATGATACACAAGCTTGTTGTATTGAGCACTGTTAATGCTTGTTGGCTGGGTAGTGCTTAACCCAACCTTCCCCACTGGGTCTTTCCAAATATGTGGTTCTCTAGGTGCCTGTAGAGTAGAAGGTTTGTGTGTGTTTGTGCGTGCACAAGTGTGAGTTTGTGTGCGTGTGTGTGTGTTCCTGTGTGCATGTGTTTCCGGGTGCCTAAGGCTTGATGCCATTCAACAGTGTACAGAGGCAGGATTCTTCTCCTGACCGTGCTGAATGAAGGCCCGCTGTATTCCCCTGGTCTCACCAGACTCCCCTCCCTTTCCGTGTGCTTGTATCCAGGTCCAAGCCGGCCCGCCTTTCCTTCCTTCCTTCCCTCTCCCTTTCCTCCCTGGAGAGATGCATGCCACCCCATGGGCACCTCAACTCCTAGTCTCCCAGGACCCTGTCTCCCATCTCTCTCTCTGTTCTCGTGTCCCTTCACCATTCTCTCTCCTCTTTCCCCTTGTCCCTTGTCCCTCTCTCTTCTATCCTTTTCCTTCCCTCTCACTGCCTGCAGTTTCTGTTGTGTGGAGGACAGTGAGGGTTAAGACACAGTGATTTTGATGCAGATATAAATGAAACATGACTGGGAAAAAAATACAACCCATTGGCAAAGATATGTTGAACCAACATTCCAACAACATCTATCACACTGGTATAAACGATTTGGAGACAGGCGCAGGAATACACAATAGGGGTTTTTAATACACCCAAAACAAACACGTATACAAAAACACTGGGCTGTACACAAACAAAAGAGCGAGGGTAAACCTTGTTGAACGACACAAGACGATATACGTAATACACAATACAAAAAGCACGCAGCATAACAGCTGCACCAACGCATAGGTACTCACACGACCAATGGACATGGGAACAATAACCAACAAAGACAGAGGGCACAAATATAACATACTAATCAGGGGAAATGGGAACCAGGTGTGTGTAATCAGACAAGACAGTCCAGGGTTGATGATAATGAATCCCGTTCAGTGAAGCCTAGAAGACCTCCGGAACTGGTGAACAGAATGAGCAGCAGTACCGGGGGGATCCGTGACAACATCAATGGAATTTTTGGTTGACAACAAAAAAAGTGGTCAACGTGCACTCATTTTAACCAGATTTCAACCACAAATCAACGACAAGATTTGAAGGGTTGGTTCATTTCAAGAAGAATTCACATTTGTTGGCAACTCCAATTAAATATAATTTAATATGGATGTTGATTTTACGTTACGTCAGGTTTTTGGCTGGAGGGAACAGTGTTATGTAATAATGATCTGACTGACAAATATGTATACACCATTTTCATTTATTTGCTTGTTGTTTCAGGTGATAACTGCTATGAGTTCTCTGGCGGAGTACTGCCTCCCATCCATTCTGAGGACACTGTTTGACTGGTACAGAAGACAGAACGGTCTAGAGGACCCAGAGTCACACGAATACAGACCCAGAGCCAACACCAAGTCAAAAAAGTAACACACGTATATCACACACACACACACACCTTTTGACGGTACAAGAGACAGAACGGCCAATAGGACTTCCCATGAACACCCTGTCACATTTTATAACCAGAAATCAAACACAAAGAAAACACTGTACAGTATAAGACATTGTGCCTGAATTGATTGACAATATACATTTACATTTAAGTCATTTAGCAGACGCTCTTATCCAGAGCGATTGACTTATTGCATAACAGATGGCTATCGAAGAATATACAGTTGAAGTCGGAAGTTTACATACACCTTAACCAAATACATTTAAACTCAGTTTTTCACAATTCCTGACATTTAATCCCAGTAACAATTCCCTGTCTTAGGTCAGTTAGGATCACCACTTTATTTTAAGAATGTGAAATGTCAGAATAATAGTAGAGAGAATACTTTTTTTCAGCTTGTATTTCTTTCATCACATTCCCAGTGGGTCAGAAGTTTACATACACTCAATTAGTATTCGGTAGCATTGCCTTTAAATTGTTTAACTTGGGTCAAATGTTTTGGATAGCCTTCCACAAGCTTCCCACAATAAGTTGGGTGAATTTTGGCCCATTCCTCCTGACAGAGCTGATGTAACTGAGTCAGGTTTGTAGGCCTCCTTGCTCGCACAGGCTTTTTCAGTTCTGCCCACAGAATTTCTATAGGATTGAGGTCAGGGCTTTGTGATGGCCACTCCAATACCTTGACTTTGTTGTCCTTAAGCCATTTTGCCACAACTTTGGAAGTATGCTTGTCCATTTGGAAGACCCATTTGCGACCAAGCTTTAACTTCCTGACTGATGTCTTGAGATGTTACTTCAATATATTCACATAACTTTTCTTTCCTCATGATGCCATCTATGTTTTGAAGTGCACCAGTCCCTCCTGCAGCAAAGCACCCCCACAACATGATGCTGCCACCCCCGTGCTTTCACGTTTGGGATGGTGTTCTTTGGCTTGCAAGCCCACCCCTTTTTCCTCCAAACATAACGATGATCGTTATAGCCAAACCGTTCTATTTTTGTTTCATCAGACCAGAAGACATTTCTCCAAAAAGTACAATCTTTGTCCCCATGTGCAGTTGCAAACCGTAGTCTGGCTTTTTTATGGCGGTTTTGGAGCAGTGGCTTCCTCCTTGCTGAGCGGCCTTTCAGGTTATGTTGATATAGGACTTGTTTTACTGTGGCTATAGATACTTTTGTACCTGTTTCCTCCAGCATCTTCAGGGTCCTTTGCTGTTGTTCTGGGATTGATTTGCACTTTTCGCACCAAAGTACGTTCATCTCTAGGAGACAGAACGCGTCTCCTTCCTGAGCGTTATGACGGCTGCGTGGTCCCATGGTGTTTATACTTGCATACTATTGTTTGTACAGATGAATGTGGTACCTTCAGGCGTTTGGAAATTGCTCCCAAGGATGAACCAGACTTGTGGAGGTCTACAATTGTTTTTCTGAGGTCTTGGTTGATTTCTTTAGGTTTTCCCATTATGTCAAGCAGAGGCACTGAGTTCGAATGTAGGCCTTGAAATATATCCACAGGTACACCTCCAATTGACTGAAATGATGTCAGTTAGCCTATCAGAAGCTTCTAAAGCCATGACAACATTTTCTGGAATTTTCCAAGCTGTTTAAAGGCACAGTCAATTTAGTGTATGTAAACTTCTGACCCGCTGAAATTGTGATACATTGAATTACAAATGAAATAATCTGTATGGAAACAATTGTTGGAAAAAGTACTTGTGTCATGCATGAAGTAGATGTCCTAACCGACCAGCCAAAACTATAGTTTGTTAACAAGAAATTTGTGGAGTGGTTGAAAAACGAGTTTTACTGACTCCAGCCTAAGTGTATGTAAACTTCCGACTTCAACTGTAGCTGCCGAAATGCTATTGGAAATGCAAACTGGATAATGATAAATCAATTTCACTTTTGTAATTTATATTCCCATTTGTGTGGTGTAATCTGTGACATAACTTGGTAACTGCTCTAGTTTGACAGCTTTGAGCTAACTTGTCCAACCCTGTTGATGTTTCACAGTGATGAACAGCACCGAGATTTTCTACTTGAAAGGAGGGATCTGGCAATCGACTTCATCTTCTCCCTCGTACTTATAGAAGTTTTAAAACAGGTGACTAATTTCCTCTATATACTCCACTCTAAAACACTAAACCCACCTAGCACATTATTTTCCTTCAATGTTCTGGGAAGAACAAAACTCTTAATTTCTTGAAGTGAAAGTTTGTGTTGTATACTGAACATAAGTGCCATTTTGACCAATGTTAGCATTCACATCGTCATTAGATATGGCTCCTCTGAGGGATACTTTACAGAACAACCACTTCTTGGATACATCCCAAATAGCACCCTATCCCTTATATAATGCATTACTTTCCACCAGAGCCCGATGGGCTTTTTGGGAATATGGTGCCATTTGGGACGCAGCTTAAAGGGCAGATATATTCCATTTGCTCAATCTCAGACTCATGACTGGAGTTTTCTGTTTGTAACAGAATGTTGTCATGACAGTGTCCCCCCCCCTCTCTCTCTTGCTCTCTCTTTCTATGACCAGATGCCACTCCACCCTGTCCTGGACAGTTTGGTCAGTGAAGTCATTAACTTGGCCTTTAAGCACTTTAGATACAAAGAAGGGTATGTTTAGCTCTGCTTTTATATGACTTTCTGTGTATACAGTATTTATTTATTTCCTTTTTCCCTATTCTTACACCTGTCTGTTTGTTTGCCAGGTATCATGGTCCTAACACTGGTAACATGCACATTGTAGCAGACCTCTATGCAGAAGTCATAGGAGTTTTAGCCCAGGCCAAGTAAGTCCCACAGTTCATTAAGTCATCTTTAAACAATAATCCATACTGTATGTCATTCATTCATTAATTAATTAATTTCTTTATTCATTCTTTCATTTATTTGTTTGTTTGTTCGTTCATTCATTTATCCATTCATTCACTTATTCATTCCTTAATTAATTCATAGGCTACTGTGTAGTTAAGATAGTATGCTGTCAGTCTTTGGGCAGTATTTGAACATATTTTAATTACCCTACACTTGAGGATGCAGGACAATAATGTATGCTGTTAAAAAAAACATGTACCATAGCACTGATCAGGTGTGAGAAAATTCTGTTGTCATTCAGGGGGATACCATCGGCTTTGTCTCAAATGGCACCCTATTCCCAATATAGTGCACTATTTTGGACCAGGACTTATAGGGCTCTGGTAAAAAGTAGTGCACTATGTAGGGAATAGATTTCCATTTGGGATGCATATCATGTTTAATGTTGCCATTGGAGATGACTAATGACTGTTTAGCAGTTGTGGTATGTTTGAATTGTCACAATGCTCTCTCCTGCTTCTGTTCTGTACACATCTGCCTGAGAATCTCACTGGTTTAAATAGAGAGCTAGACCTGAGTGGATCACAAGACATGTGTTTTGGACAAGTCCTTTGCCCTCCATACTAGGACTGAAAATCGCTGTGTGTTTATTGGAACTTTCCAGATCATCGCTGCAAAGGAACAAAGCCCTTAAAAATAGAGCTATGATTGGGTAGTATTAGCGTAGTGTAGGAGTGCTGATCTAGGATCAGTTTTGCCTTTTAGATTATAATGAATGGATCGGGGGTCCTGATCAGAACATTTGTCTGTTGCGTGCTCTTATGAACACAACCCTGTAAGAAAACTGGGACACCAGGTATGAGCATCTCCAGCCAATCTGTAGCATTCATTGATCAACACATGTTGCTCCAGAGCCAGTACTGTTGTTCCTTCAGACAAGCACAATGACTCTCGTTGACGTTCACTTGTAAATGTTCAAACTGACCAAAACTGACATTTGGTAGATCCTGCCTATATATGTATAACTTTATGAGCTGGATTGACTCTTTGCAATTCGATTATTTTCGTTTGTCTCGTTAGCATATTTAGCTAGCATCATCCATTGAAATTCGTTATTACTTGCGTTAACTATGTCAGCATTCTGGTAATAGACACCCAATGGGCTATTTACCCCTGGTCAAAAGTAGCGCACTGTATTTCAAATAGGGTGCTATTTGGGACACTGCCTTTGTTCCAACTCTCTGTCTCCTCCTCTCCTTCTCAGATTTCCTGCTGTGAAGAAAACGTTTCTGTCTGAGCTGAAGGAGCTGAGACAGAAGGAGCAGAGTCCCTACGTGGTCCAGAGCACCATCAGCCTCATCATGGGTGTCAAGTTCTTCCGCATCAAGATGTATCCAGTGGAGGACTTTGAAGCCTCCTTCCAGTTCATGCAGGTACAGAAGTGAGCAGTGAGCTCTACAGAAACTGCAGAAGTGATGATTATAGGCCCACCTGTCTCAAACAAGTGTGTAATCCTGCATGGTTGAAAAGGACCAGTGAATTCTATAAGTGATAGGAAGCAGTCTTTTCTGACAACTCACCTTTTAATGTTGAAATTGTCCTATATTGGTCCATTTCCATATGAACTTGATTCATGTCTCTCTGTCTTATCCATGTAGCTAACAATGTAATAAGTGTCAGAAGTGGGATCCGAACCCATAAGTGAGAATGGTCATCTCTAACAGTACTAAATATGTCCAGAATCTCTTGATTCCTCTTGTTATCTCCAGCTTGAATTCCCCCCTTTGCATTCTGTATACTTTTCTAATCCTAGGCCTTTCTTTCCTTTTCTCGTCCCAATTCACCACCTATTCCAGAAATTCCTGTCAATCATTTAAAAGCATATGATTGGTTTAAGCATTGGCTGGAGTGAGTTTCCACCATTATTAAATCCATGCGAGAAAGTGTTCAAGTGTACACTGTAAGAAGGGTGTAGTTTCGTCACTTAGCTTTTTGTTGACCAGCATGTGACCTGACCTTAGTGGCTGACTGTATGGTTTACAACATGCAATCCTTATGATGTAAGGGTTTATGCAGTATTTAATAAGTGCTGCTCTCCGTTGCAGGACTGTGCCCAGTACTTCCTGGAAGTGAAGGACAAGGACATTAAGCATGCCCTGGCCGGCCTCTTTGTGGAGATCCTAGTTCCTGTAGCGGCAGTAAGTTGGTTATCTGACCAGATGACAACTACAATATGATGTATTTTCCTTGACGTCTTCATGATGTCATGAAACCGATACTTGTTTATAAAAGAGACCAGTTGTTGTAACCAATGATGTATATAAACCCTGGATTGCTGATGCTATGTATTGGCCACTGAGAGGCTTTGAAGCCACCGGCCGGCTAGATTGGCACTCCCCAGTAGGAGCAGTCCTCCATAGGAATTAATGGAATTCTACAGCATTTAAAGGACAAAATTATATGTATTTGTATATTTCTTTGTAGTGTGGACAGTAATATTAGTAATCTTTAATTAAACATTACACTTTAAGAAAAATATTTGTATATATTTTTCTGTTTTTTCTGTTTAGCTCACATAATATCATTTAAAAGTATGCATTAAGGTGTCTGTAATAGAATAAATGTGGCAAAACAAATGTAGACACTAATAAATGCATTTTTATAGCTTCCAATATATGTTTTACAATGGTGGTGGATTGCCAAGATGGAGGCAAGGTGGCTTCAACACAGCGACCCCTGTTTTATCAATCAAAATAACTGCACACCTCAGTGAACTCATTTATCATCAGGGTTTAAAATGCCCTAGTGGTACCAAGTAATCCAAATGTAATGAATTTTGTAAGGGATTTCAAAAATGTGGAGGGTGAAAACTAAAAGCGGATATACCTAATTCCGTAGAGAGTTAACCAACCTCGTGAACAGGTTTGGTATCTCTATCTTTTATACCGGGCATTGGGAAAATATTCAGACCCCTTCACTTTTGCCACATTTTGTTACTTTACAGCCTTATTCTAAAATTGATTAAACTGTTTTTTCCCCTTATCAATCTACAAATAATATCCCATAATGAGAAAGCAAAAACTGTTTTTTATACAGTACCAGTCAAAAGTTTGGACACAACTGCTCATCCCATGTTTATTCTTTATTTTAACTATTTTCTACATTGTAGAATAATAGTGATGAAATCAAAACTATGAAATAACACATAAAGAATCATGTAGTAACCCCAAAAATGTGTTAAACAAATCAAAATATATTTTATATTTGAGATTCTTCAAAGTAGCCACCCTTTGCTTTGATGACAGTTTTGCACACTCTTGGCATTCTCTCAACCAGCATCCGCGTATGGCAACTTTTCCAGTACCTGCGAACTGAGACGAGGATATCTTTCGCCGATATCGCAGGGTTTCACCAGTTGGAGTCACCGGGCTAGTTTCACCGTTAGTTTCATTGTAAAGGGTTTCAGTCCCCCTCAAAGCGGAAAATGTATCATCGTAAGCAGAGTCCACTCTGAACGTTGATGCTTTCTTTCCTGATACGGCTTCGGTGCTTGCGTAAGTGTCTGAAGGACAAGAGAAGTTAATCTTAGCTACAGTATCGCATGACTCCAAGGAGGAGGGAAGTTGCTCACTCACAGAGACTTTTGGCTCAAAATCATGAAAATAATAGTCAATCAGGTTTGCTGGTTGAATGTGACGAGATATCGTAATATCTGCTTGAGTCAGATTTTTCACCAAGAGGTCCTTTCAACAGATACTCCTTGCGGATGACTGTGTTGCAGCCAGCATTAGGAGAAGACAGTGTTGTCAGTGGAGACAGCACGGTTATTTGTAACCACAATTGGTTGTTTTTCCAATCCATCAGTGGGACCAAACCATCCATCAAGTCTGCTCCGAGTAGCAGGGGTTTAGTTTTGAGGCTGGTAACATACACAGGGTGAACAAGAGATACGTCTTGGAAGTGTAGTTTCAGCATCTCAGAGTCTCAAAGTGAGAGGCGAGGTAGTCTGAGTGAAACCTTGAAGTTTAGTGTTGCATCATTCCATTTTTAACCAACGTTTAGCTGGGTTCAAAGCCCTTTTGAGATCATTAAACAATGTTTGAGAGATGAGCGATATTGTCGAGCCCAAATCAATTAGCACACCACTGGTTAAGCTTGTTTCTTGATCGAGCGAAACCTGGATAGGGTTTTGAGTGAGAATAATTTGATTGTTTACGTCCTCGCAAATGGTGTTAATTTCGGCAGACCTGTTCTCCGGCTAATCCACACCTAGTCATGACGACTTATCTTTTTCCTCTTTGTCAAATTTCTGGTGCTTTTGTACTTCTCTTAGCAGAGCTTCTAAAGAGCATTGGTCTACGATTTGATCGTCATTGACGCCTTTGTTACCCTTGACACTTCGCCCTGACACTTTGTGTGGGTTGGGTGCAGGAACGGAATGATCAGGTTGATTGTAGCGGTAGTCGTTTTGCTGCCGACGTTCTTTATAGTTATTTTGACCGCGGTGGTTATTGGTATCGTGGTTTTGGGGTAGATACCTTTGTTGTGGGTCATCTCTCAATGCTCCTATCCCTGATGACACACCCTCTAACTGGAGTGAGTGCTCCTGTCCAATATTGAAAACTGAGATGTCAGAGGTCTTAGCAAGGTTCACTTTTGATGCCTCAAAAGCTGTGCTCGCAAGCTCTCTGAGTTCTGAGATTGGCAAACCAACGTGGCCTGTAGGGCCCATGTAGTTAACTCCTTTGTGTACCGAGCGCCGAGTTCCTCCAGGTGGAACCTAAGGGTGGTATTCTGCTGCATCGCAGAGCCCACTTGGGCGCTTAGAGTTCTTATTTTAGACACGTGTGTCTCACTTGCTCCGTTCGGCCTCAAACTTATCTGTCATGGTTTGCAGTTAGAGGTCTTGAGTGCGGAGCGAGAGATTCAGTGATGAGATTTCCTCCGCTTGCTGGGAGATCATTTTTTAAATCTTCCTCACCTGGGTTCTCTCATCAATCATTTGGTCAGCGACATCAATGAGTGCCGCTGTTTTGTCATCCAACTTAGTCATTGTGTTCATTAACTGATCGTCTTTGGTTTGCAGCATTTGGACTAGAACATTATTGCTTTGAGTGTTGTTCATCAAAACTGCCTGCATGTTATCAAGTTGCACACCCCTGTTTGTAGCTAATTCGTCAGATTTATCTAGTTTGGCGTGGACTTCTTCATATTTATTTTTGGCTAAATCGAGTTGTTCCTGAGGAAGCCGATTTTTTTCCTGTAGAAGACGATTTTGTTCAAGAGTTTATGCTCGTTGGTCGTCATAAGTTTTTACCATTTTTTAAAAATTGTTCCGTTCTCAAATGCAGTTCCTTAGCTAGCAGTATCTTTTCCTTTTCTTCTTTCATCATCAGTTTCCTGGTTCTCTCCACCTGCCCCCTCATCTCAACCGTTTCTTGCTCGTGCTTCTGCTATGCACTGAGGTACTGGACCGATGTCAATCTCTGCTGGCTGACATACATCAGGACTATACTGGAGAGAACCTTTATAAGGCCTGCACCTGATGGTTTATTTTGGAGGGCGTTTTTTGCAATTTCTGCAGTTTTGATCTAACATTCTCAGCCCTTTGGCAAAGTTTGGGATCGTATCGCTGCTGAGGTCAGCAATCAATCTTTCCATGGGTGAGGGTTCACTAATTAGTGGGGAATGGGGGCCACCCCCTCTGATAGCTTGCTCAGAGGGGGTGGTCGTATGGTGCCAGGATAACAACTTCTCCCTCAACGTGATCAAGACAAAGGACATGATTGTGGACTACAGGAAAGGAGGACCGAGTATGCCCCCATTCTCATCGACAGGGCTGTAGTGGAGCAGGTTGAGAGCTTCAAGTTCCTTGGTTCCCACATCACAAATAAACTATCATGGTCCAAACACACCAAGACAGTCGGGATAGTTTGGGTTTTGAGTCTTGGAAGTTGCAAAAACAATTTTAATCCATTTATAGACGTTAATGAATCATCAATCAGGATCAGTAATGTGGGAGTTTGACTTCAATGAACTTGAAAAAGCTAATTTAATTGCTTTAGCAATGTTAATGATTAATCATACCTGTATAGGCTATCTGGGAATTTGGATACTCACAGGACAGTCATGACCCAACCAATAAATGTTGTCTACTATTTTACTAAACAACAGCTGTTTAAGGTGCAAAGGTTAATCCTAACCCCAATTCTATTAGAAATAAAAAAAAACATTTTAATAAATGCAACAGTTGGACCATGGATAAAGATACTCCAAACTTTTAGAATCTTTAAAATCCATCAGATATTGACTGAATTATAGCACATAAAACATTGTACTGGCACGGACAAATAACGAATGACGTTCAGGCATTTTGGTATGAATTTAGATATTTCATTTATTGTCAAATTTCCGGGGTGTTTTCTTCTTAAAATGCACTCATATATAAAAGTTCTTAATATAGCAAGTATTTTTTAGACTTTGTGATAAAATAAAGATAAAATTATATGTACCTCATTTGCAAACATTAATAAATTAATATAAAGGCGTGGAACACCAAAAATCTGCTCTGTTTAGGGCTACCTGCGCTCACCAGCGCTATCTAGACTGTCTCATTAATTATTCATTACTATTGTTGTCACCTTCTCTTGGATAATTCAACAAGTGCGTCAGGAGAATAATACATTATTTAAAATCAAAACGCTTGGATCTAGATTACTCATATCTATACATACTTTACATTGTTTGCAAGATCAGACATAGTATCACTATAATCAGAGTTTTCCTTTTCAGAAGTTGCTTTCATTTCAACGCATCTCATTTGTGAACATTTCAGCTGTATTAAATCATTACTTTCTTCAATTACACAAAAAATCAACACCCACCAAAATAAAGTTATCTTTCTTCTCTTTCTTGTGATGCAAGTGTTGAGACAGTGTTTTAAATCCCCGACCAAGCATTAGTGTTCTTATAGATGCAACGGAAAGCCAATGTAGTCCATTGAGTCCAATTCAGGCAATACTAGAGTGAGTTTGACAGGTCATTACAAGTTTCCACTGTTGTTATGTTAACGGGAAAACATTTATGGCACTAGCGACAGTAGGAAAGAGTCACCAGAGTAAAATGAAAGGAATCAATCCAGAGATTTAAGTGACAAGTGGATTTTGCACCCCTCAAACATAGGAAATAGATGGTTGAAAAGGAGAGCTCCTCAGGTGGGTGAGGCATGCGCATATCAAGGTTTATTGTATTTGAGTGTGCTTGAGTGTATGTGTGTGTACATGTGTGTACGTGTGTGTGTGCGTGATGCTGAATATGTGTTCTCCATTTCCAGGCTGTTAAGAACGAGGTGAACGTGCCGTGCCTAAGGAACTTTGTGGAGAGCCTGTATGACACAACACTGGACCTCTCCTCCAGGAAAAAACACTCTCTGGTTAGTCGCATGCGCACGCACACGCAAACACACACACACACACACACACACACACACACACACACACACACACACACACACACACACACACAGCCCAGAGTTGTTGATGTTCTTCTCCAAAAGCCACAGTGGCAGGCCAGTGTAAAACTGGTGCATAGCAAACATGCCTGTGGTGTCTCTCAAACCTCAAAGCATTTCAAGGTCAAACTTGTGTAGAGGCTCTCTCCTTGTTGCTCCTCTAACTAACGATTTACAAGAGAGGACAGGCAACCTCTTCAACCTCTTCATAATAATGGTGCCGGAAGAGATGGCTGCCGTTTTATCGTCTCCTAACCAGTTGTGCTTATGTGTGTTTTTTCACGTTATTTGTAACTTATTTTGTACATAATGTTTCTGCCACAGTCTCTTGTGACCGAAAATAACTTATTGATATCAGGACAGCGATTACTCACCTTGTACTGGAATCCATTTTTTCTTTAGTAAGTCGGACGCGAAGGATTTACTTCAGACACTCGACAAGGCCCAAATCCCCGTCATTCACATGAGAAAGAGAGATATCGGGGACGTAGGTTAGGGTGCCTTGTAAGGATCCGACGGCGAATGGGTAATCTGCCTCCACTATCAGTACTATTAGCCAAAGTACAATCATTGGATAACAAAATAGACAAACTACAATCGCGAATATCCTACCAATGCGACATTAAAAACTGTAATATCTGATGTTTCACCGACTCATAGCTGAATGACAACATGAATAACATTCAGCTGGCGGGGTTTACGCTGCATCGGCAAGATAGGAACGCTGCCTCTGGTAAGACAAGTCTGGTTCATCCTTGGGAGCAATTTCCAAACGCCCGAAGGTACCACATTCATCTGTACAAACAATAGTACGCAAGAATAAACACCATGGGAACACGCATTCCGTCTCCTAGAGATGAACATACTTTGGTGCGAAAAGTGCAAATCAATCCCAGAACAACAGCAAAGGACCTTGTGAAGATGCTAGAGGAAACAGGTACAAAAGTATCTATATCCACAGCAAAACGAGTCCTATATCAACATAACCTGAAAGGCCGCTCACCAAAGAGGAAGCCACTGCTCCAAAACCGCAATAAAAAAGCTACGGTTTGCAACTGCACATGGGGACAAAGATCGTACTTTTTGGAGAAATGTCCTCTGGTCTGATGAAACAAAAATAGATATGTTTGGCCATAATGACCATCGTTATGTTTGGAGGAAAAAGGGGGAGGCTTGCAAGCCAAAGAACACCATCCCAACCGTGAAGCATGGGGTGGCAGCATCATGTTGTGGGGTGCTTTGCTGCAGGAGGGACTGGTGCACCTCAGAAAATAGATGGCTTCATGAGGAGGGAAATTATGTGGATATATTGAAGCAACATCTCAAGACATCAGTCAGGAAGATAAAGCTTGGTCGCAAATGGGTCTTCCAAATGGACAATGACCCCAAGCATACTTCCAAAGTTGTGGCAAAATGGCTTAAGGACAACAAAGTCAAGGTATTGGAGTGGCCATCACAAAGCCCTGACCTCAATCCTATAGAAAATCTGTGGGCAGAACTGAAAAAGTGTATGCGAGCAAGGAGGCCTAAAAACCTGACTCAGTTACACCACCTCTGTCAGGAGGAATGGGCCAAAATTCACCCAACTTATTGTGGGAAGCTTGTGGAAGGGTACCCAAAATGTTTGACCCAAGTTCAACAATTTAAAGCCAATGCTACCAAAGACTCATTCAGTGTATTAAACTTCTGACCCACTAGGAATGTCATGAAAGAAATACAAGCTGAAATACATCATTCTCTCTACTATTATTCTGACATTTCACATTCTTAAAATAAAGTGGTGATCCTAACTGTCCCCACACAGGGAGTTTTTACTAAGATTAAACGTCAAGAATTGAAAAACTGAATATAAACGTATTTGGCTAAGGTGTATGTAAACGTCCGACTTCAACTGTACCTCATTTCTTCCAGCATGTTAAATGTGCAGCCAGAGGAAAAATATCTCTAGACCACCTTTACTCCACACACAGAGACACATACAAAGCTCTCCCTCACCCTCCATTTGGCAAATCTGACCATAATTTTATCCTCCTGATTCCTGCTTACAAGCAAAAACTAAATCATGAAGCACCAGTGACTCGGTCAGATGAATAAAGAAGTGGTCAGATGATTCAGATGCTAAGCTACAGGACTGTTTTGCTTGCACGGACTGGAATATATGTTCCGGGATTCTTCCAATGGCATTGAGGCATTGGCTTCATCAATAAGTGCATTGATGACATCATTGATGTGAGTAAAACCTTTAAACAGGTCAACATTCACAAGGCCGCCGGGCCAGACGGATTACCAGGACATGTACTCTGAGCATGCGCTGACCAACTGGCAACTGGCACTAACATTTTCAACCTGTCCCTGACTGAGTCTGTAATACCAACATGTTTCAAGCAGACCACCATAGTCCCTGTGCCCAAGAACACTAGGGTAACATGCCTAAATGACTACCGACCCTTACACGGAACCCAAACCGGCTGCGCACGTGCGCCATCGTGCGCCCCCCACACCAAACGCTATCACGACAAGCAGTTTAAAATATCAAAACAAACTCTGAACCAATTACATTAATTTGGGGACAGGTCAAAAAGCATTAAACATTTATGGCAATTTAGCTAGCTAGTTTCCACTTGCTAGCTAATTTGTCCTATTTAGCCATCTTGCTGTTGCTAGCTAATTTGTCCTGGGATATAAACTTTGAGTTGTTATTTTACCTGAAATGCACAAGGTCCTCTACTCCGACAATTAATCCACACATAAAATGGTCAACCGAATCGTTTCTAGTCATCTCTCCTCCTTCCAGGCCTTTTCTTCTCTGGACTTTATATTGCGATTGGCAACTTTCATAAATTAGGTGCAGTACCGCCACGACTTCGTTCGTCTTTCAGTCACCCACCGGGTATAACCAATGAGGAGATGGCACGTGGGTACCTGCTTCTATAAACCAATGAGGAGATGGGAGAGGCAGGACTTGCGGCAATAATTGAATATAATAATTGTTAAATGCAATAATTGAATAATATAGATTTCTAAATGTATTTTACGACGCGAGCGGTGTAGTCCGCCTGTTAGCAATCAAGTCTGTAGCCATGAAGTGCTTTGAAAGGCTGGTCATGGCTCACATCAACACCATTATCCCAGAAAACCTAGACCCACTCCAATTTGCATACCGCTCCAACAGATCCTCAGATGATGCAAACTCTATTGCACTCCACACTGCCCTTTCCCACCTGGACAAAAGGAACACCTATGTGAGAATGCTATTCATTGACTACAGCTCAGCGTTCAACACCATAGTGTCCTCAAAGCTCATCACTAAGCTAAGGACCCTGGGACTAAACACCTCCCTCTGCAACTGGATCCTGGACTTTCTGATGGGCCGACCCCAGGTGGTGAGAGTAGGCAACAACACCTCCGCCACACTGACCCTTAACACGGGGGCCCCCCAGGGGTGTGTACTTAGCCCCCTCCTGTACTCCTTTACCCATGACAAGAGCTTCAAGTTCCTCGGTATCCACATCACAGTGGACTTAACATGGTCCTCTAACACCAGAAGATTCTTATTAAAGAATGCAGCAATTCCTCTTCTCCCTCAGGAGGGTGAAACGTTTTGGCATGGCCCCTCAGATCCTATTTTCTATTTTTATCTATATTATTATTAGTGCATTGTTGGGAAAGAGCTCTCAAGGTAAGAATTTCACTTTACTGTTTTACACCTGTTGTATCCTGTGCACATGGCGAATAAGCTTGAAACACCCACCTCATTGAAGCATAGGAATGTTCTATCTGAAGATTTCATAGACCTAAACACAGGCTCTGTATCCCTTAGTGATATGTCTACTGTGTGTGTGTCCTAGGCTCTCTACCCGTTGGTGACCTGTCTGCTGTGTGTCAGCCAGAAGCATTTCTTCCTCAACAAATGGACTGTCTTCCTCAACAACTGCCTCTCCAACATCAAGGTGCTGTACTGCAATCAGCGGGAATCTAACCCACAATCCTTATGTTGCAAGCACCATGTTCTACCAACTGAGCCACACAGGACCAACCAGTACTAACATCAGTCTGTCTGTCGGTCTGTCTGTGTCTGCAGAGTAAGGACCCCAAGATGGCGCGTGTAGCCCTGGAGTCTCTTTACCGTCTTCTGTGGGTCTACATGATCAGGATCAAGTGTGAGAGCAACACTGCTACGCAAGGGTAATGTTTCTACTGCTGTGTATACACAGGCAGAAAAGTTCAGATAGTTTTTCCACTAATTGGTCTTTTCACCAATGAGATCAGCTCTGAAAAAGATCTGTTTTGGTATGATTGGTCAAAAGACAAATGAGTGGGAAAAATTATCAGAATTGGACTGTGTGTGTAAACGCAGCCAATTTCACACAGCAATTGCAATGTTTGTGTTTTGTGGCACGTAATTTATATTTTTCCACAAAATACAGCTTGTTACAAACAGCGCCACATACACATTGCAACTCAGTTGTAAATATCTTGATAGTGTTCAACACTGCAACCATTTACCTCCCAGCTACACTGGACTGTGTGCCACGTAACATCCTCCCCCAAGGCCACTCCTCTCAATGTTGAAGCCACAATGTCTACGTTCCGAATGGCATCCTATTCCCTACGTAGTGCACTACTTTTGACCAGGGCTCATAGGGCCCAAAGTAGTGCACTAAATTGGGAATAGGGTGCAATTTAGGACAAGGAGAAGAGGCCGGTGCATGGCAGCACCCACAGGAAGCTGTGTACATAACCTAGTCTGCTCGTGAATAGTATATTTCTCTTGGTCGAACTGTAGAGCAAAAAAAGTGTTTTTATATATTGCATCCCTCCCCAACACACTCAAGAACACATTCATACCCGCAGGCATGCAAACATACACACCCAGGTGCATGCACGAGCGCATGCACACAAACATATACACACACACACCAACACACACAGTCTCCTCCCCTTCGTTGATAATGGGAGACTTGGCTGACTTGGCTCTTTACCTGTCAGAGTGGCAAGCCCAGTCTGTAAACAGGCAGCCTGTTACACCAGGAGGGATGGAGGAGGGTGGAGGAAGGAACATGGAGAAAGGCGGGTGGGGGAGATGACTGAAGTGGGAAGTAGCTAGGAGGTAGGCCAGGGATGGTCAGGGACTGGCTGATGATCATCACGCTATAGGGAGTTAAAGCTCTTTCTCATTGGAAGATGAGCCAGGGGACTTTAGTATCAGAGCCACACACACTAGTGTAGTAGGCCGTGGATTAGGGCTTGACTCGTAGGTTAAGAGGCAGAATCAGACGATACGCATTACCAGGGATGCGTCCCAAATGGCACCCTATTCCCTTTATAATGCACTTCTTTTTACCATGGCCCATGGGGCTCTAGCCAAAAGTAGTGCACTATGTAGGGAATATGGTGCCATTTGGGACACAGACCATGCCACAGGAGGAATAACAAACAGGTCAAGCCTTTAACACATTGTAATTAGCCCGGAAATAAACCAGGCTTAAAATAAAACACTTGTTAATAAATGGAACACCGGCATACAGGCCAGCCAGTGTAAAGCAATCTAATATAACATTTTTATCTATGTCAGTTCTAACTGTTTGTGATCCCTATGTGTCTCATCTGTTGAATGTTTGTCCTGTGTTGAATTCCCTGAAGCTCCATCCTTACTGTCTGTCTCTCTCTCTCTCTCCCCTCTTTCTTCTCTCTTCTCTCTCTCTCGCTCTCCTCTTTCTTCTTCTCTCTTCTCTTCTCTCTCTCTCTCTCTCGCTCTCCTCTTTCTTCTTCTCTCTTCTCTTCTCTCTCTCTCTATCTCTCTCCCCTCTGCTCTCCTACAGGCGTCTCAACACCATCATTACAACACTCTTCCCCAAGGGCTCTCGCAGTGTGGTGCCCAGAGATATGCCCCTCAACATCTTCGTCAAAATTATCCAGTTTATTGCACAGGTATACTGCTGTCAACAAGATTATCATTATTGAAACATTTATAACTTTTATGTTAGTTTTTCCTGAAGCATGCACAATAAAAAACGTTACATTTTTTACAGTTCAGTCATCTAGCAGACACTCAAGAAGATAGTTCTGAGAGAGAGCGTGAGAGTTGTTCAGAGACAGCACGCTCAAGTGATTTTGAAATTAAAGAAAATAGGGATACCGGTCTGTAGTTTTTCAACATCAGAAGAGTCGAGTGTTGGTTTTCCTGAGGAGGGATGCGACTCTGGCCATTGTGAAGTCAGAGGGGACTCAACCAGTGGTCAGGGATGAGGGAAGTAAGGAATCGGAGAAGGTCTCCAGAAATGGTCTGGAGAAGGGAAGAGAGGATGTGGTCGAGCGGGCAGGTTGTTAGACTGCCGGACCTCACTAGTCGCAGGATTTCATCTGGAGAGAGAGAAGAGAAAGAGGTCAAGGCGTAAGGTAGTTCTGTGTGAGGGGGACCAATGGACTCAATAGGCTGAGTGAATGAGGAGCGGATGTCGTGAACCTTATTTTTAAAGCGGTTGACAAAGTTGTCCACAGAGAGGGAGGAGGGAGTGGAGGATTAAGGAGGGAGGAGAAGGTGGTAAAGAGTTTCCTATGGTTAGAGGCAGAAGCTTGAAATTTAGAATGATATAAAAGTAATTTTAGCAGTGAATACAGAGGAAGAGGAGGTAGAGAGGCGGGAGTGAAAGGATGATAGGTCCTCCGGGAAGTTTAGTTTTCCTACATTTTTGCTCAGCTGCCAGGAGCCAGCTGCCCTGTTCTGTTAGCTCGCAATGAGTCACTCAGCAACGGAGCAGGAGGGGAGGGCCGAGCCGGCCGAGAGGTAAGCGTACAATGCGAGTCATAGGAAAGGGAGGAAAGTTGGGTCGAAGAGGCAGGAGGAGAAAGGTGGGAGAAAGATTTAGCAGACGGGAGAGATGATATGAAGAGTAGTAGGAGAGAGAGAACGAAGATTGCAACGGCTCATCAGCATCTGGGTAGGGACTGAGGGGCTAGGGTTGGAGGAAAGGGAGACAGAAAAGGAAACAAAGTACTGATCAGAGACCTGGAGAGGGGTTGCAGTGAGATGAGTAGGCTAACAGCCTCTAGTAAAGATGAGGTCAAGCATATTGCCTGTTTTGTGAGTGGAAGGGGACTGGAAAAGGGTGAGGTCAAAAAAGACATGGACGGGAAAGAGTGAGGTGGAAAAAAAGGAATCGGGAATGTTGAAGTTGCCAAGTATGAAGAGCGGTGAGCCATCGTCAGGAAATTAACTTATCAAGGTGTCATGCTCATTGAGGAACTCTCTAAGGGCACCTGGTGGGTGATAGATGACAACAATGTTAAGCTTGAGTGGACAAGGGACAGTGACAGCATGGAATTGAAATGAGGAGATGGACAGGTGAGAGAGGGTGAAAATCTACACTTGGGAGCAATTAGTAGCCCTGTGCCATCACCTCGACGAGCAGATGTTCTCAGACTATGAGAGAAATCGTAGTCAGATGAAGAGATCAGCTGGAGTAGCAGTGTTCTCTGTGGTGATCCATGTCTCCGTCAGGGCCAAAAAGTCAAAAGACTGAAGGGCAGCATAGAGATGAACTCTGCGTTGTTGACCGCAGATTGGCAGTTCCAAAAGCTGCCAGAGACCCACAATTCCACATGGGTTGTAATTGCAGGGTACACTAAGTTAGAAGAGTTGTAGCCAAGGGGTGAGGAGCATCTGTAAAACCTACAGGGAGAGGAGCAAACAGGTATAGAAAACACACACATACACTAGTATGTGGACATCCTTTGAAATGAGTGCATTTGGCTATTTCAGCACAACCGCTGCTGACAGGTGTATAAAATCAAGTACACAGCCATGCAATCTCCATAGACATACATTGGCAGTAGAATGGCCCGTACTGAAGAGCTCAATGACTTTCAACGTGGTACTGCCATAGGATACCACCTTTCCTACAAGTCAGTTTGTCAAATTTCTGCCCTGCTAGAGCTGCCCCGGTAAGTGCTATTATTGCAAAGTGGAAACGTGTAGTAGCAACAATGGCTCAGCCGCAAAGTTGTATGCCACACAAGCTCATAGAACGGGACTGCTGAGTGCTGATGCACGTAGCACGTGAAAAGCACCTGTCCTCAGTTGCAACACTCGCTACCCTGTTCTAAACTGTCTCTAGAAGCAGCGTCAGCAGAAGAACTGTTCATCGGGAGCTTCATGAAAAGGATTTCCATGGCCGAGCAGACGCAGGCCAGGCTAAGATCACAATGCACAATGCCAAGCGTTGGATGGAGTTGTGTAAAGCTCGCTGCCATTGAACTCTGGAGCAAAGGAAACACGTTCTCTGGAGTGATTAATCACGCTTTACCATCTGGCAGTCCGACGGACAAATCTGGGTTTGGCGGATGCCAGGAGAATGCTACCTGCCCCAATGCATAGTGCCAACTGTAAACTTTGGTGGAGGAGGAATAATGGTCTGGGGCTGTTTTTCATGGTTTGGGCTAGGCCCTATAGTTCCAGTGAAGGGAACTCTTAATGCTACAGCATACAATGACATTCAAGACAATTCTGTTGCTTCCAACTTTGTGGCAACAGTTTAGGGAAGGACGTTTCCTGTTTCAGCATGATAATGCCCCTGAGCACAAAGCGAAGTCCATACAGAAATGGTTTGTCGAGATCGGTGTGGAAGAACTTGACTGGCCTGCACAGAGCCCTGACCTCAACCCCATTGAAGAGGCCTAATCGCCCTACATCAGTGCCCAACCTCACTAATGCTCTTGTGGCTTAATGGAAGCAGTTCCCTGCAGCAATGTTCCAACATCTAGTGGAAAGCTTTCCCAGAAGAGTGAAGGCTGTTATAGCAGCAAAGGGGGGACCGACTCCATATTAATGCCCATGTTTTTGGAATAAGATGTTCGATGAGCAGCTGTTCTCATGCTTTTGGCCATGCAGTGTAGTTGCCAAAGCTACAAAAGAGCAAAATGAGATAGAAAAATAATTAGGTAAGATACTCAATTGAGAGGGTGTTGTAGAGCCTTCCTCTCTGATGTGAATGTGATGATGTGAAAAACAGCAACAATATTACAAATCTGATCTAAACCCTCTTCTTCCACCACAGGAACGACTGGACTTTGCCATGAAAGAGATCATCTTTGACCTTATGTGTGTTGGGAAACCAGCCAAAGCCTTTAGTCTTAACCCAGAGGTACAGTACATAATTGGCTTTGAATTCCGTCATCCTTCAATATTAATTATTTACAATTCTACAACCTTAACACCAAATAACATCAAATTCAGTATGTTGGCCCATGGTACATCTCTTAACTTAGTTTGAAAAAACCTAAGGGATTGGTTAAGCGATGGTTGAGTTATTGATAAATCAGGAAATCATATTTTAGGTGTCCATTTAAATCCTTTGTAAATCCACCCCACAATTAACTGTCAACTTGAAACACTGTGGGGTCATCAAAGACATTACCATGATGAATATCTTAAAAAATAAAGAAGCTATTAACAATTAACTTTTTCTCCTATGTAACGCTAATGCTTAAAATAATCATCAAAAGTCACATTCACTCCAAATGTGGTCTTTGCTAATCACAATAATCCCTAAAGAGTGAGAAAATAAGGTTGATGCATTCAAAGATGGCCACACTATACCAGTAAATGCATATTAGCACATACTCTAACATTCCAAAATATGCAAGGAAAATATTTCAAAACTCTTCTTCTCATGAACCATGAGTCCAAATGAGGCCAATTTGGAATGTAGGCCCATGGTACATGTCTTAACTTAGTTTGAGAAAAGCTAAGTGATTGGTCAAAAGATGGTTGCGTTATTGATTTTACCTGTCCATTTAAACCAATGTAAATCCCTCCCACAGTGGCCAATCAACTTGAAGCTTGTCATTGCTATCATGGACGTCCCTAAGATGAACCACACTGAATTTCTTATTGATATCACAAAAAACAAGGAAACTATTAACAACTCATTCTTGGTATATAACGCTAATGCTCAAAATCATCTGCAATCATCTTCTCCTCATAAACCATATGTCAGATTGTCTCCAGATTTAGTATATAGACTCAATGAATTAGCCTCTAATGAATGAGAATTATTAGTTGCTGCATTAAAATTCGACCACGCATCATATCACACCAGGGCTACATATCACACCAGGGCTACAAGAACTCCATGTAATGGAAATTGGTATGTAAATCTTATGTACACTGAGTATACAAAACATTAAGAAAACCTGTTCTTTCCATGACATAGAATGACTAGGTGAATCTAGTTGAAAGCTATGATCTCTTATTGATGTCACTTGTTAAATCCACTTCTTTCAGTGTAGATGAAGGGAGGAGACATGTTAAAGAAGGATTTTTAAGCCTTGAGACAATTGAGACATGGATTGCGCATGTGTGCCATTCAGAGAGTGAACTGACAAGAACAAATATTTAAGTGCCTTTGAACGGGGTATGGTAGTAGGTGCCAGGCACACTGGTTTGTGTCAAGAACTACAACGCTGCTGGGTTTTTCACTCTCAACAGTTTCTCGTGTGTATCAAGAATGGTCCATCACCCAAAGGACATGTGAATATAAAGTCACTGCAACCTTAGATGGCTGCACCAGACCAGTTGGAGGCACTATATATGTCATTGGCACCAGTGGCATAGGTTACTAGAGCCACCAGTGGCATAGGTTACTAGAGCCACCAGTGGCATAGGTTACTAGATAACTATTGATCAAGTGGACTTTGTCTCATGCAAATTAGAGTTAGGTTTAAATTATGCAGACGAACATTGTGAAATATCATAAAAATAAGACAAAAAATATTTCAAAAATCTTAAAATAAATCATTAGTCAAATTAACCCCAGCATTGGTATATAACTCAATACATTAACACTATAAAAGCCTGGCCTCATTGGATCCCCCTTTCTGCCAATGACACGTCTTTTGTACGTCAACATTCTAACAGTCTAATAAATATATTTAATGTATGCTATCGGAAAAATAATAATTTGATTGTGTTTATGAAGGTCTAGGAAAAAATCCTCCCCCAAAATATTTTGACCTCTAGGGTAAATATCAGAATTACCTGTATAAATGACTTTAAAAAGGATTATCTGATACATTTTAAACTTTGTTTGACAAGGGGTTCTGAAAGGTCATGAAACTACCTATCAAAGTATAAATAATATAACCAACTTTGAAAGCACCAGCTACAACTGCTATAAAGAAATCGCCCATATTGTGCCATTGACATTAGAATGTTGGAGTTCAAAATGTCCAGTATTTCTGTGTTCATATTTCAGAAGAACATTATGATTCTGTAGACATTCAGAATGTTGAAAAAATGCATGCTGAGGGCAAATAGAGAGCCACTCTACAAATGATCACTAACCCAAACAGCTCTATAATAGATAAAATAGATAAAATAGATGGCCATGGCTGCGAATATGTGAGCAAAACATTTTAGCAGCCCCCCTCTTGACAGCAGAGAGAAGATTTAGCTATTCATAACTAATTTCATGCAATTCTACATACTTTGCCATAGGGTAGAGATATCTGAGTGAGAGTGACTAACAAAATCAATGGGGGCCCCACAGTCGGTAATTTGACCATGATTACTACAAGGTTAGATAGCTGGCCGCTAGACTAACTTACCAAACTAAAAAATGTTGACATGGGCTAATTGACTGTCAGGGACTGACATAACAAGAAAAAAACTTCTGATGCATAACCACATTTCGAAATTGCACGTTGTATATTCTACTATTCTTACTCTCAACAGTAAGTTGAGACCCTGACTACCTGCCGCCCTAGTAACAGACCAGTCTGCTATGGCCCCATAGTAAGAATAGATCTTAATTTAGAGTAACTATGTGTAATGGTTTGCTGCTCTCATCATCAGGTAAAAACGTTAATAATTCCAAGTGTCAAATACATTATATTCGTGGAGTGCTTTTGTTACAACTATAAAACAAAAAGATGTGAGTTGGAACACAGTAACAACTTATTTTTATAATGACAAAAAAACTAAAAATACCCAAACCACCAAAACACACGGCCAGCAAGACGCTCAGTGAAATGAAGACAATTTCAGTTGCCTAAACATCAGTATAAGCGCCAAGTGTGCTTGTGAATAGTGTGAATAAATCTGCACAAAAACAATAATGGGATTATGATGAATATGTAGCAGTCAAAAATAGTCCATTATTGTCAGTTATTGGACACATTATTTGGTCATACCATGGATCATTTAGCTATTTGATTTTTAATTTACGGACCCCAATTTGTAGAAGAGGACCCCCCTATTTTATAAATTGTTTTATTTGATAAAATATTGAATTTAGCCTTTACTACTACAGCCCATAGAAACGCATTGAAGAAAACATTCATATATGGCAAAAAAGATAGTCAAGAGGTTTTGAAGTGTGTGCTATATTTAGAAGATATAAGAAAGCTCAGGAAATATTTTTTACATTTTTATTCATATTTAACCCCTTATTTTTGTTGGCACAAAACTACCTCCATTAATTTGTATGGGTTACCTTCAGACGAGTCCTGGGACCCTTGTGGGGGTCGTAGAGCAAAACGGAGAACAACATTGTGATTTGAGAGTCTCATCTTTCTGTAGAGTGGCTACAGCTGTTTTCGTGAAAAAACTGTCTTATGGTCTGACAAACATCGCTGTAGCTCGGCCACATTCCACTGCAGATGCGGAAGGCCGACATGTGGATGTGGTGGATTGAGACGCAGCCCAATCTTAAACTGATGGATTTAGATGGGGATTTTTTTGACTATGTTACTTAGATTGAAGCACAGGTGCGTCAATAGACTCTTAAGGATTTTTAAGAATGATTACATACTGCATTAAAAGGACCAACATACAGGACTAGATTAAACTTCACTTTGGTCATCCTTGTGGTACTGAGAGATAAATATGGTAATGCTTTCACTGATTGCCCTTTAAGCAAGATAGTTCCTATAAATAGAGTGCTTTGTTATCCAACTGATCGTGTGTCCTTTCTGTTACCCTGTGAACAGATCCATGTTCATTTCTGCTTGCAGCTATATTTTCTAAATTGTAACGCAATTTTTTAAAGCAGAACTGCATAGAACACATTGAACAATATACCAGATTCAGAATAACAATAAATGTGAAAATAAGTTCCCGTAAAAGGACAATACATGTAATCAATCAATCAATTACCAATCAAATCAGTCATAATATCATGACAATTAACATAACATTCCAGTGTGTGCCTTTGTCCAGAGAATGAATATAGGTCTGAGAGCGTTCCTCGTGATAGCTGACAAGCTCCAGCAGAAGGACGGGGAGCCACCCATGCCCAACACGGGAGCCACGCTGCCTTCGGGCAACACACTCAGGGTAAAGAAGACTTACCTGAGCAAAACACTGACCGATGATGAAGCCAAGGTCATAGGTGGGTCACCAGGTGGACTACCTACTGTTTCCGGTATGTTGTGGATGGTTGGATGGATGGATGTGTGGGTGGAAGGATGGATGGATAATTGGATGGATGGCACAATTCACTACTGGAATTGTTGTGCTGGAATGAAAGGTTGTGTTGTTCACCATGCACCTTCCCATGTAAGTATGTATGAATAGAATAGATCCTGAAACTAAATTATGTTTTCTTCCCCTGTGCTGTAGGTATGTCCCTGTACTACTCCCAGGTGAGGAAGGCCATAGACAATAGCCTAAGACACCTGGACAAGGAGGTGGGCCGATGCTTGATGATGACCAACGTCCAGATGCTCAACAAAGAGCCTGAGGACATGATCACGTACGTGTGCTACTCGGCTGATGTAAAAAGGGCTTTATAAATACATTTGATTGATTTTCCTCTACGCAGTTAGGGTTGTACATTTCCAGAAACGTTCCCAAAGTTCCCAGTTCTCCAGAGTCCTACGACTGGTAATCCTCCAAGTTTCAACTTGGATTGGCCAGGAAAAAGTTTTCCTGGTTAGGTCAAAAAATACAACTAAAGGCCCTATTCTTGATGTACCATGATTTGGCAGTTGTCAAAAATATTTTAGCATGTCATTATTGGGGGACATTTTACATTGCATATGTAATGACAAACTGAACGGCAGGCAGTTCTACTGTTGACCTGATCTTGATGTTGTCTCACCTTGTCTTGTCAGAGGAGAGAGGAAGCCGAAGATCGACTTGTTCAGGACGTGTGTGGCGGCCATCCCTCGCATCCTGCCAGACGGCATGTCCAAGCCCGAACTCATAGACCTGCTATCTCGGTGTGTACGTGTGTGCATGTGTGTGCATATCTGCCTGTGTGTGTGTGTGTGTGTGTATGTACAGGAAACCCATTGTAATGAATGGGCCAACCCTTCAGGTTTCCCGAAACCTCAGTAACACGATCATGCAGAGGCCCGCTGCTGTCTATTTGACCAGGGCATTCAGATAATTGGGTGTAATTTATCATGCTGAGCCCACTTTAGACCAGGAACAATTCCTATCTTACCTGACTGGAAAAATTCCAATAAACCTCATTATAATCTGGCAGCCTGATTTCATTGAAAACTTTTCTTCAACAATGTGTGTTTTAAGGAGGCAATTATTTAAAGCTAGAATCCTTAATTGAAACAGTAACACAGTGTTCACCCCGCCTGTGTGTTGGAAAAAGCTGAGGGATGGGCCTGGAGAAATGTAACCCCTTTCAAATTCATTGACAGAGTTATGGATGCAAGGACTGACCATCCATTATAATCAAAATCATAGTTTTAACCATGTTTTGAGGCTAAATAGTGTTTGTTTATTGTTTACAAATATCGAAATTAACAAGCTTGTATTTTGGGTTTTGATGCGGTATAACAGTTGAACTAAGCTCATGAGGTATTTATAAGTTATGTTCTTCAAGAATCAATGGGCATATGTCATTTATTTATACAGTACCAGTCAAATGTTTGGACACACCTACTCATCCAGGGTTTTTCTTTATTTTACTCTTTTCTACATTGTAGAATAATAGTGAAGACATCAAAACTATGAAATAACACATATGGAATCATATACTAACCAAAAAACTGTTCAACATATATTTGAGATTCTTCAAAGTAGCCACCCTTTACCTTGACAACAGCTTTGCATACTCTTGGCATTCTCTCAACCAGCTTCATGAGTTAGTCACATGGAATGCATTTCAATTAATAGGTGTGCCTTGTTAAAAGTTAATTTGTGGAATTTCTTTCCTTCTTAATGCGTTTGAGCCAATCAGTTGTGACAAGGTAGGGGTGGTATACAGAAGAAAGCTCTATCAAGATGGCGCCAACAGATAGGGCAGCCGTGCTTTTAGCTCCTAAGCTAAAAGCTTGGCTGTTTTTTTTTTTTTTTTATGTGTTATTTATTACATAATTAGCCCAGAAATGTTTTTGTGTTATTACATACAGCCAGAAATAACTTTTGGATATCAGAGCAGTGGTAACTCACCAGCATTACCAGCATTACGACCAGGAATACGACTTTCCAGAATTGGATCCTTTGTCCCGTGTAGCTCAGTTGGTAGAGCATGGTGTTCGCAACACCAGGGTTGTGGGTTCGATTCCCACGGGGGACCAGTATGGGGAAAAAAAGTAATAATAAATAGAAATGGATGAAATGGATGTACTCATTACTGTAAGTCGCTCTGGATAAGAGTGTCTGCTAAATGACACCCCCCAGGGCAATTGAACTGATTCCAGAGGCTGATTCTAGTCCAACTTAGGAGGCATTCACACCCCCTACCGCTTCTGAGTATATTACTCGCTAAGGTTCAACCTCTGGATAATAAAGTTGATGAGCTCAGGGTGAGGATCTCCTTCAAGAGAGACATCAGGGGTTGTAACATACTCTGTTTCAGGGAAACATGGCTCTCTTGGGATATGCTGAGTCTGTACAGCCAGTTGGGTTCTCAGTTCATTGTGTAGACAGGAATAAAGATCTCTCCGGGAAGAAGAAGGGCAGGGGTGTATGTTTCATGATTAACTACTCATGGTGTGATTGTGATAACATACAGAAACTCAAGTCCTTTTGTTCACCCGACTTCGAATACCTTACGATCAAATGCCGACCCATATTACCTCCCGAGAGAATTCTCTTTGGTTAGAGTCACAGCCGTGTATATTCCAACTCAAGCCGATACCACGACAACCCACAAAGAACTACACTGGACTCTATGCAAACTGGAAACTACATATCCTGAGGATGCATTTATTGTAGCCGGGGATTTTAACAAAGCTAATGTGAGGAAAACGCTACTGAAGTTATACCAACACATTGACTGTAGCACTCGCTCTGCAAAAACATTGAACCACTGCTACTCAGCTTTCCGAAATGCCTACAAGGCCCTCCCCCGCCCTCACTTGGGCAAATCAGATCATGACTCCTTTTTGGTCCTCCCCTTATATAGGCAGAAACTCAAACAGGAAGTACGCGTGCTATGGTCTATTCAACGCTGGTCTGACCAATCGGAATCCATGCTTCAAGATTGTTTTGATCACGCGAACTGGGTTATATTCCGGGTATCCTCGGATAATAACATTGATGTATACATGGACACGGGGACTGAGTTCAACAGGAAGTGTAGAGAAGATGTTGTTCCAAGTGTGACTATTAAAACATACCCAAACCAAAAACCGTGGATAGATGGCAGCATTCGCGCTAAACTGAAAGCACGAAACACTGTATTGAAACATGTCAAGGTGACTGGGAATATGGTAGAATAGAAAACAGTGTAGTTATTCCCTCAGTAAGGCAATCAAACAGGCAAAACGTCAGTACAGAGACAAAGTGGAGTTGCAATTCAACGGCTAAGACACGAGACGTATGTGGCAGGGTCTACAGACAATCACAGACTACAAAGGGAAAACCAGCCACGTCGCGGACACCAACGTCTTGCTTCCGGATAAGCTAAACACCTTTTTCGCCCGCTTTGAGGATAACACAGTGCCACTGACATGGCCAGCTACTAAGGACTGTGGGCTCTCCTTCTCTATGGTCGACATAAGTAAGACGTTTAAGCGTGTTAACCCTTGCAAGGCTGCCGGCCCAGACGGCATCCCTATCCGCGTCCACAGAGAATGTGCAGACCAGCTGCCTGGAGTGTTTACGGACATATTCAATCTCTCCCTATCCCAGTCTGCTGCCCCCACATGCTTCAAGATGTCCACCATTATTCCTGTACCCAAGAAAGCAAAGGTAACTGAATAAAATGACTGTCGCACCATAGCACTCACTTCTGTCATCATGAATTGCTTTGAGAGACTAGTCAAGGATCATATCATCTCCACCCTACCTGTCACCCTAGACCCACTCCAATTTGCATACCGCCCCAATAGATCCACAGACGATGCAATCGCCATCGCACCCTCACAATCCCATCTGGACAAGAGGAATACCTAAGAATGCTGTTCATTTACTATAGCTCAGCATTCAACACCATAGTACCCTCCAAGCTCATCATTAAGCTCGGGGCCTTGGGTCTGAACCCAGGGTCCTGGACTTCCTGACGGGACGCCCCCAGGTGGTGAAGGTAGGAAACAACAGCTTCGCTGATCCTCAACACAAGGGCCCCACAAGGGTGCGTGCTCAGCATCCTCCTGTACTCCTTGTTCACTCATGACTGCGTGGCCATGCATGCCCCCAACTCAATCATCAAGTTTGCAGACGACACAACAGTAGTAGGCCTGATTACCAACAATGACGAGACGAGGTTCCTGGTAGTGTGGTGCCAGGAAATTAACCTCTCACTCAACGTCAACAAAACAAAGGAGCTGATCGTGGACTTCAGGAAACAGCAGAGGGAGCATCCCCCATCCACATCAATGGGACCACAGTGGAGAAGGTGTAAAGCTTCAAGTTCCTCGGTGTACACATCACTGACAAACTGAAATGGTCCACCCACACAGACAGTGTGGTGAAGAAGGCGCAACAGTGCCTTTTCAACCTCAGGAGGCTGAAGAAATTTGGCTTGGCACCTAAAACCCTTGGCACCTAAAGCTTTTACAGATGCACAATTGAGAGCATCCTGTCGGGCTGTATCACCGCCTGGTACGACAACTATACCACCTGGTACGGCAACTACACCGCCCGCAACCACAGGACTCTCCAGAGGGTGGTGCGGTCTGCTCAACGCATTTCCGGGTGCAAACTACCTGCCGTCCAGGACACCTACAGCACCCGATGTCACAGGAAGGCCAAAAAGATCAAGGACAACAACCACCCGGGCCACTGCCTGTTCACCTCGCTATCATCCAAAAGGCGCGGTCAGTACAGGTTCATCAAAGATGGGACCAGCTTCTATCTCAAGGCCATCAGACTGTTAAATAGCCATCACTAGCACCTTAGAGGCTGCTGCCCTATATACATTCACTTGAAATCACTGGCCACTTTAATAATGTTCACATATTTTGCATTACTCATCTCATATTATATTATATTCTACTGTATTTTAGTCTTTGTCAGTCTGACATTGCTCGTCCAAATCTTTATATATTCTTAATTCCATTCCTTTACTTTAGATTTGTGTGTATTGTGTGTTTTGTTGTGAAATTGTTAGATATTACTTATTAGATATTACCGCACTGTTGGAGCTAGAAACACAGCATTTCACTACACCCGCAATAACATCTGCTAAACATGTATGTGACCAATAAAATTTGATTTGATAAAAGGCCAAGTCCATATTGTGGCAAGAACAGCTCAAATAAGCACAGCGAAATAAACAACAGTCCATCATTACTTTAAGACATGAAGGTCAGTCAATCTGGAAAATGTGCACTTGCAAAAACCATCAAGTGCTATGATGAAACTGGATCTCATGAGGACCGCCACAGGAAAGGAAGACCCAGAGTTACCTCTGCTGCAGAGGATAAGTTCATTAGAGTTACCAGCCTCAGAAATTGCAGCCCAAATAAATGCTTCAGCGTTCAAGTAACAGACACATCTCAACATCAACTGTTCAGAGGAGACTGCATGAATCAGGCCTTCATCGTCGAATTGCTGCAGAGAAACCACTACTAAAGGTCCCCAATAATAAGAAGAGACTTACTTGGTCCAAGAGACACGAGCAATGGACATTAGACCAGTGGAAATCTGTCCTTTTGTCTGATGAGTCCAAATATGAGATTTTTGGTTCCAACCGCTGCGTCTTTGTGAGATGCAGAGTAGGTGAACGGATGATCTCCGCATGTGTGGTTCCCACTGTGAAGCATGGAGGAGGAGGAGGTGTGATGGTGTGGGGGTGCTTTGCTGGTGACGCTGTCGGTGATTTATGTAGAATTCAAGGTTCACTTAATCAGCATTGCTAACACAGCATTCTGCAGCGATACTCCATCCCATCTGGTTTGCGCTTAGTGCCACTATCATTTGTTTTTCAACAGGACAATGACACAAAACACACCTCCAGGTTGTGTAAGAGCTATTTGACCAAGAAGATGAGTGATGGAGTGCTGCATCAGATGACCTGGCCTCTATAATCACCCGATCTCAAACCAATTAGATGGTTTGTGATGAGTTGGACCATAAAGTGAAGGAAAAGGAACCAACAAGTGCTCAGCCTATGTGGGAACTCCTTCAAGACTGTTAGAAAAGCATTCCTCATGAAGCTGGTTGAGAGAATGCCAAGTGTGCAAAGCTGTCATCAAGGCAAAGGGTGGCTACTCAAATATAAAATATATTTAGATTTGTTTAAAACTTTTTTGGTTACTACATGATTCCATGTGTTATTTCATAGTTTTGATGTCTTTACTATTATTCTACAACGTAGAAAATAGTACAAATAAAGAAAAACCCTTGAATGAGTAGGTGTCCAAACTTTTGACTGGTACTGTGTGTCAAAAACTTTATATAGCAATTAAGGATTTCAACTTTAAGTAGAATTTAGTAAACTGAGCAATACATAAACAGTTGCCTCTTTAAAACACACATTGTGTGTATTATTTTTCTCCCAGGTTGACGATTCACATGGACGACGAGCTACGCCTCATAGCCCAGAACTCCCTCCAGAGTTTACTGGTAGACCTCCCTGAGTGGCGTGATGACGTCCTGTTTGGCTTTACCAATTTCCTGTTGCGGGAGGTTCAGGACAGCCACCAGGTACAGATGGATGGATGGGTTAATGTATGGATAGCTGGCTTGATGAGTTGATTTCTTGATTGATTGACTAATTTATTGACTACTTGATTGATTTCAGGCCCTACTGGACAACTCTCTCCGGCTGCTGCTCCAGCTGTTGACCCAGTGGAGACTGGCTCTGTCAGCCCCAGAGAAGGGCTGCGACACAGCCAAGATACGCCCAGAAGAGGTACAGTAAACAGAGATAGGCTGTCTAACATTTCCTTATTGCTCTTACAGTGGAGATATAGGCTGGGAGGTGTAATGAGTAGCTACATTAAGTGCCTGTATGTTTACGTAGTGCTGAGCGATTAGGTCTTTAAACAACTAATTGACCGATGTCGGATCAATTATTTGAATTACATTTTGTTCCGTTTCTTTTTGTGAGCTCGATGTGTAGTTTCTGTAGAGATAAATCTGATCAAGCCTGAACTGTGCAATGGAGTAGGGAGTTGTAGTTTCCAACAGGTCAATATTCTACACAGTTTAGAGCAGAACATGTGTTAATTAACTACAAGGACCATAATTCATTGTGCACCCGCTTAAACTTGTCCGGTCTGTGCAGAGCAGACACAGATGCCTCTTTGTCATGAGAATTTTTTCCCAATGTTCTAACTGAACTATTTTATAGCTTTGACCAATTCACCCGAGGTTGTAAATCCCGGGTTCAAAATAAGAAGAGCTCTGAAGTCAAAAATGTATACAGTCATTTTATAGCTCCCACCCCCCACCTATACACACACACACACACACACACACACACACACACACACACACACACACACACACACACACACACAGTGTATCACTTTTCTACCAGCCTAAGCCTCCCTAGATTAGAGGGGCCTTGGAAAGGTCCTCTTTCCTGTTATCAGTTTTCAGAGTTACAACCAGGCCATGTGTAGTTCAATTGGCCTTTGTTTTCTCAACCATACATTTCTCACCCTTAACTTGTCTCACACATGCATTATTGGATTATAGTCTTATAATTCTAATACATTTCACATAGTCTTATAATTCTAATACATTTCACATAGTCTTATACATTTCAGGGTGGAATTCTTTAGTCATTACTTTAAACATATAAATTCCTTTATCACTCTTTCAAAAGAACTGGGAACTCTGAAAAATACGAGATCAAATCATGAGGTCAGTGATCTTCAGGTCTGAAAGTCAGAGCTTTAGAAAGAGGCCCGAGTTCCTGAGTTGGTTTTTCGAGAAGGGATGACCGTTCAAATAGATTGTTCCCAATCGGAGTTCCCATTTTTTTTTAACGCACTGATGTCGGAAGGTGGAGATTTCTGAGTTCCCAGTTCCGAGTTCCCAGTTGTTTTGAACCCGGCAAGAGACTGAGAGAAGATCGAGAGGGAAAGAAAGCAGTTGCTTTGCAAGCTTGAAAATACATGATCTAAGTGACTGATAGTTGGTATTCAGTATGCCTTATTTACGTTGAAGAACTACTTAAATTATGATTTTGTTAGACAGCATAGGCAGCAGCTCCAGATGATGACTTGGAATGAAATAAAATTAATCAAATGAAACAAATATTTTATTAAAGTAATGTGAATAAGTTATGGTTAATACGTGATAAGCAGTAATGAGCAGGCACTACCATCATGGGACTTTTATCAATTATTTTATTCAACATTTATCAACATTATCAACATTTTCTGGGGGGAGGGGTTGTCCCAAATAGGGATAAATAACCCTGATTTACATTCGCTCTTCTGCTCGTAATTTCCCTATAAAACAATGGCTCGACTTACTTTTGATATTACCCTAATGAAGTTAAGAAACGTTTGTGAAGGTTTGGTATGGTGTGGCTATTATTAAGCTTTAGCTACTGCAGGCCTATAATATGAAGGCAGTGTGCCTCGGCGCTCCAACTGACTCTGACAGTTAAACTTGAGGTAAGGAAGACCCTTTCAGGACAACCAGAGTTACTCCTGTAATCTAACAATATAATGCTTATCTTTATACAAAATATTTGAATTAAAAATTAACTAATTACCCTCCTTCTGTACTCTATATCTGAATAGCAGACACAGTAGCCATCTGACATGAAGAAATACATGTCGGTATCATAGCATGTCACAGGCAAATCTCTATCTCTCTGGGGTAAGGCCTAAGCTTCTCTTAGTTTATATAGGCTATATATGTATATATATTTATAAAAATATGAATATCATACAGTGAACACCTACACCATTGCATGCAATACCCTGATACTATAAATGCACTGCTAAAATCTCTGACAGCTGAGCCTACCCCCCCACCCCCCAAAAAATAGGCTAGAACGCTTTGCATATGCTACACATTGAAACACAAGGAATCGTGTTTTTGTAATTTGTTATAGGCTGTTTTTAAGGACACGTAAAATGTGGTTCACTTGGCCCTCGTTTATTGATGGTGCTGGCTGTGCCAGGTTGGATCTGAATGCATATGGATGTATGTTACATTTATCAAATGTCCGGTAAATTAAAATCTTCCCGTCATGTAGGTTCAGCGCTACATTTACTAAAGGAAAATCTTCCTAAAGGAATATTTTTTGAATATTCACATGAAAATCTGTCACCAATTGGATGGAAACCTAGCTATTATAGACACCCTAAAGACTGTTGCAAGTGAGCTAGTCCAGTGTCACTTTGATTATGCCTGCACATTATGGTTCACCAGCAGCCCCAGAACATCTAAAGAATAAGCTACCAGCCAAACAAGCTTGTAAGAATTGTACTTGTATTCGTGTAAAAATAGGGACCACAATGGAAATAACTCCCCGACTTTATTGTGCAATCCCGGGATCTACGGTTATAAACACAGAGTTGTTATAGTTATTTGTGGTCGTAAACATTATTTGGAGTTAATTGTATGAGGAGGAAGGGTGTTCGATTTATTTACAGTACAAGGGGATGGTCATATGAAAATATATTTCATGTTGGGGAGGGGGGTATTTTTGTTTATGACACTGGGTTGGAACCCCCACCCCCCTGAAACAGAATTCAAAAACTGTGATAATGTTTTATCAATGAACTTAAACCAAACCGACCTAAAAAAAAAAGCACTAATCGCTCAGCACTAGTTAAGGTAAGGGCACGGTTTCTGTTTATTCAGAAAGGAATACAAATATGTGTCAATGCCCCTTCTAGTTCTGGCGCTGTAGTGAGTGCGCCATGCTCTTCTAATGAGATGTTGTTTGAACCTGTGTCCGCTGTATGTTGTAGCTCTTGCAGTTGGGCTCCAGCCAACGCGTGTCGGTGGAACATGGACCCCACTCCACAGTGATGCACGCCATTGAGGGCCTGGCCTTGCTGCTGCTCTGCTCCTGTCAGCTCACAACGCGCAAACTGGCCATGGCAATCCTCCGGGAGATACGCTGCCTGTTCCTCGCCATCGGACAGGCTGAGGTAAGGGTGAGAGGGGGATGGTCAGAACTTGGGTTAAAATCGCCGGGCTGTTATTGTAAAATGTATTGTTCAAACGTGGCTGCGTAACCATAGGAACCATCACATCCAAAAGGCTATTTTCTGGACATGTAACTTGTGCAGGAGCGTGAGACACCATTCATTTCATGAGAGGTATGCACTGCTCAGCGTAAAATGTCCCGCTCTTTTTTTTTCTTCAAGAATTCAATGCATGTCTCACGCCCCAAGAGCGCTTGATAAAGTGGCTTGCGCTCTTCTCACGCTGTCAACAAGTTACAGGTCTAATGTAAACAGCTAAAAACCTACTCGAAGCCCCAGTGTAGCTCCATAGTAAAGCTGATTAACTGGAAAGTTAACCAGTAAATCGTGTGCTGGTTACGGAGTATTGGACCAGAGTTGGTTGAACATGATGGATTCTGTGATACCTTACAGGATGATGACAAACCCATGATAGAGGTCATGGACCAACTGAGCCTGGCGGTTCTGGAAAGTTTTGTCCATGTGGCAGCGTCAGATACGGTGAGCATTTCTCCCTGTTGCACTCTGTGTGTGTGTTTTAGAGGGAGAACAGGAGGCAGAGGGTGGGGGTGGAGAGAGAGAGGGGAGACTGAAGGCCTCAATGTGTACTGATACAGTATAGCTTCTGTGTAAATCTGGCTGCATTTTGCTCGTCTAAGTAATCCACTTATTTTATGTACGATTTCTCACATTTCATAACTTTGTTATTACTCCAGACAGTGATTCAGGATGGGTATTACAGCCCAGTCCGCTTAACATACAGTGCATTCGGAAAGTATTCAGACCCCTTGACTTTTTCAACATTTTGTTACGTTACAGCCTTATTCTAAAATTGATTAAATTGTTTATTTTCCTCATCAATCTACATACAATAAAAAGCAAAAACAGTTTTTTAGAAAAAAAAATCACATTTACATAAGTATTCAGACCCTTTACTCAGTACTTTGTTCAAGCACCTTTGGCAGTGATTACAGCCTTGAGTCTTCTTGACGCTACAAGCTTGGCACACCTGTATTTGGGGAGTCCCTCCCATTCTTCTCTGCAGATCCTCTCAAGCTCTGTCAGGTTGGATGGGGAGCATCACTGCACAGCTATATTCAGGTCTCTCCAGAGATGTTCGATCAGATTCAAGTTCGGGCTCTGGCTGGGCCACTCAAGGACATTCAGAGAACTCCTGCGTTGTCTTGGTTGTGTGCTTAGGGTTGTTGTCCTGTTGGAAGGTGAACCTTCACCCCCAGTCTAAGGTCCTGAGCGCTCTAGAGCAGGTTTTCATCAAAGATCTCTCTGTACTTTCATCTTTCCCTCAATACTGACTAGTCTCCCAGTCCCTGATGAAAAACATCCCCACAGCATAATGCTGTCACCACAATGCTTCACCGTAGGGATGGTGCCATGTTTCCTCCAGATGTGACACTTGGCATTCAGGCCAAAGAGTTCAATCTTGGTTTCATCAGACAATATAATCTTGTTTCTCATGTTCTGAGAGTCCTTTAAGTGCTTTTTGGCAAACTCCAAGCGGGCTGTCATGTGCCTTTTACTGAGGAGTGGTTTCTGTCTGGCCACTCTACCATAAAGGCCTGATTGGTGGAGTTTTGCAGAGATGATTGTCCTTTTGGAAGGTTCTCCCATCTCTACAGAGGAACTCTGGAGCTCTGTCAGAGTGACCATCGGGTACACGGTCACCTCCCAGACCAAGGCCCTTCCCCACCAATTGCTCCGTTTGGCCAGCTCTAGGAAGAGTCTTGGTGGGTCTAAACGTATTGCATTTAAGAATGATGGAGGCCACTGTGTTCTTGGGGACCTTCAATGCTGAATAAATTTTTTTGGTACCCTTCCCCAGATCTGTGCCTCGACACAATCCTGTCTCGAAACTCTACAGACAATTTCTTCGACCTCATGGCTTGGTTTTTTCTCTGACATGCACTGTCAACTGTGGGACCTTATATTGACAGATGTGTGCCTCCCCAACTGATGTCCAATCAATTATTTTGTATACATTTGTACAAATTTCTGAAAACCTGTTTTTGCTTTGTCATTATAGAGTATTGTGTGTAGATTAATGAGGGGGAAAAAACGATTTCATTCATTTTAGAATAGGTCTGTAACATCACAGAATGTGGGAAAAGTCAAGGGGTCTGAATACTTTCCGAATGCACTTTACCGTCAAGTGATCTGGTTAGCTTCCATTAATCACGTTAGTGATTTGTATGAACAATCTGCTCACTGATCATAGAATTGTGGATGGCAGTTTTCGCCTGGTTCTAGAACTGCAATTGAAACTCCAGTTGAACCTAAAAAAATTGCATACATTTTTTATGATTTCTAAAATAAACAGTCTATAGCCTTTAATTGTAATTGAAGATCATTTCCTGAATTGACTGAAACCTCTAACCCTCGACTTCTAACCCCTGACCCTCCTGTCTCCCAATCCCCAACCCCCTTTTTAGGCCACTCTTCCGTTGGGCCACCAAGTGGACCTGCAATGGCTGCTTGAGTGGAACTCCATGCTGGTCAACAGCCACTATGACATCCAGAGCCCATCCCACGTGTGGATCTTTGCCCAGTCGGTCAAGGACCCCTGGGTGCTCTGTCTCTACAGCCTGCTGCGCCAGGACCACCTGCCCAAACACTGCCCCACCGCCCTTAGCTACACCTGGTCCTACGTCTTCACACGCATGCAGCTGCTCATGCCCCTGGTGGACCCCACGTGAGTACTGCTAAATTCTGTTCCTGATTGAAAAAAATAGATCTTTCCCCATGTTGGATTTTATTTATTGTACAGATTGAGTACAGCACAGCCCCAGAGGATAACACATCAGAGTATTGAACAAAAGTTTATTTTACAATGTGGATCTTGATGTAAGATGATAGATGGATAGATAATCCATAAAAATGAAATGGACATCACTCTAAGGGGCGGTTTCCCGGACACAGAGTAGGCCTAGTCCTGTGCCCTTATCCACAAAGCATCTCCGAAAAAGGTCCTAGGAATCCTATTAAAACTTGTTTTTGGACACAAAAGAAATCTCAGCTCACAGTAGGATGTGAAGACACTGCACAGACAAACTCTGAGCCAGGAGTAAAATAAACTGATAGAAGTTTTTCAGCTGGTAATCACAACAGTTTGAGGTACTGCAAAGAAAAGATTGTGATGACTCTCATTGACATTGTTGCAAATGACGGGGAATAACCAATCGCGATGATGCATCAGCAGCTGTGAACTCTATAGCACACTTCAGACAACCACAGTGAATGTGACTACATCAAATCTTGCAATGGTAAAGCTTTTGATTGAACTTTGCCCACTCTTAATTCTTGCCCAATATGTTGGAATGCATAACCCTTTTTTTTTGGTACAAATTCTGATATTTTGAGTAATGTGATTGGCATATTGCACTGAATCATACAGTATGACTGTTGTTAAACACATACTTTTTATACATACAAGACATGCACCTGATGCGCATGCACCCGCTTACATATTTGTAGAATATTCTAACTCCGGTAAGGGTAAGTGTCAACATGCTGACATATCTAAGCCTTTATACTTAGGTATGAATGAAGCCACATATTTTCTGAAATGTATCATATCCTTAGTCGTGACCTGATCATTTATGTAATCGTATTCCTTACATGATATGTAATATTCGTCCTCATATGTCTGATCGAAAATGGGCTAAAGCTCATAAAATATAAATTTTACCTGTTCAGGTGGCAAAAATCATTGTGCTTCTTCACATGAAGGTGACATATGAGCATACATTTGTACCATTTTCAGTAGTAGGCTATACAAGGCATGGACAGGCAAACATCGTCATACATGTATTTAATCCAGGTTGCTATTTCCAAAGCACATCTCTACTATTTCTGTTTAAAAAATGCAGCATAGCAAATCCACATGTTTGTGTATGTGTACTTTACTTCACTATTTATATTTTTGACTACTTTTACTTCACTACATTCCTTAAGAAAATATTGTACTTTTTACACCATACATTTTCCTTGACACCCAAAAGTACACGTTACATTTTGAATGCTTATTAGCAGGACAGGAAAATAGTCCAATTGAAGCACTTATCAACCAAACACACCTGGTAATCCCTACTGCCTCTGATCTGGCGGACTCACTAAACACACATGCTTCATTTGTAAATTATGTCTGAATGTTGGAGTGAGCCCCTGACTATCTGTAAATAAAAAATATATATTTAAAAACATTTAAAAAATAATTTAAAAAAATTGTGCCATCTGGTTTGTTTAATATAAGGAATTTGAAATGATTTATACTTTTACTTTTGATACTTAAGTATATTTTAAACCAAATACCTTTGGACATTTACTCAAATAGTGTAACGATCGTCGTGCAGGAAGGAAGAAGTGGACCAAGGCGCAGCTGTTAGCGAACACATGTTATTTATTACAGACTGAAATAACACGGTCAAAACAGAGAATAAACGTATCGTTACTGCTCCAACAAAAAAGAGACAACAACCCACAAACATCGTGGGGGGAAAAGGAACTTAAATATGATTCCCCAATCAGAGGCAACTAGCGACAGCTGTCTCTGATTGGGAATCGACAGAACCCAACATAGAAATAGGCCCCAAAGCAAGGCTATACCAAAAACATAGAAAATAAACTATAGAAATGCCACACCCTGACCAAAATAGAAGAGTTCACATGGTCAGGGCGTGACAAATATAATTTGACTGGGTGACTTTTACTTAAGTCATTTTCTATTAAGGTATTTTATACTTTTACTCAAGTATGACAGTTGGTTACTTTTTCCACCACTCTATTTTTTTTACAGATAATAAAAGTTGCACACCCTCAATAGCCCTGACTGCCTGTTATGAAGCTGACTCAGTAGCACTCATCACAAATGCACATCATTTAATTTTCCCTTCTCAATTGTTTAGCACATTTATGGTTCCCCATATCTGACGAACCTGCTCAATTCGGTCTTATGTAGCAACATTTGAAATTGTGTTTTTTTACAATGGATAAAAGTAGAGACAGAGCTATATCATACACTACAGTTGAGGAACAATGGGAAAGTAGTTCTGCTTTGAAAATGGGTGAACTTGCTAGCTAGCTAATGTTAGCTGGCTAGCTAGTTCAAATAATGACCATATAATATAGCTGACAACCTCTTCACTTTAGCTAATTTCTCTTCATTATTACAGGAAAATATACTCACAAATCAGATCGTTATTTACAAGTTAATGGTGAACCAATTACAGAAAGCTTACGGTTCCGAGTGTGACGAAATAAAAGCAGGGCTTTCTACCTCAGAATTTTTGAACTTCGACACTGTCTCGTTGGCCTAATGTGATATCCTAATTTGAGTTACACTTTGATTTTATTTGCTATAGTATTTGTCACATGCACAGGATACAGAAGGTGTAGTGAAATGGTTACTTGCATAGCGGAGTCTTTTGTTTAGACATGTAGCCAGCTAGCTAGCTAAACAATGAACCATAATCACAACTTACAACGTTACTACCCTGCATGAATCTACAGGTAGCTAACCAACCAGGTTCAATGTTAGCTAGCTAACATTAGGTTATAACTAGGAATGCAAATGGTTCTAAGATACGAATAATATTACTACACAGATTATACATGTAACGTTAGCTAGAGAGCCAGCCAGCTAACAATAGCTGGCTAGCTAAAAGTATGTTTTAACTTGAAATGAAAACAACTTTGACAAAATTTGAAACATACAATATCTGAAAATGTAGCTAACAAGACTTTTACCTGCATACATGGAACGACGCTTCTCCCTCTCTGTCTCCGATGCCATGGTTGCCCTTAGTTTGAAGATGTAATCAGGAGACAGGTGTTCTCTTTTCGACTCCCTCTGCATTTGTGCAATCAAACCCTTAGCTATCATACATAATTCCACCGGATATTCCACTGATTTCAAAACTTGGTCCTCCAGAAAGTGGAGAGCAACACTTTTGCAGTTTTACTACGTGATATCTTAAAAAAAAAATATCTACTCATACTAACCAGCGCATGTTATAGACAGAATCGAGCTACATGGCAGACCAATACAAACTCATCTCTCGGCATGTCCAGCCCATCCATTATCTTAGCCAATCATGGCTAGCTGGAAGGTTCCTGACTTTTTCCGTGGCTAAACCAAATACGCTCAAAATATAACAATTTTATTTATATTTACAGATGGCATACAAGTTTGTTATTAAGGCACATGAAAGTTAACATATTCCAGAAGACATTTCTGCCAGAATCTAGTAATTCATTTATCCTAAATGTACAGTACCAGTCAAGTTTGGACACACCTACTCAATCCAGGGATTTTCTTTATTTTTACTATTTTCTACATTGTAGAACTATGAAATGACATGTTAAACAAATCAAAATATATTTGTGTTTCCTCAAAGTAGACACCTTTTGCCTTGATGGCAGCTTTGCACACTCTTGGCATTCTTTCAACCAGCTTCGTGAAGTAGTCACCTGGAATGCATTTCAATGAACAGGTGTGCCTTGTTAAAAGTTATTTTGTATAATTTCTTTCCTTCTTAATGCGTTTGAGCCAATCAGTTGTGCTGTGACAAGCTAGGGTTGGTATACAGAAGACAGCTCTATTTGGTGAAAGACCAAGTCCATATTATGGCAAGAATAGCTCAAATAAGCAAAGAGAAACGACAGTCCATCATTACTTTAAGACATGAAGGTCTGTCAATCTGGAAAATTTCAAGAACTTTGAAATATTCTTCAAGTGCAGTCGCAAAAAACATCAAGCGCTATGATGAAACAGGCTCTCATGAGGACCGCCACAGGAAAGGAAGACCCAGAGTTACCTCTGCTGCAGAGGATAAGTTCATTAGAGTTACCAGCCTCAGAAATTGCAGCCCAAGTAAATGCTTCAAAGAGTTCAAGAAACAGACACATCACAACATCAACTGTTCAGACGAGACTATGTGAATCAGGCCTTCATGGTCAAATTGCTGCAAATAAACCACTACTAAAGGACACCAATAATAAGAAGAGACTTGCTTGGTCCAAGAAACACAAGCAATGGACATTAGACCGGTGGAAGTCTGTCCTGATGAGTCTGATGAGTCCAAATTTGAGACTTTTGGTTCCAACCGCTGCGTCTTTGTGAGATGCAGAGTAGATGAACGAATGATCTCCGCATGTGTGGTTCCCACTGTGAAGCATGGAGGAGGAGGAGGTGTGATGGTGTGGGGGTGCTTTGCTGGTGACGCTGTCTGTGATTTATTTAGAATTCAAGGCATTCTGTAGCGATACATCAACCCATCTGGTTTGCGCTTAGTGGGACTATAATTTCTTTTTAAACAGGACAATGACCCAACACACCTCTAGGCTGTGTAAGGGCTATTTGACAATGAAGGAGAGTAATGGAGTGCTGCATCAGATGACCTGGCCTCCACAATCACCCGACCTCAACCCAATTGAGATGGTTTGTGATGAGTCGGACCACAGAGTGAAGGAAAAGCAACCAACAAGTGCTCAGCATATGTGGGAACTTCAAGACTGTTGGAAAAGCATTCCAGGTGAAGCTGGTTGAGAGAATGGCAAGACTGTGCAAAGCTGTCATCAAGGCAAAGGGTGTCTACTTTGAAGAATTTAAAATCTATTTTGATTTGTTGAACACATTTTTGATTACTACATCATTTCATATGTTATTTAATAGTTTTGATGTCTTCACTATTATTCTACAATGTAGAAAATAGTAAAAAATTAAGAAAAACCCTTGAATGAGTAGAACTGTTTGGCCATAATGACCATCGTTATGTTTGGAGGAAAAAGGGGGAGGCTTGCAAGCCGAAGAACACCATCCCAACCGTGAAGCACGGGGGTGGCAGCATCATGATGTGGGGGTGCTTTGCTGCAGGAGGGCTGGTGCACTTTACAAAATAGATGGCATCATGAAGAAAGGAAAATTACGTGGATATATTGAAGCAACATCTCAAGACATCAGTCAGGAAGTTAAAGCTTGGTTGCAAACGGGTCTTCCAAATGGACAATGACCCAAAGCATACTACCTAAGTTGTGGCAAAATGGCTTAAGGACAATGAAGTCAAGGTATTAGAGTGGCCATCACAAAGCCCTGACCTCAATCCTATAGAAAATCTGTGGGCAGAACTGAAAAAGTGTGTGTGAGCAAGGAGGCCTACAAACCTGACTCAGTTACACCAGCTCTGTCAGGAGGAATGGGCCAACATTCACCCAAGCTTGTGGATGGCTACCCAAAACGTTTGACCCAAGTTAAACAATTTAAAGGCAATGCTACCAAATACTAATTGAGTGTATGTAAACTTCTGACCCACTGGGAATGTGATGAAAGAAATACAAGCTGAAATAAATCATTTTCTCTATTATTATTCTGACATTTCACATTCTTAAAATAAAGTGGTGATCATAACTGACCTAAGATGGAATTTTTACTAGGATTAAATGTCAGGAATTGTGAAACATTTAGTTTAAATGTATTTAGCTAAGGTGTATGTAAACCCTCGACTTCAACTGTATATACTGTTGTTATCTTGGGTAATTATTTGTAGAGGAAATGTTTGGTCAAGTTGCATTGTGACCCATTTCAGTTTCATATTTAAATGCTCCACATGGATGCAATGTTCAGGTGCAGACGAACATTTGCTACACTGACGAGAAATAATTTTGTTCATTTCCATATTGTAATGTGTCCTGTGTTTGAAGTTTGCATGTCTCAGAACTCCATGTCTTGTCTGTCATGAAATGAGAGCTCTTGCGGTTCCATAAGTAATACATTTTGCTACTTGTTGGCCTGTAGAAGCCAGTAATGTTCAAGACGTTTATTTAGACGAAATATGTGAATGTAGGTATAATGAAGATGTCTGTTTCATGATTTAATATGCCATATTTGGGTAAAGAGCTCCATGGTTAATGGTATGGTCCATAGGGAGGAGCCAAAAGGTATAAAGTTTCCTGTTCAACCTGTGAACTGGAGTTATATTCTAGCTCTGGTATGTGAGCTGTGTGGGGAGGCTGTCCATAGCCTGGAATACCCCAACCTGCTATAGTTGGTTTGGAAATGTAGGCCTGATTGAAGCTTAGGTTTTCGATTTAGATTCAAACCTATAATTTGAGAGTCTGTTCATTTTGTAAATACCTTTGTAGATTATGTAAATATTCATTGGATTTCATTGTTCACCAGGAACCACCTTTCACAGTTAATAAACTGGACACTATTTTGCACCTCATCCTGCTGCCTACTGCTACTTACTGCCCTTAAGGCTGCTCCAACATCCGATCTCTACACTGCCCTTTTTGTTATGGAATTAGATGCGATGGGTGCAGATTGGGTCGTCAGCGGCGGTCCCTCGCAGTCCAGACCCAACGTGGTGGTAGTGTTCGTCTGTGATCCACTCCAAACTGTCAATACAAAATCATCAGTCAAAATTGTGTAGATATTGCAAGAAAATATTGTAATTTCACATAACCATACCACAAGCTACAGTACATGGCCAAAAGTATGTACCCTTCAAAATAATGGACTCGGCTATTTCAGCCACACCCGTTGCTGATACAGCCATGCAATCTCCATACGAAACACATTGGCAGTAGAATAAAGCAGCTTAAAGCAACGTCAGCACAATAACTGTTCGTCATTGGACTCTGGAGCAGTGGAAACGCGTTCTTTGTAGTGATGAATCACGCTTCACAATCTGGCAGTCCGAAAGACGAATCTGGGTTTGACGGATGCCAGAAGAATGCTACCAACTCAAATGCATAGTGCCAACTGTAAAGTTTGGTGGAGGAATAATGGTATGGGGCTGTTTTTCAAGGTTTGGGCTAGGCCCCTTAGTTCCAGTGAAGGGAAATCTTAACGCTACAGCATACAATGGCATTCTAGACCAGGAGTTGTTAAACTTTTTCAGCCTGGGACCCAAACTAGAAATTCAGTGTTTTCCTGGGACCCAAGAAAACATGCAACATGCATATATATATATATATATATATATATATATATATATATATATATATATATATATATATATATATATATATACAGCTATTCATGTTTATTTTCCCCCATTAAAAACACTTACATATCTGTCTAGGTTGGAACTGTTGCTGATAAACTACAATAAATAATTGTATTTCTGAACTGGAATAAACTGATTGATCACATCCACGAATGTCTAACAGAACACACACACAGGCTCAGCTTTTGTAGCCCTAAATAACAATACAGATTAAAAATGGTCAGGCTTACAGTACATCTTACTGTATAAATGATTGTTGAAAAAAAGTATAGGTTGGAACTGTGACTGTTGAATTACAATACATCCTTTTTATTATGAACTGGAATAATCTGATCACATCACACAGATGTAGACCAGAAAACAAACAAACTAACACAGTCCTAATGAGAGATGTGTGGCTGGTTGAAGTTTTCAACAAGCAGGTCAATTTGGGGCTCCGTTTTTGACAGTGCAACTCTGAGGTCATACGCAGCATTGAGTCTGTTTCTGTACTTGATTTTTAACCCAGCAAAATGCCCACAGTCATCGAACTAGGTAAGAGATCATTATTAATTATGTTTAAGTGATTAAAAAAGACTGAACTAGATCAAAGGTAATTCAATATTAAATATTGTGTTGCATATTTAAAAAATAGACTAACAAATTAACAACTCTTCCAAAAAATTCAAGTCTTTTGATTGACTTTACTAAGACATCGTCTCTCTCAAATTTCAGCCAGACCGACCAGCAAGCCTGAGCTGCCGGCACGCCCGACCCCCACCAGTCTAGTCAATATCTCCACTCCATCCCAATACAATTTCCTTCCCAGTTCCCACCTTAAATTGTTTTAATTCCCAAGGAAAATGTTTGGAAACAATAACAACAAAAAACAAAGAAACCCACATACACCTCAAATATACATTAACACACAGAAACAGCAAATCCTCCATGTAATTAATCTCCCAGGACTAATAGAACGTAGAGCTATTTTTACTTGCACACAATATAGCTGGGTTGCCCCTTCCTGTCCCTAGGGGTCCACCACCCTGTAGCGCCCCATCCCAACACACCCCACTCAGCTTTAGGATCTTAGTGAAACATACATTTATTAGTTTTGGTTGTGTTAGGCCAGAGTGACAACCCACAGAATGGCAGAACCCCAGGGCCAGGACTGAGCAGCCCAGCAGCTAGGGATTGCCTAAATAAGTATCTTCCCTGAAGTATGCATGTTTTCAATACAGATTCCTTCAGTCATAATGTATTCCATATTAGGCAACCAGACCTTATGAAAGTTGCCCAGTATATCCATAATCTTGTAATAAATCAAATCTAGTGATATACAGTTGGAGTTGGAAGTTTACATACACCTTAGCCAAAATTTTCACAATTCCTGACATTTAATCCTAGTAAAAATTCCCTGTTTTAGGTCAGTTAGGATCAACACTTTATTTTTTGAATGTGAAATGTCAGAATAATAGTAGAGAGAATGATTTATTTCAGCTTTTATTTCTTTCATCACATTCCTAGTGGGTCAGAAGTTTACATACACTCCATTAGTATTTGGTAGCATTGCCTTTAAATTGTTTAACTTGGGTCAAACGTTTCGGGTAGCCTTCCACAAGCTTCCCACAATAAATTGGGTTAATTTTGGCCCATTCCTCCTGACAGAGCTGGTGTAACTGAGTCAGGTTTGTAGGCTTCCTTGCTCGCACACGCTTTTTCAGTTCTGCCCACAGATTTTTCATGGGACTGAGGGTCAGGGCTTTGTGATGGCCACTCCAATACCTTGACTTCATTGTCCTTAAGCCATTTTGCCACAACTAGGCTTGGAAGTAGGCTTGGGGCCATTGTCCATTTGGAAGACCCATTTGTGACCAAGCTTTAACTTTGTACCTGTTTCCTCCTGCATCTTCACAAGGGCCTTTGCTGTTGTTCTGGGATTGATTTGCACTTTTCTCACAAAAGTACATTCATCTCTAGGTGACAGAACGTGTCTCCTTCCTGAGCGGTATGACGGCTGCGTGGTCCCATGGTGTTTATACTTGCATACTATTGTTTGTACAGATGAACGTGGTACCTTCAGGCGTTTGGAAATTGCTCCCAAGGATGAACCAGAATGCACTTTTCTTTTCTGAGGTCTTGGCTGATTTCTTTTGATTTTCCCAACGCAAAGAGACACTGAGTTTGAATGTAGGCCTTGAAATACATCCACAGATACACCTCCAATTGACTCAAATTGTTAATTAGCCTATCAGAAGCTTCTAAAGCCATGACATAATTTTCTGGAATTTTCCAAGCTGTTTAAAGGCCCAGTAAACTGAGTGTATATAAACTTCTGACCCACTGGAATTGTGATACAGTGAATTATAAGTGAAATAATCTGTCTGTAAACAATTGTTGGAAAAATTACTTGTGTCATGCACAAAGTAGATGTCCTAACCAACTTGCCAAAACTATAGTTTGTTATCAAGAACTTTGTGGAGAGGTTGAAAAACGACTTTTTTTAAAGTTCCGACTTCAACTGTATAACTTGACACTGGGAGGATAAACACTTGACGCTGGTCCCGTGTGGCTCAGTTGGTAGAGCATGGTGTTTGCAACGCCAGGGTTGTGGGTTCGATTCCCATGGGGGACCAGTACGGGAAAAAAATGTATGAAATGTATGCATTCACTACTGTAAGTCGCTCTGGATAAGAGCGTCTGCTAAATGACTAAAATGTAAAATAAACAACCTTCCAATTAATTGCATTTCTTCGCCGCTATTATATGATTGGTTACACAGTTTCTTCTGATAACAGTCTCCAGCAGAAGGGAGAATCGGTAGACATGCTGAGATAAAATAACATAATCTTTGCCAGAATTCAGCCAGCCTTCACAAGACCATAGGATATGCAAATATGTCCCATTTTGTGTTTTACATTTCCAGCAGAGGAATGACATGTCTGAATGCATGTAATTCAGTTTCACTGGCATATAGTACGTTCAATGAATAGTCTTAAACTGCAGTAATTTACAGTGCATTCTGAAATTATTTAGACACAATAACCCATAATGATACAGCAAAAACTGTTTTTTAGAAATTTGAAATATCACATTTACCTAAGTATTCAGACCCTTTACTCAGTACATTGAAGCACCTTTGGGAGCGCATACAGCCTCGAGTCTTCTTGGGTATGACGCTACAAGCATGGCACACCTGTATTTGGAGACTTTCTCCCATTCTTCTCTGCAGATCCTCTCAAGCTCTGTCAGGTTTGCATGGGGACCGTTGCTGCACAGTTATTTTCAGGTTTCCCCATTGATGTTCAATCGGGTTCAAGTCCGTGGTCTGGCTAGGCAACTCAAGGACATTCAGAGACTTGTACCGAAGCCACTCCTGCTTTGTCTTGGCTGTGTGCTTAGGGTTGTTGTCCTGTTGGAAGGTGAACCTTCACTCGAGTCTGAGGTCCTGAGCGCTCTGAAGCAGGTTTTCATCAAGGATCTCTCTGTACTTTGCGCCGTTCATCTTTCCCTCGATCCTGACTAGTCTCCCAGTCCCTGCCACTGAAAAACATCCCCACAGCATGATGCTGCCACCACCATGCTTTACCGTAGGGATGGTGCCAGGTTTCCTCCAGACGTGACGCTTGGCATTCGGGTTAAAGAGTTTCATCTTGGTTTCATCAGACCAGAACATTTTGTTTCTCATGTTCTGAGGGTCTTTAGGTGCCTTTTTGCAAACTCCAAGCAGGCTGTCATGTGCCTTTTACTGACGAGCGGCTTCCGTCTGACCACTCTACCATAAAGACCTGATTGGTGGAGTGCTGCAGAGATGGTTGTCCTTCTGGAATGTTCTCCCATCTCCACAGAGGAACTCTGTAGCTATATCAGAGTGACCATCGGGTTCTTGGTCACCTCCCTCACCAAGGCCCTTCTCCCTCGATTGCTCAGTTTGGCCAGGACGCCAGCTCTGGGAAGAATCTTGGTGGTTCCAAACTTCTTCCATTTAAGAATGATGGAGGCCACTGTCCTGATGATGAAGGCCACTGTCTTGGCCATGGCGCAGTTGTAAATGAGAACTTGTTCTTAACTGGCCTACCTGGTTAAATAAAGGTGAAATAAAAACCATTTATAGAATAAAAAAATGTGTTCTTGGGGACCTTCAATACTGCAGAAATTTGTTGGTACCCTTCCCCAGATCTGTGCCTTGACACAATCCTGTCTCGAAACTATACATACAATTGCTTTGAGCAGATGGCTGGGTTTTTGCTCTGACATGCACTGTCAACTGTGGGACCTTATATAGACAGATGTGTGACTTTCCAACTCATGTCCAATTAGTTGAATTTAGCACAGGTGGACTCCAATCAAGTTGTAGAAACATCTCAAGGATGATCAATGGAAACAGGATGCCATAGCAAAGGGTTTAAATACTTATGAAAATATAATATTTCTGTTTTTTATTTTTAATAAATGTGCAAGAATTTGTAAAAGCTGTTTTCTTTTTGTCATTATGGGGTATTGTGTGTAGATTGTTGAGTTACTCCACCTCAATAATTGCATTTGGCGAATCGCTCGGCACACACATACTCAGGCTGACTTGCTCTTGTTTAGGCAAATGAGTGCACACAGGTTATCCGGAAGGCCAAAGTTAGTTACTTTAAGCAGCTGAAAACTGTTGTCCTGATTAAAGAAGCAATAAAACTGTCCTTCTTTTGACTAGAGTATCTGGAGCATCAGCATTTGCTCAAAATGGCCAGAAACAAATAACTTTCTTCTGAAACTCATCAGTCTATTGTTGTTCTGAGAAATGAAGGCTATTCTATGTGAGAAATTGCCAATAAACAACGCTGTGTTCTACTCCCTTCACAGAACTGGGCAAACTGGCTCTAACCAGAATAGAAAAAGGAGTGGGAGGCCCCATTGCAAAACTGAGCAAGAGGACAAGTACATTTGAGTGTCTAGTTTGAGAAACAGATGCCTCATAAGTCCTCAACTGGCAACTTCATTAAATAGTACCCGCAAAACACCAGTCTCAAAGTCAACAGTGAAGAGGCGACTCCGGGATGCTGGCCTGGAGTTGCAAAGAAAAAGCCATATCTCAGACTGGCTAATAAAAATAAAAGATTAAATTGGGCAAAAGAACCCTGGACAGAGGAAGTGGCCTCTTCATTGTTGACGTTGAGACTGGTGTTTTGCGGATACTATTTAATGAAGCTGCATGTTGAGGACTTGTGAGGCGTCTGTTTCTCAAACTAGAGACACTAATCATTTTCATCGAACACAATCAACGTTAACAAACCCTGGATGCTTGACTAATGGATATTCCATTACCTCATACGTTATACATATTTCAAATCAAATCAAATTTTATTGGTCACCTACACATACTTAGCAGATGTTATTATGGGTATAGCGAATTGCTTGTGTTCCTAGCTCCAACAGTGCAGTAATATCTAACAATTCACAACAATACATACAAATCTAAAACTAAAATAATGGAATTAAGAAATAAATATTAGGATGAGCAATGTCGGGGTGGCATTGACTAAAATACAGTATATACAGTGGCAAAAAAAGTATGTGAACCCTTTCGATTTTTTTTTTTTTTACATTTTACATTTTTTGTCAATTAGCAGACGCTCTTATCCAGAGCGACTTACAGTAGTGAATGCACACATTTCCTGCTTTTTTTTTGTACTGGCCCCCCGTGGGAATCGAACCCACAACACCATGCTCTACCAACTGAGCCACAGGGGGGTAGATTTCTGCATAAATTGGTCATAAAATTTGATCTGATCTTCATCTACGTCACAACAATAGACAAACACAGTCTGCTTAAACTAATAACACACAAACAATTATACGTTTTCATGTCTTTATTGAACACAACGTGTGAACATTCACAGTGTAAGGTGAACCCTTGGATTTAATAACTGGTTGACCCTCCTTTGGCAGCAATAAACTGCCAATAAACTTCTGTAGTTGCGGACCAGACCTGCACAACGGTCAGGAGGAATTTTGGACCATTTATCAAAACTGTTTCAGTTCAGCAATATTCTTAGGATGTCTGGTGTGAACCGCTCTCAAGGACATGCCACAGCATTTGAAATCAGGTTGAGGTCAGGAATCTGACTGGGCCACTCCACAAGGTGTATTTTCTTTTTTCATTTATAGACATGCTGTCTTACCGTGGACTGATGAACATCAAAGATTTTAGACATACTTTTGTAACTCTATCCAGCTTTATACAAGTCGACAATTCTTAATCTTAGGTCTTCTGAGATCTCTTTTGATCGAGGCATGGTTCACATCAGGTAATGCTTCTTGTGAATAGCAAACTCAATTAATTTTGTGAGTGGTTTTTATAGGGCAAGGCAGCTCTAACCAACATCTCCAATCTCATTTCATTGATTGGACTCCAGGTTAGCTGACTCCTGACTCCAATTAGCTTTTGGAGAAGTCATTAGTCTAGGGGTTCACATACTTTTTCCAACCTACACTGTGAATGTTTAAAGTATGTATTCAATATAGACAAGAAAAATACAATAACTTGTGTGTTATTAGTTTAAGCACACTATGTTTGTCTATTATTGTGACTTAGATGAAGATCATATCAAATTTGATGACCAATTTATGCAGATATCCAGGTAATTCCAAAGGGTTCACATACTTTTTCTTGCCACTGTACATATGAAATGAGTAAAGCAGTGTAAACATTATTAAAGTGATTAGTGTTCCATTATTAAAGTGACCAGTGATTCCATGTCTATGTATATAGGGCAGCAGCCTCTAAGGTGCAGAGTAACCAGGTGGTAGTGGCTAGTGATAGCTATTTAACAGTCTGATGGTCTTGAGATAGAAGCTGATTTTCAGTCTCTTGGACCCAGCTTTGATGCACCTGTATATTTTTGGCCTTCCTGTGACATCGGGTGCTATAGGTGTCCTGCAGGCCAGGCAGTGTGCCCCCGGTGATGCGTTGGGCAGACCGCACCACCCTCTGGAGAGCCCTGCGTTTGTGGGCGGTGCAGTTGCCGTACCAGGCGGTGAAACAGCCTGACAGGATGCTCTCAATTGTGCATCTGTAAACGTTTGTGAGGGTCTTAGGGGACAAGCCACATTTCTGGAGCCTCCTGACGTTGAGTCTGTGTGGGTGGACCATTTCAGATCATCGTTGATGTGTATGCCGAGGAACTTGAAGCTTTCCACCTTCTCCACTGCGGTCCCATCAATGTGGATAGGGATGTGCTCCCTCTAGTTTTTCCTGAAGTCCACAATCAGCTCTTTAGTTTTGTTGACAATGAGGGAGATATTATTTTCCTGGCACCACTCCGCCAGGGCCCTCACCTCCTCCCTGTAGGCTGTCTCGTCATTGTTGGTAATCATGCCTACTATGGTTGTGTTGTCTGCAAACTTGATGATTGAGTTCGAGGAGTTTGTGGCCACACAGTCATGGGTGAACAGGAAGTACAGAAGGGGGCCGACTATGCACCCTTGTGGGGCCCTTGTGTTGAGGATCAGTGAATTGGAGGTGTTGTTTCCTACCTTCACCACCTGGGAGCGGCCCGTCAATTAGTCCAGGACCCAGTTGCATTGGGCGGGGTTCAGACTCAGGGTCCCAAGCTTGATGATGAGCTTGGAGGGTACTATGGTGTTGAAAGCTGAGCTGTAGTCATTTGTGGATCTATTGGGGCGGTAAGCAAATTGAAGTGGGTCTAGGATGTTGGGTAAGTTAAAGGTGATATGGTCCTTAACTTGCCTCTCAAATCACTTCATGATGACAGAAGTGAGTGATACGGGGCAATAGTCATTTAGTTCAGTTACCTTTGCTTTCTTGGGTACATAACATCTTGAAGCAAGTGGGGATAGCAGACTGGGAAAGGGAGAGATTGAATATGTCCGTAAACACTCCAGCCAGCTGGTCTGAGCATGCTCTGAGGATGCGGCTAGGGATGCCGTCTGGGCCGGCAGCCTTGCTAGGGTTAACACTCTTAAATGTCTTACTCACGTCGGCCACGGAGAACGAGAGTCCACAGTTCTTGGGAGCGGGCCGCATCGATGGCTCTGTGTTATCCTCAAAGTGGGTGAAGAAGGTGTTTAGCTTGTCTGGTGTCCGTGATGTAGCTGGTTTTCCATTTGTAATCCGTGATTGTCTGTAGACCCTGCCACATACGTCTTGTGTCTGAGCCGTTGAATTGCGACTCCACTTTGTCTCTATACTGATGTTTTGCCTGTTTGATTGCCTTACGGACGGTATAACTACACTTTTTTCTATTCTACCATATTCCCAGTCACCTTGCCATGGTTAAATGCGGGGGGTTCGCGCTTTCAGTTCAGCGCAAATGCTGCCATCTATCCACGTTTTTTGGTTTGGGTAGGTTTTAATAGTCACACTTTGAACAACATCTTCTCTACACTTCCTGATGAACTCAGTCCCGTGTCCGTGTATACATCAATGTTATTATCTGAGGATACCCGGAACATATCCCAGTCCGCGTGATCAAAACAATCTTGAAGCATGGATTCCGATTGGTCAGACCAGCATTGAATAGACCATAGCACCATAGGTACTAGACCATAGACCATAGGTACTTCCTGTTGGAGTTTCTGCCTATAGGAAGGGAGGAGCAAAACAGAGTTGTGATCTGATTTGCCAAAGGGAGGTCGGGGGAGGGCCTTGTAGGCATCCCGGAAGACAGAATAGCAGTTTTCCCAACGCAAGTACTACAGCCAATGTGTTTGTAGAAGTTCGGTAGCATTTCCCTCAAATTTGCTTTGTTAAAATCCCCTGCTACAATAAATGCGGCCTCAGAATATGTGGTTTCCAGTTTGCATAAAGTCCAGTGTAGTGCCTTGAGGGCCGACGTGGTATTGGCTTGAGGGGGAATATACACGGCTGTGACTCTAACCGAAGAGAATTATCTCGGGAGGTAATACGGTCGGCATTTAATTGTTAGGTATTCTAGGTCTGGTGAACAAAATGACTTAAGTTTTTGTACGTTATCACAATCACAACATGAGTAGTTAACCCTTTCATGCGTGAATATCTCTAACGGTCGCCCCAGTGCGAGTTTTTTTATGCACGTGATGTTAGAACGTTCTCTCCATTCCAGAATGTGATCGTTACGTAACAGTACATTTAATCCGCGCTGCCCTCAAACCAAAGCACGCAGCTTGTTTTTATTTATAGGCTGTTTTCAACTTGTCCATTTTTAATTATTTTCTAACAAGTTTTTATTTTCTAATAACAGTTTGAATTGAGGTGTGTTCCGCCTCATTCATTCACATAAAAATGTTTAGTTTTGTGGACCAAATTGTTTTGACATTTCTGACCCGGACAAAATTCCCCAACCACTTCCGAATTGTTTGTGCAGTTCAAGTATGGAGACATTTGCTCATCTCTCGTCCTGCATACACGTGTTCACATTTTCCGTCTGTTGCCTGCATCGCAATCAAAGTTGTTTTCGTTACCAATAATAACTTTGGAAATGTGTGCAGTAAGTCTAGTAAGTGCCTTATTACGTTATAATAGTTTCTGCATGTCGTTTCTACTGTAGCATAATGTTTTTGTGTATATTCCTTATAACCGCGGACACGCAATGTAACGTTACTCATTTCATAACCTTTATGGTGTTATACTCAATGCTTAGGTAGCTAGCTACATTCTTCTATGAGCTCTGGAAAACAATGCTAATTGCGTCAGAGAAGTATTAGCATGTGTTGTATTTTGAGGCTACCCTGGCCTTATGACTCCCAAGTGGCACAGTGTCTCAGTGCTAGAGGCGTCACTACAGACACCCATGTTCAAATCCAGAATGTGTTTCTATCAAAGTAAGTGCCTTATTACGTTACATTTTACATTTTTAGTCATTTAGCCGACGCTCTTATCCAGAGCGACTCACAGTAGTGAATGCATACATTTCATACAATTTCATACATTTCATTTGAATTTTATTTGTATTTTTTTTTTAATTTCTGTGCTGGCCCCCCGTGGGAATTGAACCCACAACCCTGGTGTTGCAAACACCATGCTCTACCAACTGAGCTACAGGGAATAGTAGCTGTAATAGTTTCTGTGTGTCGTGTTATACCGTTTCTACTGTAGTTCACTGTGTGTATGGAGCATAATATGTTTGTGTATATTCCTTATAATCGCGGGCACGCGAGGTAACGTTACTCATTTCATAACCTTTATGGTGTTATATTCAATCGTGCTTATGTAGCTAGCTACATTCTTCTATTAGTTCTGTAGAACAATTCTAGTTGCGTCAGAAGTATCAGCTTGTTGTATTTTGAAGCTACCCTGGAAATATTTTTAAATATCTTATACCACTTGGTCGTTTTCTGAGTGCATTCCACAAAGCTGTTTATCATGTCCTCCTTATCCACTACCCCCATTTTGAGGTTATAGTCAAGCACTCAGTCTGGTTTGATGTTTCTCTCTGTCTGGTTTGATGTTTCTCTCTCCGGTCATGTGGTCTACCTTCCCTGTGGCCGACATGGTTGCTGTATGGACAGTGCAGAGGACATGGACGTCTTGTTTGTCATGGCACTTTGCTGCCAGCTGTTGACATTTCTTATTTTGTATAACGGGTCATTTAGGATGGCAGTAGCGTTGTTGATGAAATGCAGTCATAGCAGCAGAACTAGGAAGCAGTCTTGGGAAAAGAGGGGGGCAAAGAAGGGAGTTGCAAACATAGGATCTCTGCTCCAGTATTCTCTTAGGGAGTTCTTCTTTACTATCCCCATGAGGACTGTCACCAGGAAGGTATACATTTCACTAATTGTGGTTGTCCCCCCCACTCCTGGCTCTCTCTTCTCCTGTAGCTCCAAGGCATAGCGATTGGTCTCTGCTATGTCTCCCACCAGCTCCTCTGTCAGAAACAACTTGAAGCACTGCCTCAAATGGAAATGGCAAGGGCCGTTGCACTCCAGACTGGGACTCATCAACGCAAACAGCAGGGCCAGGAGGGGTGAATTGTCTGGCAGCCTTCCAGCTACCACAGAACTCCTGTACTTCATCCACTATCGGTCTGCCTCCATCCCCACCAGCATCTTCAAATGGAACTAGGACTTTGTCAGTGGACAAGGGGTCCTCAGATTCAGGGTTCTCGATGGCTGGGGGGCAGCTCCTCACGGTCACTGCCAGAATCTGATTCCTGACTTGTCAGAATTTTTTGAAATCTCCAGAATTTCCCACATTTGTGAGTTGTCTCCTTTTGAAAGACATTGCTAATGCTACAGGTTAGCTCATTATCTACATACATAAACACCAACACTGAATGGCTCAGAGTGGGAGTGAGAGGTTACGTGATTTACTGCCTGCACGCGCCATTTGTATCAATAAATCACTATCAGAAATGTTTTGTGTGGTATTATTGATATATTTACTATTTTATTCACGTTTTTCAATTACCGGTGATAAATCATGCATTCCGATTTTTGCATAGATTGTAATGGACATATAGTATGTGTGTAAAATAATTTTTTGAAGGTTGTACTGATTATGATGAGCTAAGCTAATTCCAGCAATGTGCGTGGAGCCACGTTTGTTGACATACAATGCATTCTGGGTTTCACGTGATCATCTGTCGGACCAAAGATGCTATAACAAAATGAGGTGAGTAAGTGTTCACTCGTTTTTTGAGAACTTCAGGAAGTGGTTGGGTGGGATGTGAACGATGGTAGACGACACACCCTTTCAACATGCATACTATAAACAGACTAAACTCATCTTGTCTTCTCTTATTATCTTTGGTTTCTGTGAGGGAAAAAAGCATGGCAGTGCACTGAAACTAATCGTCGGATTACTTCCGATTTCTAGAAAGTGTTTTACTCAATTATTTTGGTCAACGCTGAGCTCACCCGTGATGCTATTAGCTATTAGCTAATTCATATTGTAGTTTATGTCAGTCGAGAGTTAGAAAATATGACCGCTTGTGTTGCGTCAATCTTTCCTCAGTTAGCGCTAGGACAAATGTAGCCTACAATTCTCCGGTTAGGATGATTGTGTTATGCTATAGATACTTCTGTGAATATCTAAACATTGCATCCAAAAATACTGCTCACATTCTGGACATAACTTTGTAAGGACTGTGTTTGTGTAAATAGTTCCTGAAAAAAGTGTGGCCAGCTCAAATGCTGATTGTTGTGTCATTCGAAACTGGCCATTCTAAATAGGCGTTATAAATGAGCGTTCTAATCACACGGTTGTGATCGTATGCTTCAGGGACCACTGTAGAATGATCACATCCGTGTGATGGTACGTGTGAAAGGGTTAATCTAGAAACATACACCACTGCCCTTCTTCTTCAGTTTTTTATTCTTGTCTGCGCAATGTACTGAGAACTCAGCTGGCTGTATGGACGGGGACAGTATATCCAGAGAGAGCCATGATTCCGTGAAACGGTGTATGTTACAGTCCCTGATGTCTCTCTGGAAGGAGATCCTCGCCCTGAGCAAGCCTACTTTATTGTCCAGAGACTGAACATTAACGAGTAATGTACTTGGAAGCGGTGGATGATGTGCCCGAAGCGGTGGATGAAGTCCACTCCGAATACCTCTTCTCTGCCAGCGGCATTTTGGAGCAGCCTCTGGAATAAGTTAAATTGCCCTGGGGGGTGCGGAGAAAGGATCCAATTCGGGAAAGTCGTATTCCTGGTCGTAATGTAGTTGAGGTACGCTGCTCTGATATCCAAAAGTTATTTCCGGCTGTATGTAATAACACAAAAAATATCTATATTTAAATGCAGAGCTGCCATGGCTGTCGGCGCCATCTTTAGGCAAGAGATACTGTTGCATGTAGGTCTAGATTATTTATGGATTGATCATATAGAAAAGTCTAAACGTTATTTGAACAACTCCAAAGCAATTGCATGTGTCGCAGGAACCACTGACTCGCGGCATTTTTCTATTATCAAAACACCTGCATGTATCTCTTAAAATTGTTTAGGACAGCTCATGAGGTCTCCTAAATACCTGTGGGACTCTTATGAATGAAGAGGCTTCATGCATAGCTTTTAAGAGTAGGAATAAAATGTCTCTATTCTCAGCACAAATGTTCTACTCTGAGACGCTTTGTGGATACGGGCCCAGGACTAGCCTTAATCTGTGTCAGGAAAACCGCCCCTAAAGGTTCAGTTTGATTTACCATGCACTCTCAATGCACTGTGTGTGTGTGTGTTTACCCGTGGTCTCTCCAGTAACCCGGTATACACTAAGAAGACCAGCAGCACGTCAGGTGGTGGAGACAGCTACGTGACCCTTTGGAGGAACTACCTGATCCTGTGTTTTGGAGTGGCCAAGCCTAGCATCATGAGCCCCGGCCAACTGAGAGCCTACACCCCTGAGATCACAGCCACTACACCTGACGGCAGCATCAGCTACGACAACAAGGTAGATACACTACATTACCAAAAGTATGTGGACACCTGCTCATCTTACATCTCATTCCAAAATCATGAGCTTTAATATGGAGTTGGTTCCCCCTTGGCTGCTATAACAGCCTCCTCTAAGGTCAGGGCTCTGTGCAGGCCAGTCAAGTTCTTCCACACAGAACTAGACAAACCATTTCTGTATGGAACTCACTTTGTGCACGGGGGCATTGGCATGCTGAAACAGGAAAGGGCCTTCCCCAAACTGTTGCCACAAAGTTGGAAGCAGAGATTTGTCTAGAATGTCATTGTATGCTGTAGCATTAAGAGTTCCCTTCACTGGAACTAAGGGGTCTAACCCGAACCATGAAAAACATTCCCAGACCATTATTCCACCTCCACCAAACGTTACAGTTGGCACTATGTATTGGGGCATGTAGCGTTCTCCAGGAATCTGCCAAGGCCTGATTTGTCCGTCGGACTGCCAGATTGTGAAGCATGTTTCATCACTCCATAGCACTCATTTCCACTGGTCCAGAGTCCAATGGCATCGACGCTTGGCATTGCGCATGGTGATCTTAGTCTTGTCTGCGGCTGCTCGGCCATGGAAACCCATTTCATGAAGCTCCCGACGAACAGTTCTTGTGCTGACGTTGCTTCCAGAGACAGTTTGGAACTCGGTAGTCAGTGTTGCAACCGAGAACAGATGTTTTTGGCGATCCCGTTCTGTGAGCTTATGTTGAAATAGCCAAATCCACTAATTTCAAGGGGTGTCCACATATACTATATATACAAAAGTATCTCCCCCTCTCACAGCTAGGTCCCTAATTGTCCCAATTAGGGACCTAGGGACTAACTAACCCCCCATAAGGACGAATTAACTCCCCATAGAGACTAACTAACTCCCCATAGGGACAAACTAACTTCCCCTAAAGTTTGTAAAGTGACATGGTTATCCTTTCTACTGTGGTTTGCTCTGGTTTGGAAAACCGTGTAACTAAGTTGTGACGTCATTTGTGAAGATGTCTGACTAAGTAGTGTGTGTGTGTACCAGGTGATTGGAACTGAATTGTGTGTGATGCACAATGTCTTGAGTGTGTGTACCAGAGGTGCATTCAACAAGGGCAGTAGTTTACAAACGTTCGTTTACGTTAGCTAACATATTCCACTTGTTTTGTGTTAGCCGTAAATATTTGTTAGCTAAAAGTCTGAGACGCTATGGTGCAGCAAACGTACAGTGCCTTCGGAAAGTATTCAGACCCCTTGACTTTTTCCACATTTTGTTATGTTACAGCCTTATTCTAAAATTAATACCCCATAATGACAAAGCAAAAGCAGATTGTTAGAAATTTTTGCAATTTATAAAAAATGTAAAACAGAAACACCTTTTTTTACATAAGTATTCAGACCCTTTGCTATGAGACTCAAAATTTAGCCCAGGTGCATCCTGTTTCCATTGATCATGCTTGAGGTGTTTCTACAACTTGATTTGAAGTCCACCTGTGGTAAATTCAATTGATTGGACATGATTTGGAAAGTCACACACCTGTCTATATAAGATCCTACAGTTGAAAGTGCATGTCAGAGCAAAAACCAAGCCAAAAGGTTGAAGGAATTGCCCATAGAGCTCTGAGACAGGATTGTGTTGAGACACAGATCTGAGGAAGGGTACCAAAACATTTCTGCAACATTGAAGGACACCAAGAACAAAGTGGCCTCTATCATTCTTAAATGGAAGAAGTTTGGAACCACCAAGACTCTTCCTCGAGCTGGCCGTCCGGCCAAACTGAGTAATCGGGAGGAGGGCCTTGGTCAAGGAGGTGACCAAGAACCCGATGGTCACTCTGACAGAGCTCCAGAGTTCCTCTGTGGAGATTGGAGAACCTTCCAGAAGGACAACCATCTCTGCAGCACTCCACCAATCAGGCCCGTATGGTAGAATGGCCAGACGGAAGCTACTCCTCAGTAAAAAGCACATGACAGCCCACTTGGAGTTTTCCAAAGGGCACCTCAAGGACATTCAGAGACTTGTCCAAAAGCCACTCCTGCTTTGTGTTGGTTGTGTGCTTAGGGTCGTTGTCCTGTTGGAAGGTGAACATTCACCCCAGTCTGAGGTCCTGAGTGTTCTGGAGCAGCGAGACCATGAGAAACAAGATTATCTGGTCTGATGAAACCAAGATTTACCTCTTTGGTCTGAATGCCAAGCTTCACGTCTGGAGGAAACCTGGCATCCCTACGTTGAAGCATGATGGTGGCAGAATCATGCTGTGGGGATGGTTTTCAGCTCCAGGTACTGGGAGAGTAGTCAGGATCCAGGGAAAGATGAACGGAGCAAAGTACAGAGAGATTATTGATGAAAACCTGCTCCAGAACACTCAGGACCTCAGACTGGGGTGAATGTTCACCTTCCAACAGGACAACGACCCTAAGCACACAACCAACACAAAGCAGGAGTGGCTTTGGGACAAGTCTCTGAATGTCCTTGAGTGGCCCAGCCAGAGACCGGACTTAAACCCAATCAAACATCTCTGGAGAGACCTGAAAATAGCTGTGCAGCAATGCTCCCCATCCAACATTTACATTACATTTTAGTCATTTAGCAGACGCTCTTATCCAGAGCGACTTACAGTAGTGAACACATACATTTCATACATTCATTTTTATTTTTTTACCATACTGGCCCCCCGTGGGAATCGAACCCACAACCCTGGCGTTGCAAACACCATGCTCTACCAACTGAGCTACAGGGAAGGCCGATCCAACCTGACAGTTCTTGAGAGGATTTGCAAAGAATGGGAAAACTCCCCAAATATAGGTGTGCCAAGCTTGTAGCATCATACCCAAGAAGAATCTAGCCTGTAATTGCTGCCAAAGTTGCTTCGACAAAGTACTTTGTAAAGGGTCTGAATACTTATGTAAATGTAATATTTTGTTTTTTTATTTGTAATAAATTAGCAAACATTTCTAAAAACCTATTTTTGCTTTGTCATTACAGGGTATTGTGTGTAGACTGCTTAGGGGGGAAAAAACTACAATTCAATTCATTTTAGAATAAGGCTGTAACCTAACTACTTTCCGAAGGCACTGTAAGTGTCTGTTTCGGATCTAAACTGCCTCTATAAATAATAATGTGAACATGTAGTCTTACACGTATATTTAATGTAGTAGGAATAGCAAATTATCTTCTGCCGTAAATGGAAGCCTTGTTGAACGCTCCTCAGGTGATTGGCACTGGATTGTACAATGTTTTGTGTGTGTGTACCAGGTGGTTTGGACCCCCTCGGTAGCATGGCTCCTGAAGCAGCTGGTCCCTCTAATGAGAGCAGAGAGCATTGAGCTGACAGAGTCCTTGGTGCTAGGCTTTGGACGCACCAACTCCCTGGTCTTCAGGTACAACACACACACACCTACACACACACACACACACACACACTAGAGTTTAGCTAAGCGAAGGCTATTTGTTTTGAGAGTTTCCTCAGTACGTGATTAGGGTGATAAGATAAGAAAAATGCTGAGCATGCGTTTCAGACATTCCAGTTATATTATGGAACGCCGTTTGGGTCTTTGTGTGTCAAAAAAAGATACATGTCAAATAACACTATTTGACGTGTCAAATAAGATTGTTGACCAATCAGGACCTGAATATGACTGCACGTCACATAATAATTTAACGCGTTCATTATTTTGTACGTAGTTATTACACATTGATTACACTATCACTCGTGTTTATATGTTACAACGATTCATATGTACGCTATGATGCTGGTAAAGTTTTCTCGCGCACCTACAGTGCTGGTCATAAAAAAAGCTAGCTAGCTCATGGATGCAAACAATGTTCTTCCCCAAAAACATAGAAAACGACATCTGTTTCAGTAGCTATATAGTTAGCTAGCTAGCTAACTATATAGCTAGGTGTCATCATCTAAAATAACGCAAATTCATAAGACAGTTATTATTTGATTAACGGTGGTCGGACCCATCTATGTGAAGCTAGCCACAATAAGGATTAGCGTAATCGTGGACTTTGCGGTTAGCCTTCAAAATAAATGTATGCTATTGACAGTGATGCAAATTAATACAAATAGTAGAATATGCCATAATTGAATAGATCATGCTAAACGAGGTTGGAATGTTGTTATATAAAATCAACAAAATACAATAATTAGAATTGCATTGGGGGCATACATATTTCACTGTACAGCCTTACCTATGGATTGTGGATCAATGACATGGGGTATCAGTCTACTCAGTGAGGCCCAGAGAACATTAGCGTAGTAGCTGTTATTGCGGGACTCTGAAACAACTGTGAATTGAGCCACATTTATTGTCAAACAATGTGTTTTGAACACTATTCACGAGGAAAAACAATACTGTGTGGATGTTTTGGAGTCTGATAACTCTGAGGAGGATGTTGGGAGAAAATATATTGGGTATTGAGTAGACTGACAACCCATTTCATTGATCCCCAATCCTTAGGTAAAGCTGTACAGTGCAATATGAATGTCAATACACACAATAGGCTGACTGGGGAGGTGATTTCACACAGTCACAGTCCCGCGATAAGAGCTACAACGCTAATATTTGCGTAAACTCTTCACAATTGTGTTCTTCGAGTGTCACCGAGTAGACTGATACCCCATTTCATTGTTTCATATTCCAACCTTGTTTAACATTATCTAGTCTAAATATGGCATAATTCCACCAATTGTAACCTTCTGATTCGCTTTCAAATAGGTACTTTTATTTTGAAGGCAAACCGCAAATTCCGCTATTTTGCCTAAACCTTATTGTGGCTAGCTTCACAACACATAACCCGGTCCGTTCGAGCCTCACTAGCCAGATGAAGCAAACTGGCTGCTTATAACGTTAGCTTTGGGCAATAAGGTTAAGTAGCTGGCTAGCAAGTTCAATTTCAATAGGTGAACAACAAGTGACTACCTAGCTAATACTTACTCACAAGGATTCCTAAATCATTGCTAAGAATAATGAAAATGACTGCAGTTTCTACTGGTCATTGTTTACAGGCTGGATGTGTTGGTGCTAGCTAGGTACCAAGCTAACGCTAGCTACCCCCGAAGTTGCAGTCGAACAAATAATTCCTTATCACCAACGCGGTATTGTAAACACATCGTTCGTGGCCGGTGTTTGCTTGTTTGCAGTCTTTTTTTGTACCTCTTTGACAGTGCTACTCATAGTAGTGGTGACGCTTGGCTTGCACGTGCAAATTCAGAACACACAACATTCTACAATATAACTGTTATTTGACGTGTCAAATTAAAAGCTTTTTTAACACGTCAAATATATTTTTTGACATACAAAGACCCAAACGGCGTTCCATATATTTTACATGTAGCAGCTGGGTGATTTATCACAGTGTCTTACCTCTGTTCCAGGGAGACGTTTCCCCTTAGCACAGATCAAGGATCAGCTTCCCCTCCCCCAACTGACTTAAAATAAGCTGCTAGGGGAAACTTCACCCTAAACCCTTTTACTCGGAAGTCAAACATACTCAAGCTATTCATTGCTAAAAGGCACCATTTGTGATATATACACATTGATTCCTCATGTACTAACTGTCAGTCCCTGCATTCATAACAGGGAACATGACACAATGCAGTCAGCTGTGGAAAGTTTTAAAGCATTTGTGATGGTTTAAAAGAGAGATGAGCGAGGGATTACAAAGTGGTACATTCTGGTCTTTTTCAGTTTGGACATATCCCCTTCTCTTTGTTCCGTGTAGACTTCATTTTATCTTAAATACCCTTTTCTTGGAAATCAATTTAATCAGTGCAAAGCACTATCTATGGTACATTTTTGTGAATGTTTATGAAATTGTATGTTCGGGTTTTTCGTCACATTTGAAAACATATGTCCTCTTTGTTATAGTAACACATTTTTGTGATCACAAAGATCCTATTAAATCACAAACTAGCTAACAAACATACTGTGATATGTTATTATACCACATATATGATATTATACCACATGTGATCCTTTTCTAGATTGAAAGGTTTCCTGAGCAAGATGGATGTTTTTTAGGCATGTGCTAGGATCCAAATGTCCGTTCTAGAGTTCTATATGTAATTCTGTTTGTGTCCAGGGAGCTGGTAGAGGAGCTGCATCCTTTAATGAAGGAAGCTTTGGAGAGAAGACCAGAGGTGAGCTGTGGGCATAATCATCATAACGCTTCAGTTTGTTCTTATATACACAACTACTACTTCGCAACATATTGTAAGTCATTGAATAGAGAGGGGAGGTCATTGTCTGACAACTCACCCTGAACTTAATTCCGCTGCTCTATCGATCTCTACATGCTGTACATTTCGTCTGAATCTGCCATCCTAGAAGTCGTTTGTGTGACTTCAAAATGAGGGGCGTTGTACAAAACAAATTCATCAGTGATTGGATCGTCTCTAAAAAATCGAACCAATCAGTATTTAAGTTGATAAAGTCATCATGTAGGCTGGCTCTGGCCCAACCCATCAGTTTCTGGGACCAATCAGAAAGGTCAGAATGTGTTCGCAAGCTAAAATCGTAGGGGAGGAAGGCATATCCAGACTCATTGTGGAGAAGAAACTTTGGCTGAAGTGATGTGGATGGGTAGCCAGGCAAGGGAGATCACACATTGTAGATGAAACAGCTAATAGAAGAAGTGCCTATCTGATGGATCTCTCTCTCTCTCTTTCCCCCCCTTTCTATCGCTCTCGCTCACTCCCCCCTCTCTCTCTCTCTCTCTCTCTCTTTATGTCTCAGAACAAGAAGCGCCGTGAGCGGAGAGACCTCCTGAGGCTGCAGCTTCTGAGGATATTTGAGCTGCTGGCTGACTCTGGTGTCATCAGTGATAGGTTAGAGTCACATTCACTGACCAATCACTGCAGAGGAAGCTGCTGAGGGGAGGACGGCTCATAATAATGTCCGGAACGGCGCTAATGGAATGGTATCAAAAACATGGAAACCAAATCAATTTAATCAGTGCAAAGCACTGCTAGGCTCAATCTACTGAACTTTTTCTGCTCCAGCCATTACCATAAGCTCGTCCTCCCAATTAAGGTGCCACCAACATCGTGTGAATCACTGACATGCTCACTGACAAGCTCTCTGACACAACCCACATTCACTGACACTCTCAGACACACTCTCTGACACACTCAGTGACACTTACTGACACACCTACTGACACACAATCCACACTCATTGACATGCTCACTGGCACACTCACGGTCATGCTGGAGACACTGCCCAACACACTGGGAAGCACAGGACTCACAGAATACCTCTGTCCTCCCTTGGATGCGAAAGCAACAGTATGGTTTCGAATATGTAAATAAACTAAACGAACTGTTGTCTTGACATCTACTTCTGTATGTCCGTCCTGTTTGTGTTTCTGTCTGGTGTCCACAGCACCAACGGGGCTCTGGAGCGGGATACGTTGGCCCTGGGAGCTCTGTTCCTAGAGTACGTGGACCTGACGCGGATGCTTCTGGAGGCGGAGAATGACAAAGAGCTAGAGATTCTCAAGGACATCCGAGCTCACTTCAGTGCCATGGTGGCCAACCTCATCCAGTGTGTTCCCGGTAAATAACCAAATTACTTTTTGGCTGACATTTTAGGTTGTGTCCCAAACGGCACCCTATTCCCTATATAGTGCACTACTTTTTATCAGAGCCCCATGGATCCAAAATAACTTTGTTTCAAAAGTTGTCACCGAAAACTGAGTACTGAGCCGTACTTTTTGGTAGCTTATGAATGATGAAAACAGGCCTCCGTGTGGCAAGGGTTGGTGCAGGCCCAGGGAAAGCAGGGACTCAGGACACTTGACATCTATCTTGATTAGGCCATACCCCAAGGGACGCCAGTCCTAAAATACTGTAGCTTAAATAGGGAAGGGCAGATGATGACTCATTGGCAGCCAGACTTCCTGACTGCCTGATGAATGAGAGACGACTGACGGAATACGACTGTAATCCTGCGGTAAATCCCAAACTAGCCCCTCGCCCCCACCAACTCGTTCGGAGGACCCTCCATTGTCACGTGTTACTGATGAAGCTCTGAGGGTGACTTCCATAGAGTGGAGAGGGGATCAATGAACCCATCAACCTCGGGACACACTTGTGACTTGAATGATGCAATTCATATTCCACTTTTTGTTTTAAATAATAAAACAAGCATGAAATTCAAATGAACAAATTCCCTGTTGCGTTTTAGAAGATATAAACCTCATTAACAGTTAAGCATTTAATTTGGGGGTATTTCATTTATATTATGTGTCAAACCTCACAATCAGACACAAAAGCACATCTCATAAAAAAGGCACGCCTCTCAATTCTTTTGTATGAAATGGCGCAAACACCAAACATATCGTAGTGCGTGATGAGATGGCACTTCGCTCTGGAGCCTGCAGCCTTGCTGGCTTGGTCAAAGTGACTATCTGAGAGTCTAATTAGCCCCTACACCCTTGATAATTTTCACTCCCTTAGCTTAGGGACACTTGTACATTTGGCGGAGGCGCACGTGAATGTGCAAATGGAGGGCCGAAGGCCAAGGGGAAGGGACTAGTTTGGGATTCAGCTTAGTCACTCAGTCCCATACAGTAGCAGTTTGTAATGCCCCAGTGATTTTGATGCCCATATACTGTTCTGAGAAGGGGACTAACAGATCAATTTTACTGTCCTTATTTTCTTTCTCTCCTTCTGCACTCCTCTACCCTCCTCTCCTCTCCGTTTCTCCCACCCTCTCTGCTCCCCTGTGTCCCCCTCTCCCCTTTGCCCTCCTCTCCCCCTCTTCTCCTCCAGTCAACCACCGACGCTTCCTCTTCCCGCAGCAGAGCCTAAGGCACCACCTCTTCATCCTGTTCAGCCAATGGGCTGGTCCCTTCAGCGTCATGTTCACGCCTCTCGATCGTTACAGTGACAGGAACCACCAGATCACCAGATACCAGTACTGCGCCCTCAAGGTACATCAATCAATCACATTTGTTATTTGTATAGCGCTTTTACGAAACCATTTGTCACAAAGTGTTGAACAGTTTTATCTGTTTTGTATTTAATTGAACTGTACTGTATATAAAAATATGAATATGTATATACACTGAGTGTACAACACATTATGAACACCTGCTCTTTCCATGACATAAACTGACCAGGTGAATCCAGGTGAAAGCTATAATCACTTGTTAAATCCACTTCAATCAGTGTAGATGAAGGGAGGAGACAGGTTAAAGAAGGATTTTTAAGCCTTGAGACAATTGAAACATGGATTGTGTATGTGTGGCATTCAGAGGTTGAATAGGCAAGACAAAATATTTAAGTGCCTTTGAAAGGAGTATGGTAGTAGGTGCCAGGTGCACCATTTTGTGTCAAGAACTGCAACGCTGCTGGGTTTTTCAACCTCAACAGTTTCTTACGTGTATCAAGAATGGTCCACCACCCAAAGGACATCCAGCCAACTTGACACAACTGTGGGAAGCACATGGGCCAGCATCCCTGTGGAATGCTTTCGACACCTTGTAGAGTCCAACTCTATAATACAGTAGGAAGGTGTTCTTAATGTTTTGTACACTCAGTGTATGAATAGTGCGTAAATAGTATTTTTGTTGTCTCTTGGTGTCTTTCCCAAATTTAACTCTTGTTTAATTTGATTTTATTTTGAATTGAATGTAATATCTTATGTTCATGTCTATCACTGTTTTGTACTTTGTCATGTATTTGTATGTTTTATGTGGACCCCAGGAAGAGTAACTGCTGCATGTGCGGTAGCTAATGGGGATCCTAATAAAATAAACAAAACAGTAACCCTGCCTAGTTCCTGGAAGACCAAGCAGTAGCACAACAGCAATAGAAAACTCCCTGAAAGAAATCCTCCGTTGGCTGTACCCAGTGGGCAAAGTGGTTAAAAAGACATCAGGCTGACATTTGTATGTGATGTTATGGTCAGGTTGCGTTCTATTGAAAAAGGACATACGTCTTCTTAGTGACCCGGTTGTAATCAAAATATGACGTTTACCAGGTATTTTGATGACGTCAGTAAAAATGTGTTTTATCTGGTTGTAATCTGTCCTTTTTTCTCACCTTTATTTAACCAGGTAGGCCAGTTGAGAACAAGTTCTCATTTACAACTGCGACCTGGCCAAGATAAAGCAAAGCAGTGTGACACAAAGAACACAGAGTTACACATGGGATAAACAAACGTACAGTCAATAACACAATAGAAAAGTCTATATACAGTGTGTGCAAATGTAGTAAGATTAGGGAGGTAAGGCAATAAATAGGCCATAGTGGAGAAATAATTACAATTTAGCAATTAAACACTGGATGTACAGAAGATGAATGTGCAAGTAGAGATACTGGGGTGCAAAGGAGCAAAACATTTATGAGGTAGTTGGGTGGGCTATTTAAAGATGGGCTGTGTACAGGTGCAATGATCGGTAAGCTGCTCTGACAGCTGATGCTTAAAGTTAGTGAGGGAGATATAAGACACCAGCTTCAGTGATTCTTGCAGTCCGTTCCAGTCATTGGCAGCAGAGAAGTGGAAGGAAAGACGGCCAAAGGAGGAGTTGGCTTTGGGGATGGCCAGTGAAATATACCTTCTGGAGCGCGTGCTACGGGTGGGTGCTGCTATGTTGACCAGTGAGCTGAGATAAGACGGGGCTTTACCTAGCAAAGACTTATAGATGACCTTGAGCCAGTGGGTTTGGCGATGAATATGAAGCGAGGGCCAGCCAACAAGAGCATACAGGTCGCAATGGTGGGTAGTATATGGGGCTTTGGTGACAAAACGGATGGCACTGTGATAGACTACATCCAATTTGCTGAGTAGAGTGTTGGAGGCTATTTTGTAAATGACATTGCCGAAGTCGAGGATCGGTAGGATAGTCAGTTTTACGAGGGTTTGGCAGCATGAGTGAAGGATTTTGCGAAATATGAAGACGATCCTAGATTGAATTTAGGATTGGAGATGCTTAATGTGGGTCTGGAAAAAGAGTTTACAGTCTAACCAGACACCTAGGTATTTGTAGTTGTCCACATATTCTAAGTCAGAACCGTCCAGAGTAGTGATGCTCTTTGGCTGTCCCCGTAGGAAAATCCTTTGAAGAACCCTTTTTGGTTCCAGGTAGAAGCCTTTTGGTTCAAAGTATAACCATTTTGGTTTACATTTAGAACCCTTTCAACAGAGGTTCTACATCGTACCCAAAAGGATGCTACCTGGAACCGAAAAGAGGGTTTTACCTGGAACCAAAAAGGGTTATTCTGTGGGGACAGCCAAATAACCCTTTTGGAATCCTTTTTTCAGAGAGCTTAGCTTGATCTGAGTTCAATAGCGCAACGCTGCTATCAACGGATCCTGTGTGCTGCCATAACTATTGTGTAAAGCGTGTAATTTCAGTCAGTTCCCGAGCGTCAAAAACAATAACCTCATAATATGAGCCAGTAAGACATTTTTCATTATTCTCTTCATAGATGTATGCATTTCCTTCATAACATGACTGCAATTCATCCCTTTGGATGTCTTATTTCAGAATGGACAAAGCAGTCCTGAACAGCAACCTTCATGGTCAGTGTTAGGTACCATGGTACAAAAGCTGAGCAGTACTTTGAACCACCCAACCTTAATGGTTAGTGCTAGAACCCACTGGGTGATAGTACAAAAGCTACAGTGCCTTCAGAAAGTATTCATATCCCTTGACTTATTCAACATTTTGTTGTGTCACAGCCTGAATTTGAAATGGATTAAAAAATATATATATCACCCATCTACACACAATATCTCATTGTGACAAAGTGAAAACATGTTTTTCAAAATGTTTGCAAATTTATTGAAAATGAAATACAGAAATATCTAAATTACATAAGTATTCAGATCCCTGAGTCAATACATGTTAGAATCTTTCTGGATAAGTCTCAAAGAGATTTGCACACCTGGGTTGTACAATATTTGCCCATTATTCTTTTCAAAATTCTTCAAACTCTGTCAAATTGATTGTTGATCATTGCTAGACAACCATTTTCAAGTCTTGACAGATTTTCAAGCAGATTTAAGTCAAAACTGTAACTCGGCCACTCAGGAACATTCACTGTCTTCTTGGTAAGAAGCTCAAGTGTAGATTTGGCCTTGTTTTAGGCTATTGTCCTGCTGAAAGATGAATTAATCTTCCAATGTCTGGTGGCAAGCAGACTGAACAATGTTTTCCCCTAGGATTTTGCCTGTGCTTAGCTATATTCTGTTTTTTTATCCTGAAAAACTCGCCAGTCCTTAACGATTACAAGCATACCCATAACATGATGCAGCCACCACTACACTTGAATATATGGAGAGTGGTACTCAGTAATGTGTTGTATTGGATTATCCCCAAACATAGCACTTTTTATTCAGGACAAAAAGTGAATTGCTTTGCCACATTTTTTTCAGTATTACTTTAGTACTTTGTTGCAAACCGGAGGCCTGTTATGTAATATTTTTATTATGTACAGGCTTCCTTCTTTTCACTCTGTCCATTAGGTTAGTATTGTGGAGTAACTAATGTTGTTGATCCATCCTCAGTTTTCTCCTATCACAGCCATTAACTCTGTAACTGTTTTAAAGTCCCCATTGGCCTCATGGTGAAATCATGGCGGTTTCCTTCTTTGTAGTGACTGAGTGTATTGATACAGCCTCCAAAGTGTAATTAATAACTTCACCATGCTTAAAGGGATATTCGATATCTGCTTTAAAAATACCCGTCTACCAATAGGTGCCCTTCTTTACAAGGCATTGGACAACCAATTTGTGGTTCTTTGTGGTTGAATCTGTGTTTGAAATTCACTGCTCGACTGGGGGACCTTACAGATAATTGTATGTGTGGGGTACAGAAATAAGGTAGTCATTCAAAATCATGTTAAACACTATTATTGCCCACAGAGTGAGTCCATGCAACTTATTATGTGACTTGTTTAGCAAAGTTTTACTTCTGAACGTATTTAGACTTGCCATAACAAAGGGGTTGAATAATTATTGACTCAAGACATTTCAGCCTTTCATTTTTAATTCATTTGTAAAATTTTCAAAAAACACAATTCCACTTTGACATGATGAGGTATTGTGTGTAGGCCAGTGACAAAATATCTCAATTAAATCAATTTTAAATTCAGGCTGTAACACAACAAATTGTGGAAAAAGTCAAGGAGTGTGAATACTTTCTGAAGGCAGTGTATAAGCAGCACTACCCAACCTTCATGGTTAGTGCTGGAATTCACAGGGTGATGGTACAGAAGCTATACAGCACCCAACCTTTATTAGGGATGACGTGTCTGAATGATCCTGAGTTTGAGCATGGGGGTTGGTCCTACTGCATGTGGTGCGTGCATGCCATGTTCTACTGTTTCTAGAGTGGGTGTGTGTGTGTGTGTGTGTTTCTCTAGGCCATGTCTGCGGTGTTGTGCTGTGGACCTGTGTTCGACAACGTTGGACTGTCCCCAGACGGATACCTCTATAAGTGGCTGGATAACATACTAGCCTGCCAGGACCTACGGGTATGTGATGTGGCCAATCACACACACAAACACCCCCACACACACGCGTTTTGTTCTTCTATCCTCATGGGGACCTAAAATGTATTTCCATTCAAAATCCTATTTTCCCTATTCCCTAAACCTTACCATAACCCTAACCTTAATCCGTAATTCAAACACTATACCTAACTCCTAATCCTTACCCCTAACCCCTTACCCCAACCCTAACCCTATTTGTAACCCTAATCCTAAACCTAACCCTTAATCTTAAAATAGCCACACAAACACACACACACACACACACACACACACACACACACACACACACACACACACACACACACACACACACACAATTACCTTAATAGCCCTCTGATAGTTTGCTTAGTTTCCTCACAGTAAAACAACATCAGCTCCTGCCAACTGTTCCCTAATTGTTTTGATCAGGTGCTTTTGTCTCACGGTAAATTTGCTCAATTATTTGTCCATTTATAACATGACTGGCTGGATTAAGCACCTGTCCCTCTCTGTATATGTTTTTTTACTCCCTCATTCAAAGTTGACTTTCAGCTTGTGTTCTGGTGTTTAGTGTTTACATAGCCTCGTCCCAGATCTGTTTGTGCTGTCTTGCCAACTCGTATGGTCATTGTCAGCTATACAACACAAACAGATCTGGGACCAGGCTAGTGTTTACATTCTTTAACCTTGGAATGAACAGAAAAACTAGGCATGAAAATGTGATTCATCCTGCTAAGACAGATGTCATATAGCTTCTACTACCCTTTCAAACTAGTCTTACTCAAGGTTTTTAAAAATGAGGAAACCATTTACACCTCAAAGGCATTCACCTTTCAATATGGATATACTGTATGGAATATTTTTGTCTAATGACACTTTCCCTCCCCCATTCATTATTGCAGAGCAACACCTCCAGTTATTTTTTGTTCAACTTTGATCGTATCACCAACGATCAAATCGTCATTGAAGATGCATGATTTATCTGGTAGTTTGGTTGCTCGAAGTAGTTGATGGTGGTCACGTACACAGGCACACACACAAACACACTCGCACTGACCACCTGTCATTGACCGCTAGGTTCACCAGCTGGGCTGTGAGGTAGTTATTCTGCTGCTGGAGTTGAATGCTGACCAGGTCAACCTGTTTAACTGGGCGGTCGACCGCTGCTTCACCGGCTCCTACCAACTGGCCTCTGGCTGTTTCAAGGCCATCGCCACCATCTGTGGCAGCAGGTAGGAACTACAGACATCATTGGTAGGAACCCTTCTAATTCCACCATCTCTGGCACAAGTAGAAAGGTTGGTCATTACTGTAAGGAAGTAGGAAATAGTCAAATGTCACCTTCTGTGGCAGCAGATATTTTTTATTTTTTTTATTTCACCTTTATTTGACCAGGTAGGCCAGATGAGGACAAGTTCTCATTTACAACTGCGACCTGGCCAAGATAAAGCAAAGCAGTGTGACAAAAACACAACACAGAGTTACACATGGGATAAACAAACGTACAGTCAATAACACAATAGAAAATCTGTATACAGTGTGTGCAAATTAAGTAAGGAGGTAAGGCAATAAATAGGCCATAGTGGCGAAGTAATTACAATTTAGCAATTAACACTGGAGTGATAGATGTGCAGATGAGGATGTGCAAGTAGAAATGCTGGTGTGCAAAAGCAGAAAAAAACAAAAAACAAATATGGGGATGAGGTAGGTAGTAGGTTGGGTGGGCTATTTACAGATGGGCTGTGTACAGCTGCAGCGATCGGTAAGCTGCTCTGACGCCGATGCTTGAAGTTAGTGAGGGAGATATGTCTCCAACTTCAGTGATTTTTGAAATTCGTTCCAGTCATTGGCAGTAGAGAACTGGAAGGAAAGGCGGCCAAAGGGGTGTTGGCTTTGGGGATAACCAGTGAAATATACCTGCTGGAGTGCGTGCTACGGGTGGGTGTTGCTATGGTGACCAGTGAGCTGAGATAAGGCTTGGCTTTACCTAGCAAAGACTTATAGATGACCTGGAGCCAGTGGGTTTGGCGACGCATATGTAGCGAGGACCAGCCAACGAGAGCATACAGGTCGCAATGGTGGTTAGTATATGGGGCTTTGGTGACAAAACGGATGGCACTGTGATAGACTGCATCCAAATTAACTAAGTTAAGAATCATACAGATCATTGGTAGGAACCGCTTTACCATAGACATCATTGGTAGGAACCGCTTTACCATAGACACCATTGGTAGGAACCGCTTTACCATAGACATCATTGGTAGGAACCGCTTTACCATAGACATCATTGGTAGGAACCGCTTTACCATAGACATTATTGGTAGGAACCGCTTTACCATAGACATCATTGGTAGGAAACACTCTACTATAGACATCATGAGTAGGAACTGATCAAATGCCGCTCTCTGTAACATAACTGAACCTTACACTTCAAATACTGAACTGAAGCATCACTATTTGTTGAAATAGTCTGTAATACTTTAACCTGCTGGTATAATGCTTTATACAACATCATTGTCCAATGGGTAAAATAATATGTTAATTGTGTAGATACTTGCTCCTCTAAGAAAACCAATGGCCCCAACCTCATGTCTCTATTATAATACGTTCAAAAGTTATTGGAGTGGTTACACTTTTATGATGGCCAGAATTAGGGAGAAAAAAAAGTGGTCAAAAATCTGGAAAATTGCCTTGCGTCAGCTAGGCTGGATTCTGTGCAAGAATTAAGGCTACTGGCTACCTTGGTTCAAAATATACATAGCTGGCTACCTGACAGGCTTACTTTCCCATTTCTTGTAATCTTTCTTCTCGAAATCCGCAGGACAAAAAAACAATATAGAGGTAAGATGGATTTCAATTTTGACAGTAGTATCATATTTTAGAATATACTTTTCATATTTATTCGAAATTCCCGTTCTTTTTCAAAGATTTCTTACCAAAATAATCTTATCTCTGTCAAATTTCAACAGAGCACTGAGCGTATTCCAAGCTTTTTATTTTCAGAGACTTTTACATTTAATTCAGCACGTGTTATGCTAATTTAGCAATTTGCGACCCGTGGAAACAACTTTGAAGATGACGACCACAAAATGTAAAATCCTCAAAAGTAATTATGAGAAACCTGCACTGCCATGTCAACAGAGCTCGGTGCCTATTATCGGATGCATTCGTTTACGAAATCCGACTTTTAGGATGTAATATTAATGATATGTAGGCGAAGACTCCACCGAATGATTCTGAACAAAATTAATCATATTAGTCTTGGTAAAATGTATTTTATAACATAATGAGGTGAAATTTCATCACCCAAGCACGCTTTCACCCACTCTAGGCAGTGTGGGTGGACACCCTAATTATACCTTCTTAACATAGATTATGTCTGTATGTTATTTCAACAACAAAAAAATTATCCGGATCGTTGTGAGATGATTGAAGACATGATATACCTGTCCAAGACACATCTTATGATGCATTATAACTTCATCATAATGCATTACACCTACAAGCTTTATTATATTAATCTTGATTATCATTCACTTGCAGAAACTATCCCTGTGACATCGTGACTTTGTTGAATTTGGTGCTCTTCAAGGCATCAGACACCAGCAGGGAAATGTATGAAATCTCAATGCAGCTAATGCAGGTAAGGACCAATTACACTGAGTAAAACTTTATTTGAATAGTCTGTCTATAGACGCTCAGCAAACAAATACACTCAATAGACTCAATCTGTAGGATGTACATAGATGGACTATCTAAATAAAGTTCTACTGGCCAATGAAATGTATGATATCCTTCCATTGTAAACTGATGAGGGTTTTTTCAGTTTACTTCCTGAATTAGCTGAAATTAATGCAGGTTAATGTTTTTTGACATGAATCTTGTTCTGGAAGCAGGTCTTCAGAGTGGTCACTAGGTGGCACAGCCGCAAAGTCATAAAATCTGGTTATACACCTAACCTTAACCCTAACCTCAACCACACTACAAGCCCTAATGCCTAATCCAACCTTAAATTAAGACCAAAAAGCTAATTTTTACAATAAAGGCAATTCTGACTTTGCAACTGGCCCATCTAATGGAAATCACTCAGTTCTGCCTCAAGGACAAGACTCATCCCAATAAATGTCAACCTGTGAATTTAATTAGAATTGACCCCAACCCTGACTGATAATATCCTGGACTAAGAGTGTGTTTTTTTTCTTTTTTTCTTGATAACCAGATTCTGGAGGCAAAGCTGTTTGTGTATTCCAAGACGATAGCAGACCAGAAGCCCAGTAGTATCCTGTATAGGACCCACAGACCTCTGCCTCCCCTCTACAACGTCTCTCTAGCCCAGCTCTCACAGCAACTGGCTAGGATGTACCCCGAACTCACTCTGCCTCTCTTCTCAGGTATTGTGTGTGTGTGTGTGTGTGGGGGGGGGGGGGGGGGGGGGTACTACAAGCAGGTCATCTTCATTTGGCTTCCTGCTAAATGTGTGTTCTTGTGTTAGGATGGCGCCTTCCACTCAAAAAGGTTCCTTGTCAGTTAGCTATGGAAGCTCCCACTGCTCTTTGCTATAGCAACAGTGAAGTGGGTTCTGATTCAGAGGAATTGTGTCAGTATAAACTGGACCAAATAAAAACACTGATCATCAGTTATCAAATGATGGAGACTCAATATTCAGTTATCAAAAACAGACACCTTGTAGAAGGCGCACGGCTGTGCACAGGACATTTAACTCATTGGTATTCAGGTATGAAATGTATATTTGCTTTTAACCCTATTAAGCAACAACTGTTACGTGTGCTCCCTCTCCGGCTTCTAGGTCACCAGGCTGCTCGTTAGGGCGCACACCTGTCACCAGCGTTACGCGCATAATGACACTCACCTGGACTCTATCACCTCCTTGATTACCTGCCCTTTATATGTTACTCCGTTTGGTTTCTTCCCCAGTCGTCATTATTCCTGTTTCATGTCGGTGCGCTGTTTGTGTTTCTTGTTTTGTTCATTTATTAATTAAATGTATTCACTCCCTGAGCTTGCTTCCCAACTCTCAGCATACATCGTTACAGAATGACGACTCAACAAAGGGAAGCATTAGGGAGTGTTTTTTCTGTTTTTGTGTTGGGAGTGATGTCGGGTCCGGGTGTTGGAGCCGGAGCTACCTGGAAGGCCCATTAGGCTCTCACTCCACAGCTGGTTCATCAGGTTTCTGCGCCTTAGCATAGGTGAAGGGTCCGCTCCTGATCCCCGGGATCGTCATCTTGGTTGGTGTCCTGCAGCTGGAGCCGAGCGTCGGGGAGGGGGTACTGTCACGTGTGCTCCCTCTCTGGCCTCTAGGTCACCAGGCTGCTCGTTAGGGCGCACACCTGTCACCAGCGTTACGCGCATAATGACACTCACCTGGACTCCATCATCTCCTTGATTATTTTCCCTTTATATGTCACTCCCTTTTGTTTCTTCTGCAGTCATCATTGTTGCTGTTTCATGTCGGTGCGCTGTTTGTGTTTGTGTTGTTCATTTATTAATTAAGCGTACATCGTTACAACAACCCTTAGTAAACTTTTGGGAAAAATTGCATTTGACCAGATACAATGCTATTTTACAGTAAACAAACAGACTTTCAGCATGCTTATAGGGAAGGACATTCAACAAGCACTTACACAAATTACTGATTGGCTGAGAGAAATTGATGAGAAAAAGATTGTGGACGCTGTTTTGTTAAACTTCAGTGCGGCTTTTGACTTTATCGATCATAGTCCGCTGCTGTTCTTTAATGGAATCCAGTTAGAAAAATGAATTCCTTACTTTTTTCAATCTTTACTAACAACATGCCACTGGCTTCGAGTAAAGCCAGTGTGTCTATGTATGCGGATGACTCAACACTATGCACGCCAGCTACTACAACGACTGAAATGACTGCAACACTTAAAAAAGAGCTGCAGTTAGTTTTTCAGAATGAGTGGTAAGGAATAAGTTAGTCCTAAATAATTAAAAAACTAAAAGCATTGTATTTGGGACAAATCATTCACTAAACCCTAAACCTAACCTAAATCTTGTAATAAATAATGTGGAAATTGAGCAAATTGAGGTGACTAAACTGCTTGGAGTAACCCTGGATTGTAAACTGTCATGGTCAAAACATATTGATACAACAGTAGCTAAGATGGGGAGAAGTCTGTCCATAATAAAGTGTTGCTCTACCTTCTTAACAGCACTATCAACAAGGCAGGTCTTACAGGCCCTAGTTTTGTCGCACCTGGACTATTGTTCAGTTGTGTGGTCAGGTGCCACAAAGAGGGACTTATGAAAATGGCAATTGACTCAGAACAGGGCAACGCGGCTGGCCCTTGGATCTACACAGAGAGCAAACATTAATAATATGCATGTCAATCTCTCTGGCTCAAAGTGGAGGAGAGATTGACTTCATCACTACTTGTATTTGTGAGAGGTATTGACATGTTGAAAGCACAGAGCTGTCTGTTTAAATGACTAGCACACAGCTCAGACACGCATGCATGCATACCCCACAAGACATGCCACCAGAGGTCTCTTCACAGTCTCCAAGTCCAGAACAGACTATGGGAGGCGCACAGTACTACATAGAGCCATGACTACATAGAACTCTATTCCACATAAGGTAACTGATGCAAGCAGTAGAATAATATTAAAAAAACAGATAAAAATAAACCTTATGGAACAGCGAGGAACATGCACATGGATTTTGTGTTGTAGATATGTGGTAGTGGAGTAGGGGCCTGAGGGCACAAACTTATTGTGTTGTGAAATCTGTTATGAATGTATTGTAATGTTTAATTTTTTTAATAACTGCCTTAAGTTTTCCAGTCCCCAGGAAGAGTAGCTGCTAATGGGGATAATAATAAATACAAACAGGGCCTGTATTTATCAAGTGTCTCAGGGTAGGAGTGCTGATCTGGGAGCATGTCCTCCCTGTCCATAATAATCTGATTCATTGTGATCTATAGTGGCAAAACAGATCCTATGCTTCTACCCCTCCCTCTGCAGAGGACAACTTTATAGTCCCTCCAGGATTTAGCGATTCTGCGGTTGAATTTTTTTTGAGCAAAATCAACAATTCCCCATATGTGAAGTGAGTGCTCGCAAATTTGACCAATCATTGCACTATTATCATATGTAACAGTCAAATCGCTGCAATATTACTGCATAAAACTGTCTAATTACCGCACTGCAAAAAAAGGGCTCTCAATTTTAACCATCACCACTTTTACAAATCAATTAATTTTATCACATAACATTGTTAAATCAATACACACGTCAACAAATGTTTTTCCCCATCAGTGCATTTTCATGACAAATTGGACAAAAATCATCACAAATTGCCATGCAAAATGTCATAATTTCCGCACCAAAATCAAGCATTTTTGTCCACAAATACCACAACAAAATCCTGGAGGGACTGACTTTGTAACAATTATTTATGACTTTTTATAAATTTATAAATTTACAGTTTCTGCTCCGTTGTGTTTCTATCTCCTGTCCCAGAGGTTAGCCAGCGTTTCCCTACCACTCACCCCAACGGCCGTCAGATCATGCTGACCTACCTCCTGCCCTGGCTCTCTAACATCGAGCTGATGGACAGTTGCCTGCTGCCACCGGTCTCCAGCCCCTGCAGCCCTGAGGAGGAGACCCCGGACCGGACAGGCACCACCGCGGGACAAGTCCCCCAACACACCCTAAGGGGAATGGGCTGGGGCTCGCTGCTGGCCACCTCGCTGGTCCTTAACAACCTCATGTTCATGACCGCCAAGGTCAGATGGTCTGTGTGTGTGTGTGTGTGTGTGTGTGTGTGTGTGTGTGTGTGTGTGTGTGTGTGTGTGTGTGTGTGTGCGTGCGCGTGTGTGCGTGCGTGCGCGCGTGAATTGCTCGTTGAAAGGCAGACAACATACAGGAAACATTGGAGCAATAACACTTAGCACAATAGCACTTACAATACAAATATGAGCACATACCGTACATTTGGAAAGTATTAAGACCCCTTGACTTTTTCTACATTTTGTTACGTTACATCCTTATTCTAAAATGGATTCATTCAATTTTTTTCCTCATCAATCTACACACAATATACCATAATGACAAAGTGAAAAGAGGTTTTTTGAATTTTTTGCATTATACAAATAAAAAAACGGATATGATATTTACATAAGTATTCAGACCCTTTACTCAGCACCTTTGGCAGCGATTACAGCCTCGAGTCTTCTTGGGTATGACGCTACAACTTGGCACACCTATATTTGGGGAGTTTCTCCCATTCTTCTCTGCAGATCCTCTCAGGCTCTGTCAGGTTAGATGGGGAGCGTCGCCGCACAGCTATTTTCAGGTCTCCCCAGAGATGTTCGATCGGATTCATGTCCGGGCTCTGGCTGGGCCACTCTAGGACATTCAGAGACTTGTCCCGAAGCCACTCCTGCGTTATCTTTGCTGTGTGCTTAGGGTCGTTGTCCTGTTGGAAGGTGAGGTCCTTAGTGTTCTGGAGCAGGTTTTCATCAAGGATCTCTCTGTACTTTGCCCCGTTCATCTTTCCCTTGATCCTGACTAGTCTCCCAATACCTGCAGCTGAAAAAGAGCCCCACAGCATGATGCTGCCACCACCATGCTTCACCGTAGGGATGGTGCTAGGTTTCCTCCAGACGTTAGGCTTGGCATTCAGGCCAAAGAGTTCAATCTTGGTTTCATCAGACCAGAGAATTTTGTTTTTCATGGTCTGAGAGTCCTTTAGGTGCCTTTTGAGAAACTCCAAGCGGGCTGTCATGTGCCTGAGGCGTGGCGTCCATCTGGCTTCTCTACCATAAAGGCCTGATTGTTGGAGTGCTGCAGAGATGGTTGTCCTTCTGGAAGGTTCTCCCATCTCCGCAGAGGAACTCTGGAGCTCTGTCACAGTGACCATCGGGTTCTTGGGAACCTCCCTGACGAAGGCCCTTTTTACCCGATTGCTCAATTGGCCGGGCGGCCAGCTCTAGGAAGAGTCTTGGTGGTTCCAAACTTCATCCATTTAAGAATGGAGGCCACTGTGTTCTTGGGGACCTTCAATGCTGCAGAAATGTTTTGGTACACTTCCCCAGATCTGTGCCTCGATACAATCCTGTCTCGGAGCTCTATGGACAATTCGACCTCATGGCTTGGTTTTTGCTTTGGCAAGCACTGTCAACTATGGGACCATATACAGACTGGTGTGTGCCTTTCCAAATCATGTCCAATCAGTTGAATTTACCACAGTTTGACTCCAATCAAGTTGTGGAAACATCTCAAAGATGATCAATGGAAACAGGATGCCCCTGAGCTCAATTTTGAGTCTCATAGCAAAAGGTCTGAATGCTTATGTAAATAAGTTATTTCTGTTTTTAATTTTTTATAAATTTGCAAAAATGTCGAAAAACCTGTTTTCACTTCGTCATTATGGGGTACTGTGTGTAGATTGATGAGGGGTTTAAAAAAAAATCTATTTTAGGATAAGGCTGTAACGTAACAGAATGTGGAAAAAGTCAAGGGGTCTGAATACTTTCCGAATGCACTGTAAATATATGCTTTGTTCAATGAAAGGTGTCATTCTATTGTTAATGTTACTTATAGCTGATACTCTGCCCTGTCATGTCAGTACGGTGATGACGTTCCAGGACCAGAGATGGAGAATGTCTGGAACGCTCTGGCCAGTAACGACAGGTGGACCAACAATCTGAGGACTACCCTGCAGTTCCTCATCAGTCTGTGTGGAGTGAGCAGCGACACTCCTCTGCTGCCTTATGTGAGTGCTGCCTTAGAACCTCTTTCATTTCATTACTGTCTGAATAAAGTGTATTTAAAACTATCAAATATATATGAAAAGATAATTAAGCTCAACCATGCAGCCTTAGAACAATACAGAGAAAACTAACTTTGATACCTTAGAACCATACAGAAAACGAATCCTATCTCAAATCCTAACCCTTTATTTGTGTCTGTGCGTGCTTGTGTGCATGCATGTGTGTGTTCCTACTTCCGTGTGTGTTCCAGATCAAGAAGGTAGTGATCTACCTGTGTCGTAACAACACCATTCAGACCATGGAGGAGCTGTTGTTTGAGCTGCAGCAGACAGACCCGGTCAACCCTGTGGTACAGCACTGTGACAACCCACCTTTCTACTGCTTCGCTGCCACCAGCAAGACCTCCACCGCCGCCTCAGGTATAGGTACAGACACGCACACAGACAAACGTACGGACACACAAACAGGAATGAAAACAAACACAAACACAGATAAACACACTAACAAATACACGCATACACACAAAGGAATACGCACAAACATAAACATGAACGAACACACTAACACAGTCAGTCAGACTGGACATATAGACCTCCACTGGCGCCTCTGGTAGTAACATTATGTTACACAAAGGAAAGTTACCACATCAGATTTTTATCATACGTTTTACATTTCCCAAAACGTTCACAATATGTATGTTTGAATTAATTGTATCTATAAACCTTGTACTTTTTTTAGGTACAACATCCAGTAGCAACACTGTAGTTGCTGGCCAAGAGAGTTTCCCTGACGCAGATGATATTAAAGCAGCCAAAGAGAACGGAGAGAGGTATAGTAGCACAGTAGAGTACATGGAATGGGGCTGGTCTCAAATTTCTTTATGCTGTTTTGCCAAGACCGTTTGGTATGGCAACAACCATGGAAGTTGACAAAACAGCACAAAGAGATCTGGGACCGGACTAGGTGAAATATAACTTGGTCCTGTTTGTGCTATCATGTCAACTCCTTCATTGTCACATCTGGGACCAGGTTAGATGAAATGTGATGTAATATAAGATCAGCAGTAGCAGAGAAGAGGCGGCGAAGCGAAAGGGTTTACATGAAAATAAGACCACGAAGTGAGGAATGTTTATATGGAGGTACAATGAAAGCGTGTCGAATTTGGTCAACAAAAAAGGTCATTGATAACTTGCTACATGAGGCTTATTTGATCAAATATACATTTCCTTATGGTTAGGATTACATTTCAGCAACTTTAAAAAAAAATACTTTATATCGGAGTTCTGCCTGTTCACTTGCGAATCTGCCCTCTCATTGACTAGAATGGTCCAGCCTCATCTCGTCACCCTCGCCTGCCTTCCATCTTTGTGGACATGTATTTCTATTGTTAGAGCTGTCACTCGACTATCTTGTCAATATAATAGATTGTCTGTTGCAGTAGCCATGGTGACAACCTCTGACCTCTGACCTTTGTGATCCAGGTTGAGTAACATCATGAGGCACCAGAACTGCCTGGAATCCCGATACAGCAACAGTTCTGGAGGCTCCTACGAGGAGGAGAAGAGTGAGTAGAGATTATACATGCCCCCAACCGATTGTGTTTTTTTGTTTATCTGCATTGTTTGTAACTTATTTTTTGACTCATTTTGTACATAATGTTGCCGCTACTGTCTCTTATGACCAAAAATAACTTCTAGACATCAGGACTGCGATTACTCACCACGGACTAGCAGAATCCTTTTTCTTCTTTCACGACTCTGACGAGCCCAAGGATATATAGCTCCCTCGGGAACCGGCCTCGACCCCAGTGATCTGCATGAAGAGGAGGCGGAGAAAGATAGGCCGGAGAGCAGGCTGCCTTCTGAGAATTCGGAGGCGATTGAATAAACCCCCACTTCCCACAATTCTGATAGCAAACATACAATCTTTGGACAATAAAATCGATGAGTTACGGGGAAGATTAAACTACCAACGGGACATTAAAAACTAACATCTTTTGCTTCACGGAGTCGTGGCTGAACGATGACAATATCATCATACAGCTGGCTGGTTATACAATGTACCGGCAGGATAGAACAGCAGCGTCTGGTAAGACAAGGGGCAGCGGACTATGTATTTTTGTAAATAACACCTGGTGCACCATATTTAAAGAAGTCTCGAGCTATTGCTCGCCTGAGGTTGAGTATATCATGATAAGCTGTAGACCACACTACCTACCGAGAGAGTTCTCATCTGTATTCTTCGTAGCTGTTTACATACCAGCTCAGTCAGAGGTTGGCACTAAGATAGCAATGAATGAGCTGTATTCCGCCATAAGCAATCAAGAAAACGCTCACCCAGAGGCGGCGCTCCTAGTACTTTAATGCAGGGAAACGTAAATCAGTTTTACCAAATTTCTATCAGCATGTTAAATGTGCAGCCAGAGGGAAAATAACTCTGGACCACCTATACTCTACACACAGAGACGCATAAGGCTCTCCCTCGCCCTCTATTTGGCAAATCTGACCATAATTCCATCCTCCTGGTTCCTGCATACAAGCAAAAATGAAAGCAGGAAGCACCAGTGACTAGATCAATATAAAAGTGGTCAGATGAAGCAGATGCTAAGCTACAAGACTGTTTTGCTAGCACAGACTGGAATATGTTTCGGGATTCCTCTAATGGCATTGAGGAGTACACCATATCTGTCATTGGCTTCATCAATAAGTGCATCAATGAAGTCGTCCCCACAGTGACCGTATGTACATACCCCAACCAGAAGCCATGGGTTACAGGCAGCATCCGCACTGAGCTAAAGGCTAGAGCTTCCGCTTTCAAGGAGCAGGACTCTAACCCGGAAACGTATAATAAATCCTGCTATGCCCTCAGACGAACCATCAAACAGGCAAAGCGTCAATATCAAATCAAATCAAATTTATTTATATAGCCCTTCGTACATCAGCTGAAATCTCAAAGTGCTGTACAGAAACCCAGCCTAAAACCCCAAACAGCAAGCAATGCATGTGAAAGAAGCACGGTGGCTGGGAAAAACTCCCTAGGAAAAACTCCTGAGAAAGGCCAAAAACCTAGGAAGAAACCTAGAGAGGTACCAGGCTATGAGGGGTGGCCAGTCCTCTTCTGGCTGTGCCGGGTGGATATTATAACAGAACATGGTCAAGATGTTAAAATGTTCGTAAATGACCAGCATGGTCAAATAATAATAATCATAGTAATTGTCGAGGGTGCAACAAGCACGTCCGGTGAACAGGTCAGGGTTCTGTAGCCGCAGGCAGAACAGTTGAAACTGGAGCAGCAGCATGGCCAGGTGGACTGGGGACAGCAAGGAGTCATCATGCCAGGTAGTCCTGAGGCATGGTCCTAGGGCTCAGGTCCTCCGAGAGAAAGAAAGAAAGAGAGAAAGAGAGAATTAGAGAGAGCATATTTACATTCACACAGGACACCGGATAAGACAAGAGAATACTCCAGATGTAACAGACTGACCCTAGCCCCCCGACACAAACTACTGCAGCATAAATACTGGAGGCTGAGACAGGAGGGATCAGAAGACACTGTGGCCCCATCCGATGATACCCCCGGACAGGGCCAAACAGGCAGGATATAACCCCACCCACTTTGCCAAAGCACAGCCCCCACACCACTAGAGGGATATCTACAACCACCAACTTACCGTCCGAAGACAAGGCCGAGTATAGCCCACAAAGATCTCCGCCACGGCACAACCCAAGGGGGGGGGCGCCAACCCAGACAGGAAGACCACGTCAGTGGCTCAACCTACTCAAGTGACGCACCCCTCCCATGGACGGCATGGAAGAACACCAGTAAGTCAGTGACTCAGCCCCTGTAAAAGGGTTAGAGGCAGAGAATCCCAGTGGGAAGAGGGGAACCGACAAGGCAGAGACAGCAAGGGCGGTTCGTTGCTCCAGCCTTTCCGTTCACCTTCACACTCCTGGGCCAGACTATACTTAATCATAGGACCTACTGAAGAGATAAGTCTTCAGTAAAGACTTAAAGGTTGAGACTGAGTCTGCGTCTCTCACATGGGTAGGCAGACCATTCCATAAAAATGGAGCTCTATAGGAGAAAGCCCTACCTCCAGCCGTTTGCTTAGAAATTCTAGGGACAATTAGGAGGCCTGCGTCTTGTGACCGTAGCGTACGTGTAGGTATGTACGGCAGGACCAAATCGGAAAGATAGGTAGTAGCAAGCCCATGTAATGCTTTGTAGGTTAGCAGTAAAACCTTGAAATCAGCCCTTGCCTTAACAGGAAGCCAGTGTAGGGAGGCTAGCACTGGAGTAATATGATCAAATTTGTTGGTTCTAGTCAGGATTCTAGCAGCCGTATTTAGCACTAACTGAAGTTTGTTTAGTGCTTTATCCGGGTAGCCAGAAAGTAGAGCATTGCAGTAGTCGAGCCTAGAAGTAACAAAAGCATGGATTAATTTTTCTGCGTCATTTTTGGACAGAAAGTTTCTGATTTTTGCAATGTTACGTAGATGGAAAAAAGCTGTCCTTGAAGCAGTCTTGATATGTTCTTCAAAAGAGAGATCAGGGTCCAGAGTAACGCCGAGGTCCTTCACAGTTTTATTTGAGACGACTGTACAACCATCCAGATTAATTGTCAGATTCAACAGAAGATCTCTTTGTTTCTTGGGACCTAGGACAAGCATCTCTGTTTTGTCCGAGTTTAAAAGTAGAAAATTTGCAGCCATCCACTTCCTTATGTCTGAAACACAGGCTTCTAGCGAGGGCAATTTTGGGGCTTCACCATGTTTCATTGAAATGTACAGCTGGGTGTCGTCCGCATAGCAGTGAAATTTAACATTATGTTTTCGAATGACATCCCCAAGAGGTAAAATATATAGTGAAAACAATAGTGGTCCTAGAACGGAACCTTGAGGAACACCGAAATTTACAATTGATTTGTCAGAGGACGAACCATTCACAGAGACAAACTGATATCTTTCCGACAGATAAGATCTAAACCAGGCCAGAACTTGTCCATGTAGACCAATTTGGGTTTCCAATCTCTCCAAAAGAATGTGGTGATCGATGGTATCAAAAGCGGCACTAAGATCTAGGAACATGAGGACAGATGCAGAGCCTCGGTCTGACGTCATTAAAAGGTCATTTACCACCTTCACAAGTGCAGTCTCAGTGCTATGATGGGGTCTAAAACTAGACTGAAGCGTTTCGTATACATTGTTTGTCTTCAGGAAGGCAGTGAGTTGCTGCGCAACAACTTTTTCTAAAATTTTTGAGAGGAATGGAAGATTCGATATAGGCCGATAGTTTTTTTATAATTTCTGGGTCAAGATTCGGCTTTTTCAAGAGAGGCTTTATTACTGCCACTTTTAGTGAGCTTGGTACACATCCGGTGGATAGAGAGCCGTTTATTATGTTCAACATAGGAGGGCCAAGCACAGGAAGCAGCTCTTTCAGTAGTTTAGTTGGAATAGGGTCCAATATGCAGCTTGAGGGTTTGGAGGCCATGATTATTTTCATCATTATGAAATACAGGATTAAGAGTCATACTACACCGGGTCTGACGCTCGTCGGGTGTGGCAGGGCTTGCAAACCATTACAGACTACAAAGGGAAGCACAGCCGAGAGCTGCCCAGTGACACGAGCCTACCAGACGAGCTAAACTACTTCTATGCTCACTTCGAGGCAAATAACACTGAAACATGCAGGAGAGCACCAGCTGGGGGGTGGCCCATCACCAGCTGTACCGGAAGACTGTGTGATCACGCTCTCCGTAGCCGATGTGGGTAAGACCTTTAGACAGGTCAACATTCACACGGCCAAAGGGCCAGACGGATTACCAGGACGTGTACTGCGAGCATGCGCTGCCCAACTAGCAAGTGTCTTCACTGACATTTTCAACCTCTCCCTGTCCGAGTCTGTAATACCAACATGTTTTAAGCAGACCACCATAGTGCCTGTGCCCAAGAGCACTTAAGGTAACCTGCCTCAATGACTACCGACTCGTAGCACTCAAGTCCTACCGACCCGTAGCACTCAGGGCCATCCCCAGGTGGTAAGAGTAGGTAACAACACATCCGCCACACTGATCCTCAACACAGGGACCCCTCAGGGGTGCATGTTCAGTCCCCTCCTGTACTCCCTGTTCACTCATGACTGCACGACTCCAACACCATCTTTAAATTTGCCGATGACATGAGTGGTAGGCCTGATCACCGACAACAACGAGACAGCCTATAGGGAGGAGGTCAGAGACCTGGCCGTGTGGTGCCAGGACAACAACCTCTCCCTCAACGTGACCATCGAGAGAATCCTGATGGGTTGCATCACTGCCTGGTATGACAACTGCTTGGCCTCCGAGGGTAGTGCGTACGGCCCAGTACATCACCGGGGCCAAGCTTCCTGCCATCCAGGACCTTTATACCAGGCGGTGTCAGAGGAAGGCCCTAAAAAATGTCAAATACTCCAGCCACCCTAGTCATAACCTGCTCCACTACAGCCCGGCAATGAGAATGGGGGTGTGCTCGGGCTTCCTTTTCCTGTAGCCCACAATCATCTCCTTTGTCTTGATCATGTTGAGGGAGAGGTTGTTGTGCTTGCACCACACGGTCAGGTCTCTGACCTCCTCCCTATAGGCTGTCTCATCGTTGTCGGTGATCAGGCCCACTGTTGTGTCATCCCTGGCCGTGGAGTCGTGCCTGGCCATGCAGTCATGAGTGAACAGGGAGTACAGGAGGGGACTGAGCATGCACCCCTGAGGGGCCCCTGTGTTGAGGATCAGCGTGGGGGATGTGTTCTTACCTACCCTTACCACCTGGGGGCGGCCCGTCAGGAAGTCCAGGCTCAGAATATACTACTGTGTCCCTGGCAACCAGGGCTATCGTTCAATGCAAACCATTTCGGGCCACGGTGTTCATAGAGCGATTTATAAGCAAAAATGTCAGTCGGATCCAGTACCAAAACCATGCAGGAACCCTAAACAGGGGACTTTACATGGCCGTCTAAGTTAGTGCCATTGATAATGCATGATAGGCCAGGCGCTCCTAGGAGATCCTTTGTAAGAACTGGCAGTGAAACACACAAGCTGCTCTGTGACAGGGCCTCTCAGATGCTATCAGGAAACAGCCGGTTACCCCAAAACTCCTTTGTTCTACTCATTGGTTCTACTCTCTGGAGCAGAGGTAGCCTGGGTCATTTTCACTAGGCACAAAACTGAATAAAACTGAGTGAAACAAGAAGGTCCAATAAGAAATGCTTGTTTTCATTTTCCGTTGCAAAACATCTTGCTACGGTGTGCCCTAATGAACACGACCCAGGTCAGAGACATCTCCTCGAACTGAAAAGAATTGCATGACGATAGTTAGAGGAGTTGGCTAAAGCACAAACAGATAAGACCATGCTAGAGCTGAGACAGTCCTGCTCGGCTCGCCGAACTCAATGACCATTCCAAAGAAGAACTTTAAAGAACACTGATCCTCTGCACTATAGCCCTCCTCAATGACTTAACATGCCTGCCATCAACAGACACAGTTATTGCTTTGAAAGGCAGCTGAATGGTGGGTGCATGTATTCACAGGAATGCTCATAACATTTTCTTTGGGGGGAGATGGGGTCTGAGTGCTAAATACAAAGAGAGTTGCATTCAGTAGGCATGAAAGGGCATGAAACATTTTGAAACGAAGGGAAACAGGGAGGTACCAGCTACCAGAAAGTGTCCAATAAGAAACACTGGTTTTGCCCTAGTGTGCCACACTGAACATGACCCTGGAGAGGGTGTGGCCTGGCGAGTCTTGTCCTTCTTTGTCACGAGTGTAACGTTCTGTGTGATCCCTAGGTGAACCCCTTCCGCCGTACACTGGTTGGCTGATGAGCGTTGTGGAGACCAATCAGCCACTCCCTTTGCCTATGCCTGTCAACGGAGGCTGCTGGGCTCCCCTTGTGGACTACCTCCCTGAAACCATCACTCCTAAGGGACCTCTACACAGGTACACACAAACACACACACACACAGGCACGCACACAAGAGTGTGCAAAGCTGTCATCAAGTCAAAGGGTCTCTACTTTGAAGAATCTCAAATATGAAATATATTTTGTTTTATTTAACCCTTTTTTGCTCACTGCATGGTTTCAAAAAAAATGTACCTTTATTTAACTAGGCAAGTCAGTTAAGAACAAATTCTTATTTTCAATGACAGCCTAGGAACAGTGGGTTAACTGCCTTGTTCAGGGGCAGAACGACAGATTTTACCTTGTCAGTTTACCTACTACATGATTCCATATGTGTTATTTCTATAGTTTAGATGTCTTCACTATTATTCTACAATGTAGAAAACCCCTGGAATGAGTAGGTGTGTCCAAACCTTTGACTGGTACTGTATATTGTTGATATGTGTCTGTAGGTTTAACATCGCAGTGATCTTCATGACTGAGATGGTGGTTGACCACAGTGTGAGAGAAGACTGGGCCCTGCACCTGCCACTGCTGCTCCACGCCCTCTTTCTGGGTATGACAAGCACATACTTTTCAATGAGGAATTACTCAATGAACTGATTCTGAACATGCTCCAACTTGGACACGCTAGAAGGTAGCTGGCAATTTCTTCCAATAGTTTTGCCCCTTTTTACAGATGGAGACAATAGAGTAAGGGAGCAATAATATGAATCCCAACCCTGTGTAGTATTACCATGTTATTCCACTGCTAAAGACACTGTATGTAAGGTTTTACAGTGGGGTCAGAAATTATTGACACCCTTGATAAAGATGAGCAATAATGACTGTATAAAATAAATAATTAAATACTGCGCTATATTGTATGCTCCCAGAATTTGGAAATGATATTATTTTATATTAATACCGTGGCTCAAAGAAAGAGATAGGGGTCAAATGTATTAACACCCCTAAGGATTGTTATAAGTAAAGTAGTCAAAAGTTCAGTATTTGGTCCCATATTCCTAGTACGCAATGACTACATCAAGCTTGTGACTCTACAAACTTGTAGGATGCATTTGCAGGTCATTTTGGTTGATTTTCAGATTATTTCGTCATTATTCACGATTCATTCAAGTAGCATCCACATTAATGTAGAAGTGTTTAGAAAATAGTATTGTTATGTATAATACAAGGTACTCTAAAATGACACAATACATTATTTACCATTAATTTCTATTGGGGACAAAATAAAAACTAAACCTAGGGATGCGCCGATATGATATTTTTGGCCGATACCGATAACTGATATAAAAAAATGTTGCGGCCTTTTAAGCATTCTAGTACAGTTAAATAGTTGAGTCACACACACACATACACACACACTGACCAAAAAGTTATTTTGTTGGCATTTATATCCCCATTGCCAGTAAAACATAATCAAAATGTATTTCTTTCACTTACTTGCTGTGCTGTTTCGTTGTTAATTTGTTCAGCCTCAACCAGGATTTCATCATACATGTCAAGCAGTGAAGTTTCTGCTGTCTGTCCGTGGCCTCTCTTCCTCGGTACGCACTGTCACTGTGTCCGTTTCCAAGTTGTCCAGCTGTGTCTGTAACATTTCACCCTGTTTCTTGTCTGCATCGAAGTAGCGGTCCTTGTACCTAGCATCGACACGGTAAAGAGGCTCAGAGAGAATGCCACTGAATCACTTGTTCACAGCCTCTTGTAGAGTACTTTTGCAAGTTAACCCCACAGCCTGTGTCGGCAGTTTTGTTGAGCAGGCGTTTCAATGCCTTGACAGAGGGTATCACATCTGCTGCAGATGCAGTTGATGAGCTTATTTCTCGAGCCAGTTGTTCGAATGGAGCGAGGAGTGTGTTCATGTTTCAAACATGTTCTCAAATGCCATTGAAATGGCAGCATCGGTATGAGAACCAGCACATTCTTGAGCATGCAATACGGCTTTCCTCAGTACAAAATCCTCGTCGACCCACAGTGCTGTCAGACACAACATGCTCATGGGGCTGACGTCTCTGGTCCAAATGTTAGTCGTGAAGCTAATAGCAGTGACGCCCACAGCAAGTAGCTCATGGATGTGCTTTTAAACAATGTCATCTACCTACGTTATATAGGTATGCACGTCAGCGTTGACATCGGTTTTGCACATCGCCGTTAAACTAGACATCGGGCCAATGCTGATGTTGGCATTTTTAGCTAATATCGTCCGATTCCGATATGCTTACCGATATATCGTGCATCCCTAACTAAAACTAAAACAAACTGCAAATGCATCCAATGAGTTTGTAGAGTCACAAGCTTGATGTAGTCATTGCATGTGTCGTGTCTTTGGGCATCATTAACTTGAAGTCATGTTTATCAAATAACTCTGTAATTATTATTACGTGATTAACTGATTAATCGTGTAACTGTAATTAACTAGGAGGTCGGGGCACCAAGGAAAATATTCAGATTACACAGTTATAATTTTCCTAATATAACTGTCAGATATTATAACATTATATTATATGATCTGATCTATTATCTCCTTGTTTTAATGATGTGTTATTACCTCGCGTCCAGTCTCATTCCAAACGTCGTAAATTGTTGTTATCTGCACGAACCCAGTCTTCACTAAGTCATCCATACATCAATTGTCTTAAAATCATTTATTTACTAAACTAAGTAATTCACAGAAAGCATACAAAACAGTAGGTATCGTTATAAAGCAATGATAAAAGAATGTGCCCTAGTGGGCTAAACCGGCATGGCGGCTTGTTAAACAAAGGGTGATAAGGGTCAGCTGAGACGGCACAACAGAGTTGATAAATATTAACAATTGATATGCTTATCCTTTTGTATTAAAATTGTAAATTGTATTAGTATGAAATAATGTCCCTATTTCTTTGAGCATACAATACAGCTCAGTATTTGAGTTATTTATTTTATACAGTAATTATTGCTGATCTTTATCAAGGGTGTCAAACATTTTGGACCCCACTGTATCTGCTGTCACTGTATTATGATGTATTTTTTTCACCACCAGGCATGGATCACTACCGTCCCGAGGTGTTTGAGCACAGCAAGCGTCTCCTCCTGCACCTACTCATCACGCTGTCCTGCAACCGCAACTTCCAGAATATCGCCTCCGTCCTGCTGCAGACACGAGAGGTCAATAGCAGCAAGACCTTGACCAGCAAGTCAAGCTACCAGACTGAATATTTCACTACTACAGGTAGTACACAGTACAGAATAGATTCCTGGGCAGTGTACATTAGGGAATGCAACTGAAAATGTTTTTAAACATGTGTGGTCTAAATCGAAGTTGATGTTTTAAAACTATAACAATTAAAATAACCATCTGCAATACATGTCATTAGTTCTGAGATGGTGGTTTCCAAACAGATTTTTATGCAGTGATTTGAAAAAAAAAAAAAAAGTTTAAATGAAAAATGGAAATGAGCATTTCTTATTGGACAACTTCTAGTAGTCCCTACCTGTTTCATCCCGTTTTGTGCCGAATGAACATGACCCAGTGCATTTGACTGTCAACAGATGCTGTTTACTTTGGAGTTGGGATACACAGTGCTTTTGAGCTCTGCTGTCGAATAGACGCGTTTTTTCCGTATTTTAGTTATTTGGATTGAATCGAGAACTATTCCTGTTACTCATTCCTTAGGCCATTAAGATAATTTAATGCCATTTTGATTGGAGTGCATCAGAAAGGATTATTGGTAAATGTTGTCACTGCATATGTCATTCGGGAGTTAATAGTGTCTAACGATGGGACAAGTGTAGCTAAAAGCTGCAAATGCATTTCTCACTTTAGTAAAAAAAACTCTCATTTCAATTCAATGTAACTGTATTTATCCCCTCGCATTGTCAAAACATTTATTTGTTCAATGCTGTATATTCTGCCTATTTGTAAAAAAGTATATACATATACTGAACAAAAATATAAATGCAACATGTAAAGTGTTGGTCCCATGTTTCATGAGCTAAAATAAAAGGTTCCAGAAATTTCCACACCCACAAAAAGCCCACACATTTTGAGCACAAATTTGTTTACATCCCTGTTAGTGAGAATTTCTCCTTTGCCAAGATAATCCATCCACCTGACAGGAGTGACATATCAAGAAGCTAATTAAACAGCATGATCATTACACAGGTAAAATGTGCAGTTTTGTCACACAACACAATGCCACAGATGTCTCAAGTTGAGGGAGCGTGCAATTGGCATGTTGACTGCAGGAATGTCTACCAGAGCTGTTGCCAGATAATTACATTTTTATTTATCTACCATAAGCTGCCTCAAACGTCATTTTAGAGAATTTGGCAGTATGTCCAACCGGTCTCACAACCGCAGACCACGTGTAACCACGCCATCCCAGGACCTCCACATCCGGCTTCTTCCCCTGCGGGATCTTCTGAGACCAGCCACCTGGACAGCTGATGAAACTGTAGGTTTGCACAACCAAAGACTTTCTGCACAAACTGTCAGAAACCATCTCAGGGAAGCTCATCTGCGTGCTCATCATCCTCACCAGGGTCTTGACCTGACTGCAGAAGGGCAAATTCCCATCTTCGAAGGTCACTGGCACGCTTGAGAAATGTGCTCTTCACGTGGGAATCCTGGTTTTAACTATACCGGGTAGATGGCAGACAGCGTGTATGGCGTCGTGTGGCGAGTGGTTTGCTGATGTCAACGTTGTGAACAGAGTGCCCCATGGTGGCCGTGGGGTTATGATGAGGGCAGGCATAAGCTACGGACAACGAACACAATTGCATTTTATCGATGGCTATTTGAATGCACAGAGATAACGTCACACCGATCCTGAGGCCCATTGTCGTGCCATTCATCGGCCGCAAGGACCTATACACAATTCCTGGAAGCTGAAAATATCCCAGTTCTTCCATGGCCTGCATACTCACCAGTTATGTCACCCATTTAGCATGTTTGGGATGCTCTGGATCAATGTGTATGACAGCATATCCCAGTTCCCACCAATATAGATCAACTGAATGTGAAGGAGATGTATCGCGCTGCATGAGGCAAATGGTGGTCACACCAGATACTGGCTGGTTTTCTGATTCACCACTACATTTCTTTTGGTATCTGTGACCAACAGATATCTGTATATGCAGTCATGTGAAATCCATAGATTAGAGCCTAATTAATTTATTTTAATTTCATGATTTCCTTATATGAACCATAACTCTGTAAAATGTTGCGTTTATATTTTTGTCTATTAAAAAAAAGAAATTGCTCTAAAAAAATAAAGGGATTTTCCATTTTATCAAACTGACCATCTTAGGCAGACAGCCTTGTGGTTCTATGGGGGTCTATGGGAGGGAGCGTAGCACTGGACACATTGCTCTTATCCATGGTTAATCTTAGTACAGGCATCAGCAGGGAATGGCTTGCATTCCTTATCAAATCAAATGTTATTTGTCATATGCGCTGAATACAACAGGTGTAGACTTTACCATGAAATGCTTAGTTACAAGCCATTAACCAACAATGCAGTTCAAGAAATTGAGTTAAGAAAATATTTACTAAATAAGTTTAAAAAAATTAATAAAGTAAATCAAATAACAATAAAGAGGCTATATACCGGGGGTACTGTTACCGAGTCGATGTGCAGGGGTACTGCTTAGTCGAGGTAATTTGTTCATGTAGGTAGGGGTAGTAACTATGCATAGATAATAAACAGTGAGTTGCAGCAGTGTAAAAACAGGGGGGGGGGGGGGTCAATGTAAATAGTCTGGGTGGCCATTTGATTAATTGTTCAGCAGTCTTATGGCTTGGGGGTAGAAGCTGTTAAGGACCCTTTTGGTCCTAGATCTGGCGCTCCGGTACCGCTTGCCGTGTGGTAGCAGAGAGAACAGTCTAGGACTTGGGTGACTGGAGTCTTTGACATTTTTTAGGCCTTCCTCTGACACCACCTAGTATATAGGTCCTGGATGGCAGGAAGCTTGGCCCCAGTGATATACTGGGCCTTACGCACTACCTTCTGTAGCGCCTTACGGTCAGATGCCGAGTAGTTGCCATACCAGGCAGTGATGCAACTGGTCAGGATGCTCTCGATGGTGCAGTTGTAAAACTTTTTGAGGATCTGGGGACCCATGCCTTTTCCTGAGGGTGAAAAGGTGTTGACGTGCCCTCTTCATGACTGTCTTGGTGTGTTTGGACCATGATAGTTCATTGGTGATGTGGACACCAAGGAACTTGAAACTCGACCCTCTCCTCTACAGCCCCGCCAATGTTAATGGGGGTCTGCTCGGCCCGCCTTTTCCTGTAGTCCACGATCAGCTCCTTTGTCTTGCTCACATTGAAGGAGAGGTTGTTGTCCTGGCACCACACTGCCAGGTCTCTGACCTCCTCCTTATAGGCTGTCTCATCATTGTCTGTGATCAGGCCTAGCACTGTTTTGACGTCAGCAAACTTAATGGTGTTGGAGTCGTGTTTGGTCACACAGTCGTGGGTTCACAGGGTGTACATGAGGGGACTAAGCACGCAACCCTGAGGGGCCCCCGTGTTGAGGATCAGCGTGGCAGATGTGTTGTTGCCTACCCGCACCACCTTGGGGTGGACCGTCAGGAAGTCAAGATCCAGTTGCAGAGGGAGGTGTTTACTCCCAGGGTCCTTAGCTTAGTGATGAGCTTTGTGGGCACTATGGTGTTGAATGCTGAGCTGTAGCCAATGAACAGCATTCTCACATAGGTGTTCCTTTTGTCCAGGTGGGAAAGGGCAGTGTGTAGTACGATTGAGATTGCGTCATCTGTGGATATGTTGGGGCGGTATGCGAATGGGAGGGGCTCTGGGGTTTCCGGGATGATGGTGTTGATGTGAGCCTTGACCAGCCTTTCAAAGCACTCCATGGCTACCGACATGAGTGCTAAGGGGCAGTAATCATTTAGGCAGGTTACCTTTGCTTCCTTGGGCACAGGGACTATTGTGGTCTGCTTGAAACATGTTGGTATTACAGACTCGGTCAGGGAGAGGTTGAAAATGACAGTGAAGACACTTGCTAGTTGGTCCGCGTATACTTTGAGTAGACGTCCTGGTCATCTGTCTGGCCCCGCAGCTTTGTGAATGTTTAAAGGTCTTGCTCACATCTTTGATCACCGTGATCACACAGTCGTCTGGAACAGCTGGTGCTGTCATGTATGCTTCAATATTGCTTGCCTCAACGCGAGCATAAAAGGCATTTAGCTTGTCTGGTAGGCTTGCGTCACTGGGCAGCTCGTCCGTAATAGTTTGCAAGCCCTGCCACATCCGAGGAGCGTCAGAGCCGGTGTAGTACGATTCAATCTTAGTCCTGTATTGATACTTTGCTGGTGGTTCGTCTGAGGGCATAGCGGGATTTCTTATAAGCGTCTGGATTATAGTCCCGCTCCTTGAAAGCGGCAGCTCTAACCTTTAGCTTGGTGCGGATGTTGCCTGTAATCCATGGATTCTGGTTGGGATATGTATGTACAGTCACTGTGGGGACGACATCGTCGATGCACTTATTGATGAAGCCGGTGTCTGAGGTGGTATACTCCTCAATACCATTGGATGAATCTCGGAACTTAAATATTCCAGTCTGTGCTAGAAAAACAGTCCTGTAGCGTAGCATCCGCACCATCTGACCACTTCTGTATTGAGTGAGTTATTGGTACTTCCTGCTTTAGTTTTTGCTGGTAAGCAGGAATTAGGAGGATGGAATTATGGTCAGATTTGCCAAATGTAGGGCGTGGGAGAAAGAAACCGTGGTAGTAGCCTGGCCAGCAACAATCCTATGTACTGAAGCAGACATCTAAAATCCTAATTAAAGCATTCCATTACCTTATTCATATCCTCTTGCCCAAAAAGGGGCCATCTACCAAGGCAGGGTTAGGCATGCTGCAAGGATAGGTTCATTCCCCGCTTTAATTTGTTTTGCCATGTCTAGAAAGCTACATATTCAACCAGTGGCGGTTGGTGCCGTTTAAGATGAGGGAGGATGATATTATTTCTTATTTCTATTACAGCATATTGGATGACAGTCATTCATATTCCATTCACCCAGCTCAATGTAACATCGATAGGTTTAAGCTACTAAATGATACTTCAATTTTCCCTGTACGCATCATGAGTTTGCTACAACCTAGCCTATGAATGAAAGTTTACAACGTAGGTGCACACAGAGAGAATTTTGACTAATCAAGGTGACAGACAGTAACACATTCAATACCGCCTTGCACATGCTTGCCTGCATCTAGCTGATCTAGGGTGTAATCATTAGTCCAACAGTTGCAAATTAAAGTTTCTATTGGACAAAGTCAGGTATGTTTATCCCCGTTTTGTTCCGTTTGCTTCCATTTAAGAAAATGTTTTCAACAGTGTCGGCGGAATGAATAGTACACCCCTGGTCACACGCAAACAGTTCACTTTCATAGCAGCCACATAAAAACAGCATGATCACTTTGCTCGTTTTATATATAATTCCTTCTCGCAACTATCTACGCGCTTTCCTCCTCTCACCTTTTCCCTTAGTTTGTGGACTTCATTGCACAACACATCAGCTGTCTGTGACCAGGCGAAAAAACCTTTCCAAGCAAACCTTCATATCATGACCGTTAACCGCAACACACAGCCTACATTGTTGTCATGTCATAGGCAACTAGAACTACTAGAAGTAACGCGTCAGTAAACCTGCTAAAATCATGCAGTACAGTGTACAGTCAGAAAGCAGTTAAGCAGTTACACCGGTGGGCCAAGGTGGCAATAAATTAGTAAAACCAAAGCTTACCTTGACTTGAAAGAGTTCCAGTGTTGGATAGCCATAGCCAGCTAGCTAATATAGCATCCCTCTATGTTTGAGCCGGGTGTTTGAGTAAGCTTATCTAGCTAGCTGCATAAGAAGATTAGTAGTAACACCGGCGGGCCCCGATGGCAATACATTGACTTGGAAGAGTTCCAGTACTGGATAGCCATAGCCAGCTAGCTAATATAGTATCCCTCTATGTTTGAGCTGGGTGTTTGAGAGAGCTAAACTAGCTAGCTGCATTTGCTAGCTAAGTGAAAGTAAAAAAATATACAACCAAATATAGCTATCTTTCTTGCTCTTGCTCTCTCTCTCTTTCTCTATTTCTCTCTCTGCTCCTTAATTGTGTTCAAAACTGTTCAACTATTGTCTTTCTCTCTCTCTGAGTCAACTACTCACCACATTTTATGCACTGCAGTGCTAGCTAGCTGTAGCTTAAGCTTTCAGTACTAGATTCATTCTCTGATCCATTGATTGGGTGCACAGCATCCCAGTTCATGCTGCAAGAGCTCTGATAGGTTGGAGGACGTCCTCCGGAAGTTGTCATAATTACTGATTAAGTCTATGGAAGGGGATGAGAACCATGAGCCTCCTAGGTTTTGTATTGAAGTCAATGTACCCAGAGGACAGAATCTAGCTGTCCTCCGGCTAAACCGGCTACAACAGAGTGCTGCTGAGACTACTGTAGTACTTCATTGCAAACAGTGTGTTTAAATCAATTATTTGGTGACGGAAATATATTTAGTATAGTTTATGTAAAAAGGATAACTTTGATTCAATATATTTATTTTAATATAATTCACTGAGGATGGTCCTCTCCCTTCCTCCTTTGAGGAGCCTCCACTGTATTCAACAGAGGACTACTTATCCTCTTGTTAAAAAAAATATATGGTGATAGCATTATTATTTTATGACATACTTGACTCGATAAAGAAAACTTCACTTGACCTGACTAGGGACCAGCTGGTTTCTTGTATTTACTAGTTGTAATATAGAAAAACAGAGCATAGAGTTCACCTCACACCTTGCTACATTGGATTCACAACAGGAGCAGTCAGGAAGTTATGTGAAACCACAAAACGTACCCCTGTTAACTGGGTGCTGTTCATTAAACACGGTTTTGAAGTTCACATTGCACCTCCTCTGTTTCAAAGTGTTTCCTCCTGTCTTGTGCCTTCTGAACAGTCCCTATTGTGACTCCTCTCCTTCTTCCTCTCTCTCTTTCCCTCTCTCTCTCCCCTTCTCCCTTTCCCTCTCCCCTCCCCCTCCTCTCATCCCTCTCTCATCCCTCTCCCCTCTCCCTTCCTCATCTTCTTCATCTTCTTCCTCTCCTTCCCTCTCCCACGCCCTCTCCCTCCCAGGTGGGATGGACTTCCTGCGAGAGGGCCAGGCATCCCCAGTACCAGACTCTGGCCTCAGCTCCTCGTCCACCTCTTCCAGCCTCAGCCTGGGAGGCAGCACCTCCAACCTGCCCCATATCTCCTCCCAGGAGGCGGAGGAGCTGAAGAGCCCCTCAGAGACGGACGAGAAGACCAACAAGCTGATTGAGTTCCTCACCACCAGGTAGGTGGACCACGGACTGAAGGACGTACAATCCGACGAACAGGCAGGCAGGCAGAGAGTCGGCCAGACAGACAAACAGGCAGTTGGCCAACCAGTCAGTCACATAGTATGTACCACTACCAACAGACAGATACTCGCACATGCATGCACAAACACACCGATTTGAGTGGAACACTAGAACTTCATTACCTCTTTATCCTGGCAAGGGCAAACCGAAATATCATTTGCAGGCCTTCATTTTGAAGATTTTTTGTTATCGATACATGGCCATGCAATTTCATGTCAGTTTAATCAACTTGATGTCAGTGTGTGAGAACAGGGAGCCAACTCCTGACATCCCACGCCACCTAGTGGTCTAGTGTGGCTAACACAACAACAAACGTGTCATTGTTGTAGTAGCAACACCACCGTAGCTCCACTTTGCTCTGCGGTAAAGTTTCCCCTAGGTAAAGATCTAGGATCAGTTCCCCTCCCATCCTAACCTTAACCATTAGTAAGGACAATTCTAAACTGACCCAAGATCAGCGTCTAGGGGCAACTTCGCCCTACACCAACATACTGTAGGTATACTTCTGTTTGAATTATACATTTGTTATCCTCTCTATGATATCATAGTCGTTTGTAAAACAATTATGTTATTGTTTTCCAGGGCCTGTGGCCCCATGTGGTGTCACGAAGCTATCTCACCCAAGAACCAGACCTCAAAAAGCACGGAGCAGCTTGTCAACTTTCTGCATTACGTGGTGTCGGTGTTCAAAGAGTCCAAATCAGGTAATCCTCCCCAAGAGTCTAGCGCTCTTCTACACCTTACCACACTACATTCTTTCACCTATTGCCTTGTAAAAGCGTAGTCTGACTCCTACCAACGGTAGACATCAGTGTGCGTGTGTGTCTGTGTCTGTGCGTGCATGTATGTGTATTTGCGAACATGCATGTGTGCGTGCGTGCCTGCGTGCCCATGCTTTGTGCATGTGTGTCTCATACCTCTCATGTGTGGGCCAGACTTCCACCTGGAGCAGCAGTTGAGTGACATAGCTCTGCAGATGGGTCTGTGTAGCTTGTCACGCCACTACGCCGGGAGGTCCTTCCAGGTGGTTCGGGGGCTGCGGCAGCCATTCTCGGCCCACGCCGTATTCGACCTGCTCTCGCGACTGGTGGAGGTGGTGGGGGAGCACGGGGAGGAAGTACAGGTGTGTGTGGGCGGAGGGAACGGGGGAGTGTGTGTGTGTGTGTGTGAGAGAGAGAGATGTGGGCTTGGATGGTTGTGCAGATACCCAGTTTTAATGTCCTCCTGCTCTTCTAGGGTTATGTTATGGAAGTGTTGCTCACCTTAGAGTCTGTGGTGGACAACCTGGCTGAATGTCTCAAGAACAATGACCTAATGGCTATCCTGAACAGGTTGGTTTGCAGATCACCTTTGCTGACAGCATGACTTTAAAACAAATGTATTAACAGAGACACTTAGAAATGTAGCTAGATTGGGATACAGAGGGATACAGTACATAAATTACATTGCCAACGAACTGCTGCCTCCAGGGGCATGTGGTCTGGGGGTGGAAGCACTACCACTAGATCAGGTAATGGATCTTTATATTAGCCTGGAACCCACACTGTTCTGGCTGTAAGAATGGCTGTAATTACTGGCGTTATAAAACGAGAATTAGTCAGCAAATGGATCACCTTCAACCAATCAGAAGGCCAAATCTTTTAATGTTCTCCAAACACAACATAAGCTAAACCCGCCCATAGTTGCTAAGAGGACACTGATTGGACTAGCTACTTTCAAGCCTGTCCAAGTGCCCCTTTATTGGAGAAAGTTCAGACTGAATCAGTAAAGTGAACCAATAGTGAAACAGAAAGTAGTAGCTGCAGCAACAAATCACATTTTATTGGTCACATACACATGGTTAGCAAATGTTATTGAAAGTGTAGAGAAATGCTTGTGCTTCGAGTTCCGACAGTGCAGCAATATCTAACAATTCCACAACAAATACCTAATGGAATAAGGAATGGAACAGAATAAGAATATATAAATATATAGTAGCTGTAAGTAGTAGCTGCATAAACAGAGTTCACACATCTATTATCACTTACAACCTTACAACCCAGCATCCAAAGATGTTTGTTCAAACAATTTAGAGTTGAGTACGCCAATCCTTTATTAGGTATTTGTATGCCAGGTTGTTAAGGGTTTCAACTCAACGCTAGTCTCTTATTGGCTCTCCAGGGCATCCTCCCCAGACTTCCTGACCAATGGGAAGCTGGTGTCCAACAGGAAGAGCACGGGGCAGCTGAACCTGTTCCAGCAGGGCCTGGGGACAGCCGAGCGCAGCCGCCACCAGAGGAGCTACTCCGTCCCCAAGAAGTTTGGTGAGGCTGACCGCTCATCCGACCCTCCTCGCAGCGCTACACTGGACCGTATCCAGGCCTGCACCCAGCAGGGAGGGCTGACCAAGAACCGCAGGTAGGGGACAGCAAGTAGCCTAGTAGACTACAGCAGTTTTTATTAATCCTTTCATTTGGCATCTCCCAGTCGTTTTGAGGTCATGTTCATTAGGATACACCTTGGCAAAACGTTTAATGAAAAATTGGCAAAGGCTTGGGGGTGCCACAAGGGGCATCTATTGGGATAGAAAGCCTAAAAGAAATAAACACATTGCTCTCCTCCGCAGTCCGTCCTCTTCCAAAGAGCCCCTGAGTGACCCGGCCAACGTCAACCACCCGTCCAACCTGCTGGCCACCATCTTCTGGGTGGCTGTGTCCCTGATGGAGTCAGACTTTGAGTTTGAGTACCAGATGTCCCTGCGGCTGCTCCTCAAGCTGCTGGCCCATGTGGCCCTGGACAAGCAGGAGAACAGGGAGCGGCTGGAGAAGCTGCAGGGCCAGCTGAGGTGGAGCGGCTTCGCCGGACTCCAGCAGCTGCTCCTCAAGGGCTTCACGTCCACTTCCACCACCGACCTCACCCTGCACATCTTCTGCCAGCTCACGCCTGTCTCGCGGGTGCCTGTGGTGGACACCTCACAAGCCATAGGTAGGTTATCTGTAGTCCTGTGTGACTCAATTGGTAAAGCATGGCACTTGCAACGATATGGTCAATGCTTAAATTCCAACCCATATTATAAATGCATGCGCACATGACTGGATGTCTCTTTGGATAACAGCGTCTGCTAATTGGTATATACAGTATATACAGTGGGGTCCGAAATAATTGACACCCTTGATAAAGATAATGACTGTATAATATAAATAATTATAGTACTGAGCTACAGTTGAAGTTGGAAGTTTACATACACCTTAGCCAAATACATTTAAACTCATTTTTTCACAATTCCTGACATTTAATCCTAGTAAAAATTCCCTGTTTTAGGTCAGTTAGGATCAGCGCTTTATTTTAAGAATGTGAAATGTCAGAATAATAGTAGAATTATTTATTTCAGCTTTTATTTCTTTCATCATATTCACAGTGGGTAAGAAGTTTACATATACTCAATTAGTATTTGGTAGCATTGCCTCAAACAATTTAAACTTGGGTCAAACACTTCAGGTAGCCTTCCACAAGCTGAAGTTGGCTGAAATGTGGCCCATTCCTCCTGACAGAGCTAGTGTAACTGAGTCAGGTTTGTAGGCCTCCTTGCTGTGACCGACCGGCTCAAATCGGTCTTATGGAGCAAAATTTGAAATTGTGTTTTTTACATTCGATAAAAGTAGAGACTCAGAGCTACAAAATGGTATATCATACACTACAGTTGAGGAACATAGGGAAAGTAATTTTGCTTTTAAAGTTGATGAACTTGTTAACTCACTTTTGAGTGTTTTGGTACTAATGGCGAGCCCTTCTTTGTCTACAGCCATTCAGCATTGTTCACAGCCTCTTAAGCTTTAGCCACACCCATCTCTTTAAGGGTTGATCCGAGCGTTCTGTACTAACAGCAGCAGTCAAGCACCCAAGCTAACTTGCTAGCTACAGTACCAGTCAGAAGTTTGGACACACCTACTCATTCTAGGGTTTTTCTTTATTTTTTTGATTTTCTACATTGTAAAAAATAGTAAAGACATCAACACTATGAAATAACACATATGGAATCATGAAGTAACCAAAAAAGTGCATACAATAATATATTTTATATTTGAGATTCTTCAAAGTAGCCACCCTTTGCCTTGATGACAGCTTTGCACACTCTTGGCATTCTCTCAACCAGCTTCATGAGGTAGTCACCTGGAATGCATGTCAATTAAAAGTTCATTTGTGGAATTTCTTTCCTCCTTATTGCATTTGAGCCAATCAGGTGTGTTGTGACAAGATAGGGGTGGTATACAGAATATAGCCCTATTTGGTAAAAGACCAAGTCCATATTATGGCAAGAACAGCTCAAATAAGCAAAGAGAAATGACAGTCCATCATTGCTTTAAGACATGAAGGTCAGTAAATGCGGAAAATGTCAATAACTTTTAACGTTTCTTCAACTGCAGTCACAAAAACCATCAAGTGCTATGATTAAACTGTCTCTCATGAGGACTGCCACAGGAAAGGAAGACTCAGAGTTACCTTTGCTGCAGAGGATAAATTTATTTGAGTTATCAGCTTCAGAAATTGCATCTCAACATCAACTGTTCAGAGGAGACTGCGTCAATCAGGCCTTCATGGTCGAATTGCTGCAAAGAAACCACTACTATAGGACACCAATAAGAAGAAGAGACTTGCTTGGTCCAAGAAACATCAGCAATGGACATTAGACCGGTGGAAATCTGTTCTTTGGTCTGATGAGTCCAAATTTGAGATTTTTGGTTCCAACCGCCGTGTCTTTGTGAGACGCAGAGTAGGTGAACGGATGATCTCTGCATGTGTGGTTCCAACCGTGAAGCATGGAGGAGGAGTGATGGTGCTTTGCTGCTGACACTCAGTGATTTATTTCAAATTCAAGGCACACTTAACCAGCATGGCTACCATAGCATTCTGCAGTGATACGCCATCCCATCTAGTTTCCTCTTAGTGGGACTATAATTTGTTTTTAAACAGGACAATGACCCAACACACCTCTAGGCTGTGTAAGGGCTATTTGACCAAGACGGAGAGTGATTGAGTGTTACATCAGATGACCTGGCCTCCACAATCCAGCCAGCCTCCACCCAATTGAGATGGTTTGGGATAAGTTGGACCACAGAGTCAAGGAAAAGAGGGTAACAAGTGTGACAGCCCCTCCCTGCTCTGTCTACTGGGTTTTGTTGTGCTTACTTCATGCAGGAGATCGGTGGGCAGAGTAGGAGGGGTGGGCGGAGCTGGGAGGGTCGTCAGTGCTGATGGGGCATACCTGTGAAAGCTCAGCTGTGGCATAAAGCCACTGTTTCCACATTCAGCAAGAGATTCCTCTCTCCATTCATACCTTTGGTTGTTTCGTTGTGGCTTTGACAGTTGATACCTAATTTGCTGACCTTCATGCCTCATCTGATTATTGTTGTGTGTTTTATTTATGGAATAAATTCATTTTGTTATTCCTTTACTCAGTGTGTGGTTTCCCATTGTTTGTTACAATCTTGAGCCAGGTTGTAACACAAGTGCTCAGCATATATGGGAACTCCTTCAAGATTGTTGTAAAAGCATTCCAGGTGAAGCTGCTTGAGAGAATGCCAAGACTGTGCAAAGCTGTCATCAAGGCAAAGGGTGGCTCCTTTGAAGAATCTAAAATGTAAAATATATTTAGATTTGTTTAACACTATTGGCTACTACGGTGCATGATTCCAAAGGTGTTATGTCATAGTTTGTCTTCACAATTATTCTACAATGTAGAAAATTTTAAAAATAAAGTAAAACCCTTTAATGTGTAGGTGTGTCCAAACTTTTGACTGGTACTGTACTTCCAGACACAAATGACAGAACAGCTCACTGAACATTACTCACACTATGTCACGTCCTGACCATAGAAATATGTTATTTTCTATGTAGAGTAGGTCAGGGCGTGACAGTTTTTTTCTATGTTTTCTATCTCTATGTTGTCAGGTTCTAGTTTTCTATTTCTATGTTGGGGTTTTGTTTGGGATGATCTCCAATTCGAGGCAGCTGGTCCTTGTTGTCTCTAATTGGAGATCATACTTAAGTAGGGTTTTTTTTCCACCTGGGTTTGTGGGAGAATATCTTTGAGTCAGTGTATGTTTCACCTCTGCGTCACGGTTTGTTGTTTTTGTTATTCAGTTTATTTATATGTATTGCATAGTTTCACAGTGTAAATAAAATGTGGAACAACACACACGCTGCACTTTGGTCCGCTCCTCCTTTCGACAACCGTGACAGAATCTCCCACCACCAAAGGACCAAGCAGCGTGCCCGGGAGAAACAAGAAGGGACTTGGGAGGAAATTCTGGATGGGAAAGGACCCTGGAGTCAGACTGGGGAGTATCACCGTCCGAAAGAGGAGATTGAGGCAGCGAAGGCGGTGCGGCGATATTACGAGGCACTATACCAGCCACGAGGCAAGTGCGAGAGGCAGCCCCCGGGGAGATTGGCAGAGGCACACGGGGAGATTGGCAGAGATTGGCAGAGGCACACGGGGAGATTGGCAGAGTCAGGTTGGAGACCTGAGCCAACTCCCCGTGCTTACTGTGGGGAGCGAGTGACAAAGCAAGCACAGTGTTATGCGGTGATGCGCACTGTGTCGCCAGTGCGCATTCACAGGCCGGTGCGATCTGTGCCCGCGCCCCGCAGTTGTCGAGCTAGGTTGAGCATTCAGCCAGGACGGGTTGTGCCAGCTCTACGCTCAAGATCTCCACTGCGCCTCCACGGCCCAGTATATCCTGTGCCTGCCCCACGTACCCGGCCTCCGGTGAGTCTATTCAGCCTGGTACGCCCTGTGCCTGCTCCTCGCACTTGCCCCGAGGTGCGTGTTACCAGTCTGGCGCCACCTGTGCCAGCCCCACGCATCAGGCCTCCAGTGCGCCTGCCCAGTCCGGGGTGTCCTGTTTCTGCTTCCCGCACTCGCCCTGAGGTGCGTGTTACTAGTCTGGCGCCACCTGTGCCAGCCCCACGCATCAGGCCTCCAGTGCGCATTCCCAGTCCAGAGCTTCCGGCGACAGTTCCCAGTCCAGAGCTTCCGGCGACAGTTCCCAGTCCAGAGCTTCCGGCGACAGTTCCCAGTCCAGAGCTTCCGGCGACAGTTCCCAGTCCAGAGCTTCCGGCGACAGTTCCCAGTCCAGAGCTTCCGGCGACAGTTCCCAGTCCAGAGCTTCCGGCGACAGTTCCCAGTCCAGAGCTTCCGGCGACAGCTCCCAGTCCAGAGCTTCCGGCGACAGTTCCCAGTCCGGAGCTTCCGGCGACGTTTTACAGTCCGGAACCTCCGGCGACGGCCCGCAGTCCGGAACCTCCCGAGACGGCCCGCAGTCCGGAACCTCCCGAGACGGCCCGCAGCCCGGAACCTCCGGCGGCGGTCCGCAGCCCGGAACCTCCGGCGGCGGTCCGCAGCCCGGAACCTCCGGCGGCGGTCCGCAGCCCGGAACCTCCGGCGGCGGTCCGGGGGTTACGCCCCGAACCGGAGCCACCTCCTCTGTTGGAGGATCTGCGGGATGTGAAGGTTATGTGTACTGCACCAGAGCCACCATAGACAGTAGTTACCCACCCTACCCTCCCTTTCTTTTGGGGGGGGGGTTGTTGTTGTTTTGTTTTTTGTTTAGGTGCGGTCGGAGTCCGCACCTTTGGAGGGGGGGGACTGTCACGTCCTGACCATGGAAAGATGTTATTTTCTATGGTAGAGTAGGTCAGGGCGTGACGGGTGGTTTTTCTATGTTTTCTATCTCTATGTTGTCAGGTTCTAGTTTTGTATTTCTATGTTGGGTTTTGTTTGGGCTGATCTCCAATTAGAGGCAGCTGGGTTTTTTTCCACCTGGGTTTGTGGGAGATTATCTTTGAGTCAGTGTATGTTTCACCTCTGCGTCACGGTTTGTTGTTTTTGTTATTCAGTTTATTTATATGAATTGCATAGTTTCACAGTGTAAATAAAATGTGGAACGACACACACGCTGCACTTTGGTCCGCTCCTCCTTTTGACAACCGTGACACACTAGCAGAGCTCGCTAGGCTGTTATGTTATCCAGAACGTTGGTGACTGCAACTGTGCTGTCAGATTGTCTGTTCGTAAATTCAGAGCGTTTTGCTCTCGGAGCGTTCAGAGCTATCACTGGATGCTCTGACCGATAAGTAGGGTTGATCATAGGGTTGATCGTTCGTAAATGATTCAGTTATTCTGCACTCTGGCACACTCAGACGACATGTATTTTGTGAAGACATGTAGCTAGCTAGTTAGCTAGCTAGCTAAACAATGAACCATAATCCCAACTCATGACGTTACTACCCTGCATGAATCTGCAGGTAGCTAACCAACCAGGTTCAATGTTAGTTAGCTAACATTAGGCTATAACTAGTCAAGCAAATGGCTCTGAGATATGAATTATAAGGTCATACACGTAACTTTAGCTAGCGAGCCAGCCAGATAACATTAGCTAGCTAACATTACACGAACTTGAAATGAAACCACTTTCTGTTAAAATTAGAAACGTGTAATATCTGAAAATGTTGCTAGCTAGACTATCTTACCTGTATACATCATGGATGGACAAGTCTCCTGTCGGATGCCATGGTTGCACTTAGTTTGAAGATGTAATCCAGAGACAGGTGTAAAATATATGGGTTCCCGAGTGGCGCAGTGGTCTAAGACACTGCTTCTCAGTGCAAGAGGTGTCATTGCAGTACCTGGTTCAAATCCAGACTGCATCTGATCCGACCGTGATTGGGAGTCTCATGGAGTGGCGCTCAATTGGCCCAGCGTTGCCCGGGGTAGGCTGTCATTGTAAATAAGAATTTGTTCTTTACTGACTTGCCTAGTTAAATAAAAAGGTATTTTCTCCATCTCCTTAGCTATCATAATCGAATTCCACTGATTTCAATATTCGGTCCTCCAGAAAGTGGAGAGCATACACGTAACGTTAGCTAGCGAGCCAGCCAGCTAACTTTAGCTAACAGTACACTTTAACTTGACATAGGTTTATTCAGTTTTACTACATGATAAAAAAAAATGTAAAGACCCGTTAGACAGGATTACTTAGACATCGACCAGCTCAAATAGACAGAAGCATGCTATATGGCAGATCAATCCAAACTCATCTCTCGGCATGTCCAGCCCACTCATTATCTCAGCCAATCATGGCTAGCGGGAAGGTTGCTGGCTTTTTCTGTGACTAAACCAACTGGTTCGTAATTTACAATTTTATTCGCATTTACAGATGGCGTACAAGTTTGATAATAAGGCACAAAAAGGTTTATGTTCAAACGGCTCTCCTGTGAAGTAGCGACCCACAACATAAGCCTAGTTTCCTGAAACGGGTCACATTTTTATTAAAGTTTTACAAAATGTACATCAATGTAAGTACAAAGACTTTACCATATCCCAACCACCTTTACTCCCTTCACACATCCACCCCCCAACCCCTCCCTACCTGTCCATCTCACCTCATTCCACCCACCCCAACCCCATCCCAACAACCCACCCTAATCACCCCATATACCCAACCCACCCCACACCCTCCCTCAGTTCGGGTCCTAGAAAACATAATTCTACAGAGATATCACAACAAATAAACAAACAAACAAGAACACTGGAAAAATATGAATTGTCTCACCTACAAACAACTCAATACAGATTCAAGGTACAGAAAGTGGAGCAACAGAAATGTAAATAAATGATCAGACAAACTTGCTTGGACTGGATAGCATTATATTGATGACTGTACCAATTATGTAATGACTACTGGTAATGCCTACTGGGAAACCTTAAAGCATCTCATCAGAGGGGAGCCTCTGCAAGCCATTAAAGTATGATATAAATGGTTGCCATTTTCTAACAAATGTATCATTGGAACCCCTAAGAGAACACTTACAATTCTCAAGCTTTAGGAAGAACATTACGTTGTTGAGCCATTGTGAAATGGAGGGGGGCTGAGCAAACTTCCACTGGAAAATAATTATACGTTGAGCAAATAATGATGTATAAGCAACAAGCATGTTTGTGGTCCAAAGAGAACAAGTCTTCTGAAAGTTAATTTAAAGCACCTCAGATAACATTTTAAAAATAGAATCTCAGTAATTTTGTAGTTTAAAGCATTGAATGAACATGTGACATTGTGAGAAATGACATCTATCACATCATTTACATTTGTATATATTTTAGATAATCTGGATTTGGAAAATGCACTCTATGTAAAACCTTAAATTGTATGACACCAAGACGAGCACAAGATGTAGTGGAGTGAACTCTGTCAATCGCCTCATCCCACCACTCCTGTGTAAATCCAACACCCATTTCCCATCCCCAAGCAGATTTAGTTTTGTTGGTGGAATGTTTGTCCAATGACATAAAACACAGATCTGAGAAATAACTGCCTCCTGTCGAGGTAATAGTGTCAATAAACAATCCCAGGTTTTGCAAGGGGGTAGAGCAGGGAACCCAGAAAATTGGAAGGAGACATAATGCCTCATTTGAAGGTAACGGAAAAAGAAAGATGGATACAAGAGTATTTAGAGGCCAGGTTGGGAAAATTTGAAAAAAGTATATTTACATATAAGTCTTGGAAGGACCTAATAGATAGTAGATGCAGAGGATCATTTTTTAAATGCCGTCGAAACTGGTACCAAATCTTAAGTGTGGAAAGCACTACAGGATTGCAAGGATAGCGAGAGGGGGATGCTGGAGAGAGAAGAGCAGAGGTAAGCAGGAAGAGAAGCATGAATACAATAATGTGCCTCTAAGTAGCACCATGGGGTATCTGGAGCATGTAACCAGAATGGCAATTTCTGAAAGTTGGCTGCCCAGTAATAGTATAAAAAGTTGGGTAGTGCCAGCCCTCCACTAAACTTGCATCTCTGAAGTAAAGATCTACTGACTCTTGGTACCTTTCCTCCCCAGATAAATGTGGTAACAGCCTGATTGATTAACATTTTTTTTTAAATGGTAAAAACAATGGGATAGATTGAAATAGATAAAGGAATTTGGGTAAACTCTTGTAACAGCAGTAATCCTTCCTATAAGGGATAGTGGTAAACTACCCCATCTTTGAAAATCTGATTTAATTTGCGTAAGGAGGGGAGCAAAGTTTGCAGAAAAAAAGAGCATGTAATGAACGAGTTACGTTCACTCCAAGGTATTTGAAACCAGAACAGCTAAGCTGAAAAGGCAAATCTGTCTGCTGGACCTGTAGCGCTGCTGGATTGATTGGGAAGCACTCACTTTTCTGGAGTTCTCCAGAATGAAAGAATAGAATGTAAACAGGTTACAGAGTTATTTACATAGGTAACAGGTTATCATTATATGTAGATGATTTGTTACTCTATGTTCAACTCCTTCCCGTGTTACACCTTGGAAAGAGGAGGATGCCTGTAAAGCTACCGAAAGGGGCTCACCTTGGCGTGTCCCACGTTCCAGGGAAAAATAATCAGAATGGGTGTCATTGGTACAGACACTGGCCTGTGGAGATGTATACAAGAGACGGATCCATGAGCAAAATGTTTCAATAACAGCAAATAGGTTGTCCCATTCAATTCTGTTGAATGCCTTGGGATTTGGGATTTTCCCACCTCAGGGAAGTTGGAGAATTGTTTAGAATAAATAATGGTAAACAGCGTCCCAATATAAAAAAAATAATATCTGTCCTTTATAAAGCCGGTTTGTTCCTCTGATATGAGTCCTGGTAAGACTACTTCCAGATGCCTCGCTATCACCTTCGCCAGCACCTTTACATCCACATTAAGGAGGCTTAGGGGCCTAAATGAAGAACAGGAAGTTGGGTCTTTCCCCTTCTTAAGGAGTAGCGCTATTGAAGTCTGTGTTAGGGTAGGTTTCACCGAGCCACGTTCAAGTGACTCATTATACATAGATAAAAGTAAAGGGGCTAACTTGGTATGGAATTTCTTAAAGAACTCAGTTGGAAAGCCATCAGTCCCTGGAGCTTTGCTGTTCTGCATTTACTTGATAGACTGAATAACTTCTTCAAGGCTGAGAGGAGAATCAAGGTCATCTGCAGTTTCAGCCTCAACTGTGGGAGTTTCCAGTTCAAGTCAAATTGGCAGTATCGGATGGAAATGCAGACATAATGAGGGAAGAATAAAAAAATTTGAAGGTGTCATTGATCCCCATAGGGTCAGAAATCAAGCTATGAGAGGAATATTTAATTTGGGGAATCAGACAGGTAGCAGCGTTGCTTTTCAATTGGTGTGCGATCAGAAGACTTGCCCTGTTGCTATGTTCATAGTAGGTACCACATAAATGCAATAGTAACCGTTCTGCATCTGTAGTGGACAAGAGATTGAAGTCAGATTGTAAATTCAAGCATTGCTTAAATAGCTCTGGAGATGACGTCAAGGCATATTGATGGTCAAAGTCAAGGATGGCTTTAGTGAGTTCTTCTAGTTTAGCTTTCTGAGTTTTGTTTAAATAAGAAGAAGAATAAATAGTTCATCCTCTAAGATAGGCCTTAAGTGATTCTCATAAGAGAGAATGAGAGGTTGAGCTTGTCCGATTAGAAGAAAATAAAAGTATCAATAGAAGTGGAGATAACGTTACAGAAGTCTGCATCAGACAGGAGAAGAGAATTGAATTTCCAACAGAGAGGAGTACGAGTTTATGTCGAGGGCTAAAGGTTCATGGTCAGAAATTACAATGGGAAATATTCAGAAGAGGTGACATTTGGAAGTAACTTATGATCAATAAAGAAATAGTCAATACGAGAAAAATAATGGTGTGCATGTGAAAAGAAAGAATACTCTCTTGCCTGGGGATTCTGAAATATCCAGGGATCTGTACACCCATTCTGAACCATAAAATATGAGAAGGACTTTGACATAGCAGAAGGAGACAGTTCTTGGGTTGGAGCAGTCTGAAGCCGGGCTAATAACACAATTCAGAGCCCCTCCAATTATCAAAAGATGGGTGTTCAGAGAAGGGATTTTCCCCAGCAACCAATTGGCAAATTCAACATTCAGTGTATACATTGACCAAAACTACAAGTGTGCCAAATGGTGCCAATTATTATTAAATGTCTCCCATTACTTTCTGAAATGTATTATTTTACTAACCAAAATTGCAACCCCTCTGGCTTTGGAGTTAATGTCTGAATGGAAAACCTGACTAAACCTGGAGTTTTTTAGCATTGAGTGATCTTTAATGTGCAAATGGGTCTCTTGTAGAAATACCCCATCTGCTTTTAGCTTTTTCAAATGGGAGAAGACCCTAGACCTCGAGACAGAATTATTCATTGTTTTAGTATTCCAATATAAAAACTATATAGGATTAGGCCTACCTATTCACCATCTAAAATATTGAAAGGAAAAAAGGTGTTAAAACAGACCAAATATTTGCAAAGATAAAATAGAAAACTATTGAAAAAAGCAACAAAATATATAGATTTTTTTTATAAAATAAAAAGAAAAGAACCAAAAACGGTCCCCCCATCCCATCCCCTTTCACCCAAACCCAAAGTCTCCTTCCCCAGCGAATGGAATGCTTTGATGCATATGTATAAACAGAAAACCTTCCTATCCTAACACGGAGAAGCTCCATAGCACAAGTAGTGAAATACATTTGAAAAGGCATTCACAAAACGGTAAAGTAGGTCAACAGATGGCGCCGACAGATAGAGCAGCTGTGCTTCTAGCTGCTAGGCAACTTTGCAGTATTTTGTTTTTGTAATGTGTTATTTCTTACATTATTATCCCAGAAATGTCTTTGTGTTATTACATACAGCCGGGAAGAACTTTTGGATATCAGAGCGGCAGTAACTCACCAGCATTACCAGCATTACGACCAGGAATACGACTTTCCCGAATCGGATCCTTTGTTCGTACCCCCCAGAGCAATTGAACTTATCCCAGAGGCTGATCTAAAAAAAACGCCGGCGTAGAAGAGGTATTCGGAGTGGACTTTTAGTCCGACTCATGAGGCATTCACACCACCCACCGCTTCCGGATATATTACTCACTAATGTTCAGTCTCTGGATAATAAAGTTGACGAGCTCAGGGCTGTAACATACTCTGTTTCATGGATACATGGCTCTCTCGGGATATACTGTCTGAGTCCGTACAGCCAGTTGGGTTCTCAGTTCATTGCACAGACAGGAATAAATATATCTCCCAGAAGAAGCAGGGGTTTTCATGATTGGTGTGATTGTGATAACATACAGGAACTCAAGTCCTTTTGTTCACCCGACCTAGAATACCTCACAATCAAATGCCGACCGTATTACCTCCCAAGAGAATTCTCTTCGGTTATAGTCACAGCCGTGTATATTCCCCCTCAAGCCGATACCACGACGGCCCCCAAGGAACTTCACTTGACTTTATGCAAACTGGAGACCACATATCCTGAGGCCGCATTTATTGTAGCAAAGCAAATTTGAGGAAAATGCTACCGAAGTTCTATCAACACATTGACTGTAGTAATTGCGCTGCTAAAAACACTCGACCACTGTTACTCCAACTTCCAGGATGCCTACAAGGCTCTCCCCCGCCCTCCCTTAGGCAAAAATGATCACAACTCCATTTTGCTCCTCCCTTCCTATAGGCAGAAACTCAAACAGGAAGTACCCATGCTAAGGACTATTCAACGCTGGTCTGGCCAATCGGAATCCACGCTTCAAGATTGTTTTGATCACACGAACTGGGTTATGTTCCGGGCGGCCTCCGAGGATAACATTGATGAATACACGGATACGGTGACTGAGTTTAGACGCAGGTCCTAATCCAGGCACTTGTCATCTCCCGTCTGGATTACTGCAACTCGCTTTTGGCTGGGCTCCCTGCCTGTGCCATTAAACCCCTACAACTCATCCAGAACGCCGCAGCCCGTCTGGTGTTCAACCTTCCCAAGTTCTCTCACGTCACTCCGCTCCTCCGCTCTCTCCACTGGCTTCCAGTTGAAGCTCGCATCCGCTACAAGACCATGGTGCTTGCCTACGGAGCTGTGAGGGGAACGGCACCTCCATACCTTCAGGCTCTGATCAGGCCCTACACCCAAACAAGGGCACTGCGTTCATCCACCTCTGGCCTGCTGGCCCCCCTACCTCTGAGGAAGCACGGTTCCCGCTCAGCCCAGTCCAAACTGTTCGCTGCTCTGGCACCCCAATGGTGGAACAAGCTCCCTCACGACGCCAGGACAGCGGAGTCAATCACCACCTTCCGGAGACACCTGAAACCCCACCTCTTTAAGGAATACCTGGGATAGGATAAAGTAATCCTTCTAACCCCCCCCCCCTTAAAATATTTAGATGCACTATTGTAAAGTGGTTGTTCCACTGGATATCATAAGGTGAATGCACCAATTTGTAAGTCGCTCTGGATAAGAGCGTCTGCTAAATGACTTAAATGTAAAATGTAAATGTAAATTAGATTATGTTAGGAGAGTACCCTGCCAAAAATAATCACACTGCCTTTTTCAAAGCAACTAGCATGCATCACAAATACCCAATACACAGCTAAATGCAGCACTAACATTTGACAATCTTCATCAGATGACACTCCTAGGACATCATGTTACACAATACATGCATTTTTTGTTCAATAAAGTTCATATTTATATATAAAAACAGCATTTTACATCGGCATGACGTTCAGAAAATATTTTCCCTCAAATGCTTCCGGTGAATCAGCGCTACAATTTACAAAATTACTATTCGAAAACATTGTTAAAATGTAATATTGTCATTCAAAGAATTATAGATTAACATCTCGTGAATGCAACCGCATTGCCAGATTTAAAAATAACTTTACTGGGAAATCACACTTTGCAATAAACGAGGTGCTATGCTCAGAAAAATAGGCTAGGCGATACAGGATAGCGCCATCTTGGAACCATCTAAAATCAAATATACTATTGTAAATATTCCCTTACCTTTGATTATCTTCATCAGAAGGCACTTCCAGGAATCCCAGGTCCACAACAAATGTAGTTTTGTTCGAAAAAGTTAATAATTTATGTCCTTCTTGTTAGCGCGTTCCGAAGGCTACTCATAATGTACTGAAGCAAGCGGGACTTGTCGTCACGAATGTGCAAAAAATATATATTTACGTTCGTTCAAACATGTCAAACGTTGTATAACATAAATCTTTAGGGCCTTTTTCAATCAGAGCTTCAATAATATTCAAGGCGGACGATTGCATTGTCTTACTAAACGTTTCGGAACAAGAGGGTACCCACGGGCGCCCGCATCATAGTAGTAATGGCCCTCCCTCTATGACCCACTTTCCAGGCCTCTCGTTCGGTCAGTTTTTACCGGAGAAGACTCAAACCACTTTGTAAAGACTGTTGACATCTAGTGGAAGCCTTAGGAAGTGCTAAATGAATCCTAACTCACGGTGTGTTTCATAGGCAAAGTGTTGAAGGTGATTCCACAAATCAGATTTCCACTTCCTGCATGGAATCTTCTCAGGTTTTGGCCTGAGTTCTGTTATACTCACAGACACAATTCAAACAGTTTTAGAAACTTTAGTGTTTTCTATCCAAATCTACTAATTATATGCATATTCTTGTTACTTGCTTATTATATGCATATTCTTGTCACCACTTGCTTCAAGATGTCCACCATTATTCCTGTACCCAAGAAAACAAAGGTAACTGAACTAAATGACTATCGCCCCGTAGCACTCACTTCTGTCATCATGAATTGCTTTGAGACTAGTCAAGGATCATATCACCTGCACCCTACCTGTCACCCTAGACCCACTCCAATTTGCATACCGCCCCAATAGATCCACAGACGATGCAATCGCCATCGCACTGCACACTGCCCTATCCCATCTGGACAAGAGGAATAACTATGTAAGAATGCTCTTCATTGACTATAGCTAAGCATTCAACACTTTTGTACCCTCCAAGCTCATCATTAAGCTTGTGGCCCTGGGTCTGAACCCCACCCTGTGCAACTGGGTCTTGGACTTCCTGACGGGCCGCCACCAGGTGGTGAAGGTAGGAAACAACACGTGCACTTCGCTGGTCCTCAACACTGGGGCCCCACAAGGGTGTGTGCTCAGCCCACTCCTGTACTCCCTGTTCACCCAACTCAATCATCAAGTTTTAAGTCAACACAACAGTAGTAGGCCTGATTACCAACAATGTCGAGACAGCCTACAGGTAGAAGGTCAGGGCCCTGGGAGTGTGGTGCCAGGAACATAACCTCTCACTCAACGTCAACAAAACAAGTGTCTGTACATGTATGAATGATCAATGGGGTGTAGTAAAGGGGTCAAAAGTCCTTCAGTAAGTATCTAGAAGAAAGAAAAATGAAAAAAAGCCTAGAATTGTAGCCATGCATTACTACGCTAGCCATCTAGCAAAATAAAAAAGAGCTCCCAAACGTATAGCTTAAATAACAACCACACAAGACAGAAGTCGTCATTTTTATCAGAGTTCAATAGTGTTTCTGCAGAGTAGAAAATGAATGGCAACAGGGGGGAAAAAAGCCCTGCTGTAAAAATCTAAACATATCTTTGACTTGGAAGGTAGGCTAGGCTATGCATGCTACCTGGCAAAATAGTAGGTCATAGATCCAGGACATGGCTCAGAAGTGACTGTTGAACCAACGCTTGGCATCCTCGTGGGAGTCGAACTTTAGCTTTCCCCCCGGTATGTTGAACGTGGAGACGAGCAGGGGAGCGGAGTGAGAATTTAACTTTCTTCTGATGAATGTTGCGTTTCACATGGAGGAATTTAGCTCTCTTCTTGGTGACACTCGAGCTGAGGTCAGGAAAGATGAACACCTTGCTTCCACAGAAGTTTAGCTGTTCTCTGCCCTTCCTCTGGAGGATGTGCTCCTTGACACAGTAGTAGTGAAAACAGACGATAAACACTCTAGGCTTGGAGTTGTCATCTCCGCCCGCTGGGGCTATGGACCCCCAGCACCTCCGCGAAAAAGTCTGACAAGAACTTAACTGAGTCCCCTCTGACAGCTGGTATACCAACTACATGAAGATTGCAACGGCGAGAACATGATTCCAGGTCATCGGTCTTGTCAATCAGTTTTTGGTTGTCGGAGCTTAGACGGGCGACCGTTTTCTCAAAGGCTACTATGTGGTTATGGTAGTCACACAAGTCATGTTCAAAGCCGTCAAGTCAGCGGCCTTGTTCATCCACAGCGGCTCAGACACCATCCAGGACAGCGGTGAAGGGGGTCAGAGCAGCATCGATGGCAGTTTTGAGCTGAGTGGCAATGGTAGCTGTAATTTCCGCGATCAGAATCATACGGAGGTTCTGAAGATCTGTGTGGAGTGTGACCACATGAGACTCCGTATCGGTTGGACTGGAGTCGGGACCATTACCATTCACGTTTGCCATCGCGGTTCAAATGTTAGTGACAGGTCTTCTGCTCCTCAGATCGTGTGATATTTGAATCAAAAAGATAACTTACAAATTCATCAATCAAATTTGATATGTAAGAAAGTGAAATGCAAAGTACAAATTTGGCTAAATTAACTAATGCATAGGAGCCTCGTCCACGAGCGTCTTCTTCATTCACATGCTCAGCCGCGTCAGTTGGGGTCTTGTGTCTGTCTCTCATTTTATGCCATCACTGTAGCACTTTGATTTTCTTTCAATGAAAAGCGAGTTATATATAAAATATATTGTTATTATTTATCGTTTTTGAGTGAAATGGAAGTCCTATTTCTCTTGTTCCCCAGGTTTCCCTCTGAACGTTCTCTGTCTGCTGCCACATCTGGTCCAGAACTTCGACGGCCCATCCCAGTTCTGTAAAGACGTGTCTCAGAGAATAGCTCAGGTTAGTCTCCTCATCAACTTTCCAGTCAATGTGCATTATTTAATAGATAAACAAGGACTTTACACATACAAAATTAGGTGAAATGGGTACATTTTCTCCAGAAATTAAGTCAATGTAAAGCATATAAATGTACTCTTGCTCATTTTGAAATTGAATTCATGTCAATCTAATTCATTATTTATGATTGATTGCCAATATGTACCGTAAATATTTAGTATTTGGTTTCTGCTTGGATGGCCAGGTATGCTTAGAGGAGAAGAATTCGAAACTGTCCAACTTGGCCCATGTGATGACCCTGTACAAAACACACTCGTACACCCGGAACTGCTTCTCCTGGGTCAACGTCGTCTGTCGCTATCTCCACGAGGCCTTCTCCGAGATCACCCTCAACATGGTCACTTACATGGCCGAGGTCTGTATGGCTGTTCTATGGATAACCATACTCCTCTTAAGCCTGATTCACACTATAGGGCCAAACCAATCCAGTTCATGACGAACTGAACAGGGCTGGCCTGGTTTGGTATCTACCTTAGTTGCTGGAACCGTGCAGGAAAAGACAATGTGAGAAGAAAATATCTGAGCCAGTCTAGTGCTGTTCGGGTCAGCCCTATAGTGTGAATTATCCTTAAGAGTTTCTGATACATAAAGGAAGTTTCTCCTCGAGTAATATGGATCAATGGATTAAATCGATCGATGTAGGGCTATCCATCCATTTCAGACTGTGTCATTAACTGTGAGTGTGTTCTGATTGGCCAGCTGTTGGAGAAGGGTCTACCCAGCATGCAGCAGACCTTGCTCCAGATCATCTACAGCCTGCTGAGTCACATGGACCTGTCAGTCATTCAGGCCAAGCCATTCAATATGGAGGTCCTCAAGACCATCGAGAAGTTTGTCCAGGTGAGAGGAACATGACGTTGTTATTAGTGAAATAAGAAGTTTTGAAGTTGAGGACTTCTCCCCTCCTGACTGACTGGCCATTTCAAGATGGTCAGCTAATTCCGTTCTATGTGTAGGCTAAAGCCTCTGCTGACCTTGTGTTTAGCGAAGCTGACAGCAGCTCGCTAGCATAGCTTGGAGATAGGCTAGCCAGTTGCAGGTATCTAACGTAAACTCACTCACTTTTGTACATCGCCTTGGTCCGTACAATTGACCTTATTTTAGCGCCCAAAAAACGTAATACTTCCAGATCAACTGTAATGTCAATACCATTGTAAAGCAGAATTTCTCCCCTTTCCAACAAATTCCATTACGAGACTTCCACGCTGCCCGTTTCTGCATGATTCAAGAAGGCAATGAGCTCCGTCGGGTCTTTTTAAAAATGGCGGGTGGGGAAGCGAAACTAATGCGTGATAGTGAGAAGGAGAGATGTCATGTGGGAAACTGCTTTTTTTCACATTATCTGTCCAACTTATCACCTTATCGCCTCTAAAATGTAAATAAAACACTATAAAGAGTTTATATAATGTGTCATTACATACCTACTTGAAGGTTTGTGTCGAATTTGAATCCGGTTTTTAGGGCGGTGCTAAAGTGATCTTCAGAAGTAAACAGGTTTTTTTGAGAGTCATGATCGCTTGCAGTGATGATGCAAAAAATGACTAGGTATCCCCCTTACCCCCTTCACTGTCCATTTCTTGTTTTTAAACAATGAGAGAAGTGCTACACCTGGTGGAGAGAGATTGTAAGACAGAAATAGTTGCTTTATGCGTGCTGTACGTTACGGCATGACACGTCACAATGTAACGGAGGGTCCGTTTTTTCAACTTTTCTCCAATACTATAGATCCATTACCATGTCGATCAACGCTTCAATAGAAACGTAGTTCACACCAGAGATTTTGAAGTCAACACAGTCGCTACAGTCCCATTCGTTTTCTTTGCAGCCTCGTATGTAAGTCGCTCTGGATAAGAGCGTCTGCTAAATGACGTAAATGTAAATGTAAATGTATGACTGTCGCGGTTGTGCACATTTGTAAGGAATGGGGTGAGTTTACGTTAGCTGATATTTCTCTGTCAAATCCATTATGGCAGATACTATAGCAAGAGCCAGTGTCTGGAATTAGTTTCATAACACAATCGTTTTACAACATCTTGCTATGAAAGTAGCATGCAACTTAGTTTCAAACGTTCATCATGTCGTGTTAACCTCTCTGGGCCAGTGGGACGTTAGCGTCCCACCCTATTCAACAGCCAGTGGAATCGCGTGGCACGAAATACAAAACCTCAAAAATGCTATAACTTCAATTTCTCAAACATATGACTATTTTACACCATTTGAAAGATAAGACTCTCGTTAATCCAACCACGTTGTCCAATTTCAAAAAGGCTTTACAGCGAAAGCAAAACATTAGATTATGTCAGGAGAGTACCCTGCCAAAAATAATCACACAGCCATTTTCAAAGCAAGCATATATGTCACAAAAACCAAAACCACAGCTAAATGCAGCACTAACCTTTGATGATCTTCATCAGATGACACTCCTAGGACATTATGTTATACAATACATGCATGTTTTGTTCAATCAAGTTCATATTTATATCAAAAAACAGCTTTTTACATTAGCATGTGATGTTCAGAACTAGGATACCCACCGTAAACTTCCGGTGAATTTACTAAATTACTCATGATAAACGTTGACAAAATACATAACAATTATTTTAAGAATTATAGATACAGAACTCCTTTATGCAAACACTATGTCAGATTTTAAAATAGCTTTTCGGCGAAAGCACATTTTGCAATATTCTGAGTACATAGCTCGGCCATCACAGGCTAGCTAATTTGACACCCACCAAGTTTGGGGCAACCTAAACTCAGAGTTACTATTAGAAAAATTGGATTACCTTTGCTGTTCTTCGTCAGAATACACTCCCAGGACTTCTACTTCAACAACAAATGTTGTTTTGGTTCCAAATAATCCATAGTTATATCCAAATATCTCCGTTTTGTTCGTGCATTAAGGTCACTATCCGAATGGTAACGCGCGAGCGCATTTCGTGACAAAAAAAATCAAAATATTCCATTACCGTACTTAGAAGCATGTCAAACACTGTTTAAAATCAAATTTTATGCTATTTTTCACGTAAAATAGCGATAATATTCCAACCGGACAACGTTGTATTCATTCAAAGACTGAAAGAAAAAAAATTAGAAGTCTCGTGAATGCGCATCTCAGTCTCACTGTCCCCAGGCAGGCCACTTACAAACTCTGCTGCTGTACTTTGCCCAGAGACAGCAGACACCCCATTCCACTTTCTGGCGGCTTTAGAGAGCCAATGGAAGCCTTAGAAAGTATCACGTAACAGCACAGATGCTGTATTTTTGATAGAGATGCAACAGAAGGACAACAAATTGTCAGACAGGGCACTTCCTGCATGGAATCTTCTCAGGTTTTGGCCTGCCATATGAGTTCTGTTATACTCACAGACACCATTCAAACAGTTTTAGAAACTTTAGAGTGTTTTCTATCCAAATCAACTAATTATATGCATATTCTAGTTTCTGGGTAGGAGTAGTAACCAGATTAAATCGGGTACGTTTTTTATCCGGCCGTGAAAATACTGCCCCCTAGCCCAGACAGGTTAAGACATGTTACCATGGAAACGGTATCAACTGCGACTTGAATGCCCACTCTTAAGTCAGCTCTGCTGTCTTACAACACAATATACTACATATAACTGGCTAGTTATGTCTTGTCTCGTCTCTCCTTAAGTCGGCTGTTAGATCCTTGACGGAACTACTAATGTCCCTACAGGTGTAGGCTACATGTGGACATTGCACAAACATTGCCCAACTTGAATATAGATGCATTTATCTACAAAAAATGTATGGGTGTGTTTGTGTTACAAGACAAATAATTTTATGCTGTAAATATCATATTGATGCGCTTACAAAGACAGTATACCTACACATACCTAGCAAATACAAATAAGTTGTGTATAGAGTACAACTAGAATGGCATTCTATTTGTCTATTTGGCCAAATCTAAGGATTTGGCTGTCTAACCACACACTGACATGCACAGCTCTCTGGGTGAGGTTCTGTCTTCAAGTCTCCAGTGGGTGATGAAATCCTTCCATCTATGTAATGTATTACAGGTTATGGACATTGTAGTCAGGTGGCAGGACAAGTGGAGTGCATGACAATCCTGGATATGACAGAGTTTGCCTCAACCCATGGGTCCATCAGGCAGAGTTTATTAACTACAGGCAAATACCCCGTAATGTCAAAGTAGAATTATGTTTTTAGAAATGTTTATAAATTAATAAAACATTACAAGCTGAAGTGTCTTGAGTCGATATGTATTCAACCCCTTTGTTATGGTAAGCCGAAATATAATCAGGAGTAAAAATATGCTTAACATGTCACATAATAAGTTTTTTATTTTTTTGCCTAAAATGACATACCCAAATCTAACTCTTGATACCATTTGAAAGGAAACACTTTTTGTGGAAATGTTAAATGAATGCAGGAGAATATAAAGCATTAGATCTGGTAAAAGATAATACAATGAAAGAAATATGCGTTTTTGTATTTCTTTTGGACCATCATCTTTGAAATGCAAGAGAAATGCCATAATGTATTATTCTAGCCCAGCGACAATTTCGATTTTGGCAACTAGTTTTAGACTGATCCAATGAACCATTGCATTTCTGTTCAAAATGTTGTATCAAGACGGCCCAAATGTGCCTAATTGGTTTATTAATACATTTAATACATAACTGTGCACTCTCCTCAAACAGTAGCATGGTATTATTTCACTGTAGTAACTACCGTAATTTCCGGACTATAAGTCGCAACTTTTTTCCCAGGCTTTGAACGTCGCGGCTTAAACAATGACGCGGCTAATATATGGATTTTTCCCGCTTTCACATTTTTTGCTCCAAAAAAACACATTCTGTGACGTGCTCAGTTTTTTGGCGGCATGAAGCTTTCATTAGACCAATGAAATTGCCGAACGGGTTAAGGTCAAACATCTTTTTTGTTTACTGTTTAGATTAAATCGAGCGCTCTCAAACTTCCCATCATTCTGATTACGGTAGTCATTTTGTCACCCTGATTCCTGGGGGTACAACAAAGTATTTGCAGCCACTCGACATCAGTGTAAATCGTGCATTTAAGGTGGCGCTCTGTGTTCAGCGGGAGGCTTGGATGACAAGTGGGGAGAAATCCTTCACTAAAACGGGCCGCATGCGAAGAGCAACTTATGGTCAAGTCTGCCAGTGGGTCCTGACAGCGTGGAGCATTGTCAAAAAATCCACTATCATCAACGGGTTTCGAAAGGCTGGACTGCTGCATGTTGAAGAGGGCTCAGCGGGGGATTTGCCTCCGGATGAAAGTGACGAGAGCTACAATGAAAACGATCCAATATCGGATGAAGCAATTCTGAGGCTATTCAACTCCGACACCGAAGGAGAGGACTTCAGTGGTTTCAGTGCACAGGAGGAGGAAGATAGTGACCAATGACTTTCTTGGTAGGCTACTGTTTACTGCTAATTTTTAATTTTTTGTTACAAGCCGTGTTTCGTTAAAGCCTATTTATTTTTGTTACAAGCCGTGTTTCGTTAAAGCCTATTTATTTTTGTTACAAGCCATGTTTCGTTAAAGCCTATTTATTTTTGTTACAAGCCGTGTTTCGTTAAAGCCTGTGTAAAGTTCATTTGTTTCAATGTACCGGTAGGCACCTGCGGCTTATTTATGTTCAAAATAATAATTTAAAAAAATTCAGTGGGTGCGGCTTATATTCAGGTGCGCTTAATAGTCCGGAAATTACGGTACTATAAATTGGACAGTGAAGTTAGATTAACAAGAATTTAAGCTTTCTGCCAATATCAGACCTCGCTTCGAGTCCTTAGGAATCTTTGCAGTATTTCGTTTTTTATGTATTATTTCTTACATTGTTACCCCAGGAAATCTTAAGTCTTATTACATGCAGCCGGGAAGAACTATTGGATATAAGAGCGACGTCAACCTACCAACATTACGATAAGGAATACGACTTTCCCGAAGCGGATACTCTGTTTGGACCACCACCCAGGACAATGGATCTAATCCCAGAAGTCAACCCAAAACAACGACGCCGCAGAAGGGGCAGATGGAGCGACCTCCTGGTCAAGCTCTGTAGACGTGCAAATCGCCCACCGCTCCCGAGTATACGACTCGCCAATGTTCAGTTTCTTGACAACAAGGTAGACGAAAATCAAGCAAGGGTTGCCTTCCAGAAAGACATCAGAGATTGTGACATTCTCTGTTTCACGGAAACATGGCTCTCTCGGGATATGTTGTCGGAATTCGTTCAGCCACCGGGCTTCTCCATGCATTGCACCGACAGAGATAAACACCTCTCTGGGAAGATGCACATGCTTCATGATTAACGACTCATGGTGTAATCATAACAACATACAGGAACTCAAGTCCTTCTGCTCTCCCGACCTAGAATTCCTTACAATCAAATGCCGGCCATATTACCTCCCAAGGGAATTCTCATCAGTTATGGTCACAGCTGTGTACATTCCCCCTCAAGCAGACACCACAACGGCCCTCAAGGAACTTCACTGGACTCTATGTAAACTGGAAACCATATATCCTGAGAGTGCATTTATTGTAGCTGGGGATTTTAACAAAGCAAATTTGAGAACAAGGCTAGCTAAATTCTATCAACATGTTGATTGCAGGACTTGGGGGTAATACACACGATCACTGCAACTCTAACTACCGCGATGCATACAAAGCCCTACCCCGCCCTCCCTTCGGCAAATCCGACCACGATGCCATCTTGCTCCTACCGTCTTATAGGAAGAAACTCAAACAGGATGTATCAGTAACGAGAACCATTCAACGCTGGTCTGACCAATCGGAAGCCACGCTTCAAGATTGTTTTGATCACGCGGACTGGGATATGTTTCAGTCAGCCTCAGAGAACAACATCGATCTATACGCTGACTCGGTGAGTGAGTTTATAAGGAAGTGCATTGGAGATGTTGTACCCACTGTGACTATTAAAACCTACCCTAACCAGAAACCATGGATGATGGCGTCATTAGCACAAAACTGAAAGCGCCAACAACCTCATTTAACCATGGAAAGAAGTCTGGGAATATGGCTGAATATAAACAGTGTAGTTATTCCCTCCCCAAGGCAATCAAACAAGTGAAATGCCGGTACAGGGACGAAGTGGAGTCGCAAAGCAATGGCTCAGACACAAGACGTATGTATGTGGCAAGGTCTACAGGAAATCACAGGCCTCAAAAATAAAAACAGCCACGTCACGGACACTGACGTCACGCTTCCAGACAAACTAAACACCTTCTTTGCCCGCTTTGAGGAAAATACTGCGCCCTCTCTATCTCCGTGGCCGACGTGAGTAAAACATTTAAACGTGTTAACCCTCGCAAGGCTGCTGGCCCAGATGGAATCCCTAGCCACGTCGTCAGAGCATGCGCAGACCAGCTGGCTGATGTTTTAATGGACATATTCAATCGCTCCCTATCCCAGTCTGCTGTCCCCACATGCTTCAAGATGGCCACCATTGTTCCTGTACCCAAGAAGGCAAAGATAACTGAACTAAATGACTACTGCCCCTGTAGCACTCACTTCTGTCATCATGAAGTGCTTTGAGAGACTAGTCAAGGATCGTATCACCTCCACCTTGCCGGCCACCCTAGACCCACTTCAGTTTGCACACCGCCCCAAGAGGTCCACAGACGATGCAATCGCCATCACACTGCACACTGCCCTATCCCATCTGGACAAGAGGAATACCTATTTAAGAATGCTGTTCATTGACTACAGCTCAGCATTCAACACTTTTGTACCCTCCAAGCTCATCATCAAGCTGGAGGCCCTGGGTCTCAACCCTGCCCTGTGCAATTGGGTCCTGGGCTTTCTGACGGGCCACCCTCAGGTGGTGAAGGTAGGAAACAACATCTCCACTTCGCTGACCCTCAACACTGGGGCCCCACAAGGGTGCGTGCTCAGCTCCCTCCTGTACTCCCTTTTCACACATGACTGCGTGGCCATGCATGCCTCCAACTCAATCATCACGTTTGCAGACGACACAACAGTAGTGGGCTTGATAACCACCAATGACGAGGCAGTCTACAGGGAGGAGGTGAGGGCACTTGGAGGGTGGTGTCAGGAAAACAACCTCTCACTCAACGTCAACAAAACAAAGGAGCTGATCGTGGACTTCTGGAAACAGCAGAGGGAGCACCCCCCTATCCACATCGAAGGGACAGCAGTGGAGAAGGTGGAACGTTTTAAGTTCCTCGGCGTACACATCACCGACAAACTGAAATGGTCCACCCACACAGACAGTGTGGTGAAGAAGGCGCAACAGCGCCTCTTCAACCTCAGGAGGCTGAAGAAATTTGGCTTGGCACCCAAAACCTTGACAAACTTTTACAGATGCACAATTGAGAGCATCCTGTATCACAGCCTGGTACGGCAACTGCTCCGCCCTCAACCGCAAAGCTCTCCAGAGGGTGGTGCGGTCTGCACAACACATCACCGGGGGCAAACTACCTGTCCTCCATGATACATACAGCACCCAATGTCACAGGAAGGCCAAAAAGATCATCAAGGACAACAACCACCCGAGCCACTGCCTGTTCACACTGCTAACATACAGAAGGCGAGGTCAGTACAGGTGCATCAAAGCTGGGGCCGAGAGACTGAAAAACAGCTTCTATCTCAAGGCCATCAGACAGCTCAACAGCAATCACTAACTCAGAGAGGCTGCTGCCTACATTGAGACCCAATCACTGGCCACTTTAATAAATTAATCACTAGTCACTTTAAACAATTCCACTTTAAATAATGCCACTTTAATAATGTTTATGTCACAGGCGTCAGAATGAGTAGACCAAGGTGCAGCGTGGAATATGTTCATCTTGTATTTTAATGAAGAAATGAACACTTTACAAAATTAAACAAAAATGACAGCAGACAGTTCCGTCAGATACTCACAACTAAACAGAAAACAACTACCCACAAAAAAACAAAGGAAAAACAGGCTGCCTAAGTATGGCTTCCAATCAGAGACAACGATAGACACCTGCCTCTGATTGGAAACCATACCCGGCCAAATCATAGAAAACAAAATATAGAATGCCCACCCACCTATCACACCCTGGCCTAGCTAAACAGAGAAAACACAGCTCTCCTAGGTCAGAGTGTGACAGTTTATATATCTTACATTACTCATATCATATGTATATACTGTATTTTATACCATCTATTGCACCTTGCCTATGCTAATCGGACATCGCTCATCCATATATTTATATGTACATATTTTCATTCACCCCTTTAGATTTGTGTGTATTAGGTAGTTGTTGACAAATTGTTAGATTACTTGTTAGATATTACTGCACTGTCGGAACTAGAAGCACAAGCATTTCGCTACACTCGCATTAACATCTGCTAACCATGTGTATGTGACCAATAACATTTGATTTGATTTGACATATGTCTATGTCCTGGGAACTTTTCTTGTTACTTACAACTTCAAGCTAATCACATTAGCCTACTTTAGCTCAACCGTCCTGTGGGGGACCCACCAATCCTGTAAAGGTGAACATGATTTTTGAATGACTACCTCATCTCTGTACCCCACACATACAATTATCTGTAATGTCCTTCAGTCGAGCAGTGAAGTACGAACACAGATTCAACCACAAAGACCAGGGAAGTTTTCTAATGCCTCGCATAGATGGGCATTGGTAGATGGGAAAAATATATAAATAATTGCAGACATTGAATATCCCTTTGAGCATGGTGAAGTCTTTATTTACACCCAGTGACTACAAAGGTACAGGTGTCCTTCCTAACTCAGTTGCCGGAGAGGAAAGAAACCCTCCAGGGATTTTACCATAAGGCCAATGATGACTTTAAAACAGTTACAGAATTTCATGGTTGTGATATGAGAACTGAGGATGGATCAACAACATTGTGGTTACTCCACAATACTAACCTAATTGACAGAGTGAAAAGAAGGAAGCCTGTAGAGAATAAAAATATTCCAAAACAGACATGCTGTTTGCAACAAGGCACTAAAGTAATACTGCAAAAAAATGTGGCAAAGCAATTCACTTTTTGTCCTGATTACAAAGTGTTATGTTTGGGGCAAATCCAATACAACACATTACTGAGTACCACACTCCACATTTTCAAGCATAGTGGTGGCTGCATCATGTTAAGGGTATGCTTGTAATAGTTAAGGACTGGGGAGTTTTTCAGGATTAAAAATAAATGGAATATAGCTAAGCACAGTTAAAATCCAAGAGCAAACCATGGTTCAGTCTGCTTGCCACCAGACAGTGAAAGATGAATTCACCTTACAGCAGGACAATAGCCTAAACCACAAGGCCAAATCTACACTGTAGTTGCTTACCAAGAAGACAGTGAATGTTCCTGAGTGGCCCATTTACAGTTCTGGCTCAAATCTGATGAAACTCTATGTCAAGATCTCCTGGATTGCCATCACCACAGCAGACTAATTACCATGTCCTTACGATGTCTACCTGAGACTCCAAGCCAAACTCTACAGAGTCCACCTCCCGGATTCTTAATCTGCAGCCTTCGGCTTCATCCGGTCCATTCTCATCCCCTCAGGAATCCTTCTCACATCCTTTCTATTTCCCCAATTATATTTTAAACCCATTTCAATGTCTGGTGAAATCAAATAAAATTGTATTGGTCATGGTTAGCACATGCACATGGTTAGCAGATGTTAATGCGAGTGTAGTGAAATGCTTGTGGTCAATGTTTGGTCCTTGTGAAAAAATAATACGATGAACAGAATACTGAATGTAGTATTCCTTTAACTACTGCAAAAAGGGAAAACAGAGTCTTGCGTCTCAGCAACAAATTTAAAGGCACACCCAACATGACTCTATAAACAGCCTGCTGTGTTGGCTGCAGGCCCTCATTCCAGGCTCACACACACTGAAACCTTTCTCCTGGAGGATTCTCCTCCAAAGCTTTGCTTTATGGTAGCTTTCAGGAAGCCCTGTCTTTATGTTTCTTTGATAAATGAAAACAGTTTTGACGTCATATGGTGGATATCTTCTAACAGACTCTGTGTGTGTGTCTCTCTCTCTCGTTGTGTGTGTGCTCTGCCTGCACACGCTCTTCAGACGGCCCACTGGAGGGAAGCCCTGAACATCCTGAAGCTAGTGGTGTCCCGGTCGGCCAGCCTGGTGCAGCCAACGTCCCCCCACAGCGAGCTGGCCCACCTGGACCTCCAGGTGTGGGAGCGCTCCTCCAAAGCCCTGCCCGGGAAAACACTGGACTTTACCTTTGACATCTCTGAGGTTAGTCAGACATCAATGGTTCTCGGGTTCTTTAGATCTGTTTCTCTCTCTTTCGCTCTCTTTTGCTCACTCTCTGTCTTACTTTCTCCCACTCTCTCTCTCTCACTCACTCTTTCTCCACTCTCTCTTTCTCTCTAACTTCCTCTCACTCTGATGTAATGTTGTCGCTCCCTGTCTGACAGCCAAGCCACGGACAAGACAGGGTTTGTTCTGTGCATGAAGCTGTTCTGTGTTAAAGACTGCTTCCCAAATGGGAAGCATATATTCCCTATATAGTGTAATACTTTTGATCAAGGCTCTGGTCAAGTAGTGCACTATTGGGAATAGGGTGCCATTTATGTCAAAGCCAAATGTTTGTTGTTATAAGCATGAAGGGCACTTAGAGGAATGTTTACTGTCTCGCGTTTTCTTGTACTTTTCCTGTGTTTTCCAGGGTGTGGTACTGGTGTGAGACTGTTGATGACTGGATCTGTTTTGGACAGGAAACATGTCTTTCCTTCCAGTTAATTACAGATTATGCCTTTTAATAATGACCCCAGTAGATTAGCAGGAAAGCTAGAAAAGTACACACACACACACACAGTAAACACTTTCAGCCAGTCTGGGCAGAGCTAGACTAGAGAGCGATGTTGTGAGGGCTAACAGACAGACAGACTGGGAAGCGATGTATGATTTATGTATGTCTGGGAACCAAACAGGCAGCTATTTGTGCGGTTTATGAATGGCAGGAAATATTGTCAGACAGGGCTGCTGCCGTCCTTTGTGTGGGGAATCAGGGAGGAGGAGAGTTTAAACTGGGCTGGGGTGGAGAGGGAGTGAGCTCCAGCCAAACAGAGAGCATTACAGCCTAGAGAGGAATGATTGGACAAACTTACCTCTTGTTTCTCAGACAAATTCCTCAGTATTTTTAGACGGAAGGGGGTAGGGAGAAAAACACAACAGAAGAACAGCCTGTTACCAGAGGCACATGGAATCTGTGTAAATTGACTGCAGGTGGATTGAATAAGCTAATTTAGCCAAGCTGGGGGATATCTTATTTTCCTAATGTGCGAATCTCTCCTGCTCGGTAATTGAGCTGCTGGGGCTATGAACGGCTGCCAATGGACAGTGCTAAGGGCTTAACAAACGCTGCCTGGTAGGTGTTGAAATATCGTTCAGCGGCTGAATAGTTGGCCTGCTGCGTGTCCTGGCTGGGAGGGCTAGACTGGAGCAGCCATAGGATAGAGGAATGGGAGCTGTCCAATCATGGACTTACTGCTGCAGAGACACTCCAGTTCTGCTCCAAACCTGTGCTCTGTGTGTGACTTACTAAGGTCCCTGCGTGTGTGTTTGTAGACCCCAGTGATTGGCAGGAGGTATGAGGAGCTGCAAGGTTCTCCAGGCCGGGAGGGGAAAAGTCGGGCCATAGCTGTGACCTGCAGCACCTCCTCCACCTCCTCGGGCTCCACCTCCAACAACGTCCTGGTTCCAGTCAGCTGGAAAATACCCCAGTCCTCTCAGGTCAGTGTTACCCTTTCTCCTTCTTCTCCCGCAGTTTCTCAGGTCAGCCTCCCCTTTCACCCTTCCTCCCCCAGTCTTTTCAGGTCAGTGTCCCCCGTTCTCCCCCTTTTCCACCACTCCTCCAAGGTCAGTCTCCCACTCCACCCCCAGTCCTCTCAGGTCAGTGTCCCCTTTACATTTTACATTTACATTTGAGTAATTTAGCAGACGCTCTTCTCCAGAGCTATTACAGGAGCAATTATGGTTAAGTGCCTTGCTCAAGGGCACAATCAACAGATTTTTCACATAGTCATCTCGGGGATCCGAACCAACAACCTTTTGGTAACTGGTCAAATGCTCTTAATCGCTAGGCTACCTACCACCCCCTTCTCCCCCAGTCCTCCAAGGTCAGTCTACCCCTTTCAGTCCTCTCAGGTCCCCCTACCCCAATCCTCACAAGTCAATCTCTCCCTTTCTCTTCCAGAATGTTACCTCTATCTAGCCTGGTCACTAGTTCTTGTTTGTGCTTTAGCCAAACCCTCACGTTTCTTGTATACCATGGCAAGGACCACTACAGAGGAGTTGGCTAAAGCACACCCAGATCTGGCCTCCAGGATTATTGCGATCAGGAAGCGAGAAATAACAACAAACATAAAAAGTAAGAATCAATGTAGCTCTGGACCAGGGCATAGTGTGCGCTCCTCCACTAGTAGTGTCCAGTAGTAGTGGAGAAACGCGCACTACCCCCTGGACTAGAGCTAGAGTCAGGGGCGCCACTTTGGTTTTTAGAAGTGGGACATCTAAAGCTCATATCCTGAATTTTTACACAATCCAATATGCTGTCTCCATTTTGAACAAAAAGTAAGCAAAAATGCCCACAGTCATCACGCTAGGTAAGAGATCATTATTAAATATGTTTAAGTGATTAATAAGACTGACCTAGATCAAAGGTAATTCAATAATAAATATTGTGTTGGACCTTTAACCAATAGACTAACAAATGAACAACTCTTGAAAAACTACAGTCTTTTGATTGACTTTATTAAGACAACCTCTATGTCAATTTTCAGCCACATGCACACCTGACCCCCATCAGTCTAGTCAATAACTCCCCTCTCTCCCAATACATGTTCCTTCCCAGTTCCCACCTTTATTTTTTGAGACTGGAAGCTTGGAGGGTGGTGCTTGGAATCATTGTTCTTCCTCTGTCAACCATGGTTACCTGCAAGGAAACACGTGCCGTCATCATTGTTTTGTACAAAAAGGGCTTCACAGGCAAGGATATTGCTGCCAGTAAGATTGCACCTAAATCAACCATTTATCGGATCATCAAGTACTTCAAGGAGAGCGGTTGAATTGTTGTGAAGAAGGCTTCAGGGTGCCCAAGAAAGTCCAGCAAGCGCCAGGACCGTCTCCTAAAGTTGATTCAGCTGCGGGATCAGGGCACCACCAGTACAGAGCTTGCTCAGGAATGGCAGCAGGCAGGTGTGAGTGCATCTGCATGCACAGTGCGGCAAAGACTTTTGGAGGATAGCCTGGTGTCAAGAAGGGCAGCAAAGAAGCAACTTCTCTCCAGGAAAAACATCAGGGACAGACTGATATTCTGCAAAAGATACAGGGATTGGACTGCTGAGGACTGGGGTAAAGTCATTTCTCTGATGAATCTCCTTTCCGATTGTTTGGGGCATCTGGAAAAAAGCTTGTCTGGAGAAGACAAGGTGAGCGCTACCATCAGTCCTGTGGCATACCAACAGTAAAGCATCCTGAGACCATTCATGTGTGAGGTTACTTCTCAGCCAAGGGAGTGGGCTCACTTACAATTTTGCTTAAGAACACAGCCATGAATAAAGAATGGTACCAACACATCCTCCGAGAGCAACTTCTCCCAACCATCCAGGAACAGTTTGGTGACGAACAATGCTTTTTCCAGCATGATGGAGCACCTTGCCATAAGGCAAAAGTGATAACTAAGTGGCTCGGGGAACAAAACATTGATATTTTGGGTCCATGGCCAGGAAACTCCCCAGACCTTAATCCCATTGAGATCTTGTGGTCAATCCTCAAGAGGCGGGTGGACAAACAAAAACCCACAAATTCTGACAAACTCCAAGCATTGATTATGCAAGAATGGGCTGCCACCAGTCAGGATGTGGCCCAGAAGTTAATGCCAGGGCGGATTGCAGAGGACTTGAAAAAGAAGGGTCAACACTGCAAATATTGACTCTTTGCATCAACTTCATGTAATTGTCAATAAAAGTCTTTAACACTTATGAGATGCTTGTAATTATACTTCAATATTCAATAGTAACATCTGACAAAAATATTTAAAGACACTGAAGAAGCAAACTTTGTGGAAATTAATATTTGTGTAATTCTCAACACTTTTGGCCACGACTGTACACTAAATTGACTGTGCCTTTAAACAGCTTGAAAAATTCCAGAAAATTATGTCATGGCTTTAGAAGCTTCAATTGACATCATTTGAGTCCATTGGAGGTGTACCTGTGGATGTATTTCAAGGCCTACCTTCAAACTCAATGCCTCTTTGCTTGACATCCTGGGAAAATCTAAAGAAATCAGCCAAGACCTTTTTTTTGTAGACCTCCACAAGTCTGGTTCATCCTTGGGAGCAATTTCCAAATGCCCGAAGGTACCACGTTCATCTGTACAAACAATAGTATGCAAGTATAAACACCATGGGACCATGCAGCCATCGTACCGCTCAGGAAGGAGACGCGTTCAGTCTCCTAGAGATGAGCGTACTTTGGTGTGAAAAGTGCAAATCAATCCCAGAACAACAGCAAAGGACCTTGTGAAGATGCTGGAGAAAACAGGTACAAAAGTATCTATATCCACAGTAAAACGAGTCCTATATCGTTATAACCTGACATGCCTCTCAGCAAGGAAGAAGCCACAGCTCCAAAACTGCCATAAAAAAGCCAGACCACGTTTTGCAACTGCACATGGGGACAAAGATCATACTTTTTTGAGAAATGTCCTCTGGTCTGATGAAACAAAAATATAATGGTTTGGCCATAATGACCGTGGTTATGTTTGGAGGAAAAAGGGAGAGGCTTGCAAGCCAAAGAACACCATCCCAACCGTGAAGCACGGGGATGGCAGCAACATGTTGTGGGGGTGCTTTGCTGCAGGAGGGACTGGTGCACTTCACAAAATAGATGGCTTCACGAGGAAAGGAAAATTATGTGGATATATTGAAGCAACATCTCAAGACATCAGTCAGGAAGTTAAAGCTTGGTCGCAAATGGGTATTCCAAATGGACAATGACCCCAAGCATACTTCCAAAGTTCTGGCAAAATGGCTTAAGGACAACAAAGTCAAGGTATTGGAGTGGCCATCACAAAGCCCTGACCTCAATTCCTATAGAAAATGTGTGGGAAGAACTGAAAAAGCGTGTGCGAGCAAGGAGGCCTACAAACCTGACTCAGTTACACCAGCTCTGTCTGTTACGACTTCCGCCGAAGTCGGTTCTTCTCCTTGTTCGTTCGGCGGTCGACGTCACCGGTCTTTTAACCATCGCCGATCCACCTTTCATTTTTCCGTTTTGTCTTGTTTTCCCACACACCTGGTTTACATTCCCTCATTATTTGACGTGTATTTAACCCTCTGTTCCCCCCCATGTTTGTGTGTGGAATTGTTTGTTTCGTGTATGTGCACGTTAGACTGGTTTGCGCTGGGTTATGTCAACCCATATTGTGTTTAGTGTTCTGTCACGCGTATCTTCGTCTTCAGACGATATAACGAAATCATCGTCGGAAAAGGTAGACCAATACGCAGCAGAGTCGATAGAGTTCATCTTGAACATTTTATGAAATCCACACGAATACAAAAACAAGAAAACGAACGATAACCTGACAGTCTGCAAAGCAAAGCTCAACACAGCACAATCACCCACAAATCACAAACACAAACACACCCTTATATATGGGACTCTCAATCAAAGGCAGATAGACAACACCTGCCTTCAACTGAGAGTCCCAACACCAATTAACCAACATAGAAACACACTCACCAGATTAGACATAGAAATACATAAACATAGACTATAAACCAAAACCCTGGAAATACTAAATCAAACCCCCCTTTGAACAAACACACCACCCTGAACCACATAAAACAAATACCCTCTGTCACGCTTTGACCAAACTACAAACAATTAACCTTATATACTGGCCAGGACGTGACATGTTCTTAGTGCCGTGTGTTTTTGTGCGCCGAAATAAAAGGCTCCGTTTGCTACCCAAATTCTGCTCTCTTGCGCCTGACTCCCTTACAGCCAACTACGCATACCCTACACTGTCAGGAGGAATGGGCCAAAATTCACCCAACTTATTGTGGGAAGCTTGTGGAAGGCTCCATGAAACATTTGACCCAAGTTAAACAATTGAAAGGCAATGCTACCAAATACTAATTCAGTGTATGTGAACTTTTGACCCACTTGGAGTGTGATGAAAGAAATAAAAGCTGAAATAAATCATTCTCTCTACTATTATTCTGACATTTCACATTCTTAAAATCAAGTGGTGATCCTAAATGACCTAAGACAGGGAATTTTTACTAGCATTAAATGTCAGGAATTGTGAAAAACAGAGTTTAAATGTATTTGGCTAAGGTGTATGTAGACTTCCGACTTAGAGACTTAAACTTCTGAGGCTAGGGATGACCTGGCTGTGGTAGCTACTCGCTAGCATTGCTTATTCATTCATCTCAGTCAGGAGGGGATGAAACATTACCTAACGTTACATGTCATTTACAATACTAGCTCAGCACTGCGAATAAATACTAGTGTGTTTTTTTTCTGTAAAGTTAAACAATTGTTACCTTACTAGCTACATCAGTCAACTAAAGAGTAACCAGTTTCTGATCTGCTTCCTTTTACAACTTGGTGAAAGAGTGCAACATGTACACACTGAACTATGCTCAACTCTGCCGTGCTGGTCTCTTTTTTTGTCTCTTTTTTTAATCATGATAAAACTGGTAGAGGGACAAAAATGCAATTTCAGAATGTGAGGGGGCTGTTTGGAGTGTTTAGCATCTGGATTTAGGACCACGCGGACACCACAGAACGGGCAGACAGGCTGTGTGATGGCAAAGCTTCTGGAAGGCTGGTTAGACCAGCACGGCAAAGTTGAGCATAGTTCAATGTGTATGTGTTGCGCTCTTGGCTAGAGTCAACGATACTTAAAATCTTCAAAACTTGTGCATAAGGAGTGATGACAGAAATATTACAGTATATTTCTGTGTACTTTAAGTAGAACAAACACATTCCTACGGTGTTCTAGTTATCCAATGTTTACAGTGGGCAGGAACAGGGTAGTCTTTTTAACCTCTCTGGGCCAGTGGAACGCTTGCGTCCCACCCTAATCAACAGCCAGTGGAATCGCGTCGCGCTAAATGCAAAACCTCATAAATGCTATAACTTCAATTTCTCAAACATATGACTATTTTACACCGTTTTATAGATACACCTCTCCTGAATCGAACCACGTTGTCCAATTTCAAAAAGGCTTTACAGCAAAAGCAAAACATTAGATTATGTCAGCAGAGTACCCAGCCAGAAATAATCACACAGCCATTTTCAAAGCAACTAGCATGCATCACAAATACCCAAAACACAGCTAAATGCAGCACTAACCTTTGACAACCTTCATCAGATGACACTCATAGGACATCATGTTACACAACACATGCATTTTTTGTTCGATAAAGTTCATATTTATATATAAAAACAGCATTTTACATCGGCATGACGTTCAGAAAATATTTTCCCTCAAATGCTTCCGGTGAATCAGCGCTACAATTTACAAAATTACTATTCGAAAACATTGTTAAAATGTAATATTGTCATTCAAAGACTTATAGATTAACATGTCTTGAATGCCATCTCTTTGCCAGATTTAAAAATAACTTTACTGGGAAATCACACTTTGCAATAAACGACGTGGTATGCCCAGAAAAATAGTCTAGGCTATACATGTTTTGAGCCATCTTGGAACGATCAACCATCAAAAATACTATTGTAAATAATCCCTTACCTTTGATTATCTTTATCAGAAGGCACTTCTAGGAATCCCAGGTCCATAACAAATGTAGTTTTGTTCAAAAAAGTTAATAATTTATGTCCCAATAGTGTTAGCGCGCTCCGAAGGCTAGTGAAAATATACCGTATGCGTCTGACTTGTCGTCAGGAATGAGCAAAAAATATATATTTAAGTTCGTTCAAACATGTCAAACGTTGTATAACATAAATCTTTAGGGGCTTTTTCAACCAGGGCTTCAATAATATTCCATTGGGACGGTTGCATTGTCTTTCAAAACGTTTCGAAAAGGGAGAGTACCCATGGGCGCCGACGTCACAATGGTAATGGCCCATTTCCTGTGACAAAGGTAAACATCCTCTCTTTCAGTCAATTTTGATGGTAGGAGGCTCAAACCACTTTGTAATGACCACTAAATTAATCGCAAGCCCCTGTGTGTTTCAATGGCAAATGTTTGAAGTGATATCCACACATCAGATTTCAGTTTCCTGTCAGGATTTGTCTCAGGGTTTTGACTGCCATATGAGTTCTGTTATACTCACAGACACCATTCAAACAGTTTTAGAAACTTTAGGGTGTTTTCTATCCAAAGCCAATAATTATATGCATATTCTAGTTATTGGGCAGGAGTAGTAACCAGATTAAATCGGGTACGTTTTTTTATCCGGCCGTGCAAATACTGCCCCCTAGCCCTAACAGGTTTTAAAGGAAACAACAGAAGTAAAAAGAGTCTGTAGCTTATAGGAAATTTTACTCAACTATTTTTTTGTATTTTGGTCTACTGTTAATACAATCACAAAATTGTGCATGTCAGCAGCCACATTTTCAAGGTAGAGAGCTTTTTTTTATGATACATTTCCTTGAAAGAGATGCAAGGTCAGATCATGTTTTTATTTTTATATTGACGTAATCTGATTTCTTGCGTCGCTGTCCTCTGAGGTCCTACTCCACAATCTGAACAACGCAGCTCTGCTCTGCTCTGGTGGGATGTCACCTCACTTCTCTCTTCTCTCCATATCTGCAGAAAAGAACACGGGAGAAGCTGGTGAATGTGTTGTGTCTGTGTGGACAAGGAGTGGGGCTCACCAAAAACCCTTCGGTGAGACACACACACACACACACAAACACACACACACACACACACACACACGCAGTTAATGTTGAGTATTCATAAAAGTGCATTTTTTTGTTCAGAATCACTGAGAGACAGCAGCAGTCTTATCACTTATTCAACAATTAGACACACTCATTTTGATAATGGACTACTCATATTGCAGACATTTTGTGAAAGTTATACACTGAGTGCACAAAACATTAGAAACACCTGCTCTTTCCATGACATTGACTGACCAGGTGAAAACTATAATCCCTTATTGATGTCACCTGTTACATCCACTTCAATCAGTGTAAATAAAGGCGAGGAGACAGGTTAAACATTTTTACGCCAAATTGAGAGACTGATTGTGTATCTGTGCAATTCAGAGGGTGAATGGGAAAGACTTAAGTCCCTTTGAACGGGGAATGGTAGTAGGTGGCAGGCGCACCGGTTTGAGTGTGTCAAGAACTGCAACGCTGCTTAGTTTGGCACGCTCAACAGTTTCCCGTGTGTATCAAGAATGGTCCACCTCCCAAAGGACATCTAGCCAACTTGACACAACTGTGGGAAGCATTGGAGTCAACGTGGGCCAGCATCCCTGTGGAATGCTTTCGACACCTTGTAGAGTCCATCCCCGACAAATTGAGGCTGTTCTGAGGGGGTCCAACTCAATATTATAAAGGTGTTCCTAATGTTTTGTACACTCAATGTGCATGTTGAGGGGTTAAGAATGATGTGTAACCAATGTCATAGTAGTGCCTTAAGATTGTGTAACATGAACGGCTATTTAATATGGAAGACGTTTAAAAAATAGATATACTAATAATGTTGTTTATGCACCGTGATCCCATATGAAAAAGATTGATGAGAATTATATTTGTTTGATTTGAATTGTAGATTTAAGCATACTTTTTTTATGGAGTGGGGTACTCCCACGTATGCTTTTAACTCACCCCTATGTATCCTCCCGTTCCCAGGTGATCTTCTCCAGCTGTGGCGAGCTGGACCTGATGGATCTGCAGCCCAGCCTGGTGTCATCTGAGGAGGGGACACAGGAGCAGGACAACAACATGGATGACACCACATCCGAACAACAATTCAGAGTCTTCAGAGACTTTGACTTCCTGGACGTGGAGCTAGAGGAAGGAGAGGTGAGATTGGTTGAGTGATTTGATAATTTAAAAACATAATTCTAATCACGCACTTGGTTGCAAGGCCCTTGAAATCATTGAGGATAAACACAAAACCCCCAGCTTATTACAGTTTATTTCCAGTGTGGTCCTCTGGTTTAAGCAGGCAAGCTGACTGTCAGGGCTGAGAATATGACTAGCTTAGTGGTAAAAGGGTGGAAGACGTGTAAAAGGGTGGAAGACGTGAATGCATTGGCCAAATCACTCACAAGTTGCTCACCTTGGTGCACCCATATAAGTTCTCTGGATGTACCTTCTTGCTCAGGGGATTTTGGAGTAAGATATCCATGGGTTGGCCCTGTAACACTGGGGGGCAGTGTTGCAGTGCACAGACGTACTCAGTGTGTAGTGCTGTTATGGAACCTCAGTCTTCCAAACCTAATGATAGAGGTAAAAAAAATCATAAAGTACTGTGTACATTTTATGGCACTAATGTACTACATTATTGGTGCTATCATATTTTCAATTAAATCAGAGAGCTGGACACTTTCTCAATCCCAAATGAGTGTCTCAAACATACGAATGGAATTACTAGAAGGGGAATCTCCAGTCTTTCTAGTAATTATATTTCTATGGTCTCAACAGATCTCTAGGACACTTTGTTGTGTCTAATTTGATTTCTTCTCTTCTATCCTCTAATGTAATGTGGGTTTATTTTTTCTGTTTTTGTCTGTGCCACCATCTAGGAGATCCAGGTAAGTTCAGTCATGTTGCAATGCAATGCAAATACTGTATTGTGTAGATGGAATGTAGTGGGATGTAGTAGTCTATGGATGCATCCCAAACAGTACCCTATTCCCTATATAGTGCACTACTTTTGACCAGAGCTCTAAAGTAGTGCCCTACATAGGGTGGATTCTTTCCCTATGGGGGTGTGTGATACTGTGCATGCTCACGCACATGTTTGGAGTGTGTTCAGGGTTTACTCACCCTAATGTTAAGTCAAGTCCTCACTCAAGCCTCTACAGTTCCTGTCAGGACCTGTGTTCTTAGTACTTCCTGTCAGAGGGATACTATAGCATCATGTAGCTCGGACGTGACCTAAAAGAATCCCATCAACGCACATTACACACAACCTTCCATTCACTGGATATGAGCAGACTTATTGCTCTTAAACGAGTAGTATGCAACTTAATAATCAGCTGTTGATCACTGTTGAGGTGACGTCCTAAATGCACCCTATTCCCTACACAATGCACTACTTATAGATTCCTCTCCATTTATGTTGCATCTGCTCAGATTATTATTTAATACCAGTCATGTACAGTGAATTATGTTAGAATAGCATTGATTTTAATACATGTGAATATGTAGAAAAACAAAGAGGGCAAACCCCACCCCATCTGTCAGCCCAGCTAGCAACAAACGTTCCCAAAACTTTAGAGAACGTTTCCTTCAGAGTCTCATTACGTCATTACCTAACATTTTCATTGCAATGTTCCAGTGATGTGCAAGAACTGTTTTCAAGAGACCATTCGTCCCACCTGGCCAACATCCGGTGAAATTGCAGAGTGCCAAATTCGAAATACAGAAATAGTCAAATTAAACATTCATAGAAATACAAGTGTTATACATCGGCTTAAAGATGCACTTCTTGTTAATCCAGCTGCTGTGTCAGATTTCAAAAGGCTTTACGGCGAAAGCATACCATGCGATTATCTGAGGACAGCACCCCGCTTACAAAAGCATACAAAGATTTTACAACCAAGTAAAGGAATTACAAAAGTCAGAAATAGCGATACAATTAATCACTTACCTTTGATCTTCATATGGTTGCAGTCACAAGAGTCCCAGATACACAATAAATGTTCGTTTTGTTCGATAAAGTCCCTCTTTGTGTCCCAAAAACTATGTTTTGTTGGCGTGTTTTGTTCAGTAATCCACTGGCTCAAAGGCGGTCATGACATGCAGACGAATACATCCTAATAGTACCGGTAAAGTTCGTTGAAACATGTCAAACGATGTTTATAATTAATCCTCAGGATGTCTATTGTCTAAATAATCGATAATATTTAAACCGGACAATAGCGTTTTCAATAGAAAGGAAAAATAACGAAGGGCACGCAATCGGTCACGCGTGCAAACCAGCTCTGCTTCTTTCTGCAGTCCACTGAAAGCAAAGTCTCATTCTTCCTCATTTTTCAGAAAACAAGCTTGAAACAATGTCTATAGACTGTTGACATCTAGTGGAAGCCATAGGAACTGCAATCTGGGTCCTATCCCATTACATGCTGTATAGGCATTCAATTGAAAAGTACCCACATCAAAAATATTTTTGCCTGCCATATCAGTTCTGTTATACTCACAGACATTATTTTAACAGTTTTGGAAACTTTGGAGTGTTTTCTATCCAATACTACCATGCATATGCATATCCTAGCTTCTGGGCCTGAGTAACAGGCAGTCTACATTGGGCACCTCATTCATCCAAAATTCTAAATACTGCCCCCTACCCAAGAGACGTTAATGTCAATCAGAACTTACGCAGAATGTGGTTACCATTTTCTCTGAATATTCAATATTAATGTTCTAGACACATTTCATGGGATCGTTGTAAGAACATTCATGTATCCAGTTTTGTTAGGGTTAGGAGAATATTTAATCAACGTCACACCAAACATACACAGAACACGGTTGCCATGTTCTCAGAATATAAGTAATTAATTTTCTAGATAGGTTTCATGGGAACGTTGCAAGAACTCTCCTGTGTCCAAGGACGTTTAAAACATTGAACGTTCTGTCATGGTCCCCTGGAGGTTTTTGTCTAGTTCCCAGCTTTTTCCAGGGACTTCCCTAAATACGTTTTTAGGCGTATGCCTGATGGTCCCAAAGAAACGTTTTCCGGAAGAAAAATACTTGTTTCTTTACACACCACCCCTTGTTATGGTTGCCGAGCCCATCAAGGCCCTGATTGGTGAACCACTTATCCATTCACAGCTTTTTGTCTGTTTGCAAGGTTAGGGACAACCACATACACAAACAGTACTTTCAACACGCAATGTTTTCAACTTACATATTTGAAACACTTTGACATACATGATTATATTGCGCATGTTCATTTACAGTGCCTTCAGAAAGTATTCACGCCCCTTGACTTTTTCCACATTTTGTTGTGTTACAGCCTGAATTTAAAATCGATTAAGTTCAGATTTTGTGTCACTGGTCTACACACAATACCCCATAATGTCGGAATGGAATTATATATATATATATATTTTTTTTTTACAAATTAATACAAATTAAAAGATCCCTTGAGTTAATTATTCAATTCCTTCGTTAATAAGGCAAGCCTAAATAAGGTCAGACTGAAAAATATGCTTAATAAGTTGCATGGACTCACTCTGTGTGCAATAATAGTGTTTAGCATGATTTTGTAATGACTACCTCATCTCTGTACCCCACACAATTATCTGTACGGTCCCTCAGTCGAGCAGTGAATTTCAAACACAGATTCAACCACAAAGACCAGGGAGGTTTTCTAATCCCTCCGAACGAAGGTCACCTATTGGTAGATGGGTAAAAATACAAAAACCAGACATTGAATATAGTGAAGTTATTAGTTACACTTTAGCTGGTGTGTCAATACACACCCAGTCATTTCAAAAATACAGGTGTCCTTCCTAGTTGCCGGAGAGGAAGGAAACCCCTCGGCGATTTCACCATGAGGCCAATGGCGACTTTAAAACAGTCGTTTAATTGCTCTGATCAGAGAACTGAGGATGGATCAACATTGTATTTACTCCACAATACTAACCTAATTGACAGACTAAAAAGAAGCCAGTACAGAATACAAATATTCCAAAACATGCATGTTTACAATAAGGCACTAAAGTAAAACTGCAAAAGAAATGTCAGTGTCCTGAATACAAAGTGTAATGTTTGGGGCAAATCCAACACAACACACCACTGAGTACCACTCTTCATGTTTTCAAGAATGGTGGTGGCTGCATCATGTTATCGGTATGCTTGTCATCGGCAAGGACTAGGGAGTTTTTTAGGATAAATAGAAATGTAATAGAGCTAAGCACAAGCGAAATCCTAGAGGAAAATATGGTTGTGCTTTCCAACAAACACTGGGAGACAAATTCACCTTTCAGCAGTACAGTAACCTGAAAGAAAAGAGAAACTCGCACACAGCTGTTGCTAGTATTACTGTTCTTTATTAAGCTTATGTATCGGCCTCAAGGCCCTCGTCAGAGCTTTTAATAAAGAACAGTGATACACTGGAGTTACCAAGACATTGAATTTTCCTGAGTGGCCTAGCTACAGTTTTGACTTAAGTCGGCTTGAACATTAATGGCAAGACTTGAAAATCCCACGTTGTAACACAACAACAAAAAGTCAAGGAGTGTGAATACTTTCTGAAGACACAGTAATTACTATTACCTGGGATTTGAACTCAGATCTTGGGTCACGGCATTCTGATCTTCTTGCTACTCCACAATGTGTGTCAGTTGTCAGTTAATCTGATTTATTGTCTCATCATTGATTTGATTGACTTATTTCATATATTTTAGGGGTTGTCTGTTTTTATTTATCTCATGTTGGTGGGCATATTAGTCTGTTTAATGTTACTCCAATGATAAATAAAATAGTTTTGATTTAGTGTACTTTTTACTTCAAAGTTTTACAATGTAGGTCAAATCAGTCTTTGACGGTGGTGTAGCAGTAAGATCAGAATGCCGTGAACCGAGAGGTTATTAGCTAAAAAGTGAAGAAGAATAATTACTGGAAATGAACATTCACAAAGTGTCAAATATGTAAGTGTAAAACACTGTATGTTGAAAGCACTATTTGTGTTTGTCCCTAACCTTGCCAACAGAAAAAGAGCTGTGAATGTATCAGTGGTTCACCAATCAGGACCTTGATGGGCTCAGCAACAGTAACAAGGGGTGATGTGTAAAGAAACATGTTTTTTTTCTCCGGAGAACATTTCTTTGGGAGCATCAGGGGATGTCCTAAAAACGTATTTGGGGACGTCACCAGAACAACCCGGGAACTAGACAAAAACCTCTTGGGGACCATGACTTTACATTTCAAATTTTTGTCATTTAGCAGACGCTGTTATTGAGAGTGACTTACAATTTAGCTAGGTGAGACAACGCATCACAATCGTATCAAGTACATTTTCCCTTAACAAAGCATTTATCAGCAAAGTTAGTGCTAGTGGGAAAGACAAGTGCATTTTGATTTATTTTATTTTTGGGGGGATTCGGAGGCATTTACGATACTCTTAAGAGGTAAGATTTCATGCGATTTTCGAAAGATAGGCCGGGACTCCACTGTCCTGACTTTAGGGGGAAGCTTGTTCATCCGCATAGCAATGATAAGAGAGACCATGTGAGGATATGACCGAGCCGAGTGACTTCGAAAAGAGGAGAGGGCCTAGAACCGAGCCCTGGGGGACACCAGTAGTGAGAGCACGTGGTGCAGACACAGATCCTCGCCACTCCACCTGCTAGGAGTGACCGTCCAGGTAGGATGCAATCCAGGAGGGAGCCCAACCCTGAGAGGGTGGAGAGGAGGATCTGATGGTTCATGGTATCGAAGGCAGCGGGTAGACCTAGGAGGATGAGAACAGAGGAGAGAGTCTGCTTTGGCAGAGCGGAGAGCCTTTGTGACACAGAGGAGAGCGGTCTCAGTTGATTGAGTCGCCTTGAAGCCTGACTGGTTAGGGTCAAGAAGATTATTCTGTTAGAGATAACGAGAGAGTTGGTCAGAGACTGTACGCTCAAGTGTTTTGGAAAGAAAAGAAGGGATACTGGTCTGTAGTTTTTAACGTCAGAGGGGTCAAGTGTTGGTTTCTTGAGGTGGGGACCGACTCTGGCCATCTTGAAGTAAGAGGGGATGCAGCCAGTGGTCAGGGATGTGGGGAATGGGAGAAGGTCATCCGGAGTTGGTCTGGAGAAGGTAGGAGGGGATGGGGTCAAGTGGGCAGGTTTTCAGGACATCACTAGTCGCAGGGTGTGAGTGAGTGAGTGACCTATGTTTTAAACGTCCTTGGACACAGGAATGTTCTTGCAACGTTCCCATGAACATTCATATCTTTATAGTCTGAGATCATGGCAACCATGTTTGGTGTGACCTTGATGGAATATTCTCCTAACCCTCATAAAACTGGACACATGAATGTTTATGGAACGTGTCTAGAACATTAATATCTTTATTCTGAGAACATGGTAACCACGTTCTTGGTAAGTTTTGTTTGACAATAAGGAAATGTTCTAACTCTAATGTCAAAACATGCTAAATAGGTTCTCAGGAGGTTTTTGCTAACGTACATATAATGTTCCCCTAACTAATGGAAAACTGGACACTGAAACATCAGGGGAACATTATGGCTAACATTACAAAAACATTCTCTCTCCCTGGAATTGTTAGCTGGGACTGCAGGCAGGCTCAAACAGATCTGGGACCAGGCTAGCCCTCGCTTTCCACCAGAGTAAAATATGATGAATCTAGTCAGTCACCACAGGTCCAGGATCTGTCCTGCCTGATGTGGTGACCTGGACAGTATTCCAAATGGCACCCTATTCCCTTTATATTGCACTACTTTTGACCAGGGCTCATAAGAAAGTAGGGTGCCATATGAAATGCAGCCCTGAGGAGGCTGGTTGGAATGTGGACATTGGCTGACATTCTCCAGAATCGTGACCTGATGGAAAGTAATTTGGCATCTGAACTGGTGTAGGATGAAGTTGCCACAAGATGCATCTTGGGTCAGTTTTGCATTTTTCCCCTGTAATGGTTAGGATTGGGGGAGGGGAAGCTGTACCTAGAGGAAACTTCACCCAGGAGGATCTGAAACAAGACTGAAGCCATTAGGCTCAGGGGATAATACTACACAATATTTAGGAAGTCCAAAAAGCTCCCAGCGGAGTCAAACCCAAGTTGTTTTTCAGTTTTCGTTAAGAGAGCTATTTTGATCTGATCCGTTGGAAAGTTTATGTTATGATGCACTAAAAGACTACTTTTTCACGTGACTGTGCCAAACCGTACTGTGCTGTCTTGGATATTTTCTGTTCACATGGTCCGTCAGCACGGTTCCAGCAACTGGTTGAATGTGTAACCATGCTAGGGTAGTACATCTCAGCTTGGCTTGTATCACCTCCGCTCAGTAGTGTGAAGTGGTCTAAGTGAGGCTGTTGACATTGTCATTGGCTAACTCTCCCATGAAGATTAGCCTTCACTTGCACTGCATGGTCAAGTATTTGTGGCTGCTGGTTACTCTGTGTGTGTGCGCATGGGTGTGTGCGCATGGGTGTGTGTGTGTGTGTGTGTGTGTGTGTGTGTGTGTGTGTGTGTGTGTGTGTGTGTGTGTGTGTGTGTGTGTGTGTGTGTGTGTGTGTGTGTGTGTGTGTGTGTGTACACATGCATGGGTGTATACCACTGTGTGTGTGTGTGTGCGTGCGGTGTGTAGACCCCTTTGTGTGTGCTTGTGTGTAGACCCCCTTTGTATGTGTGTGTGCGTAGACCCCTGTGAGTGTGTATGTGTGAGGTATCTGGCTCTGTGTCGTCTAGTTTCTTAAAGCTGTGTGTATCGTCCTTGCAGGGGGAGACGATGGACAGCTTCAACTGGGGGGTGCGGAGACGCTCCATGGATAGCCTGGACAGGAGTGACATGGTGCCCCTGGATGACAGTGAGCTGTCCAGCAGCACACCCAGCCTAGGCCAGTTCACCCACCAGGACTCAGAGGAATCCTCAGAAGAAGAGTCCATCACCGCCAGCCAGATCCTCTCTCACTCCCAGGTGGTACGTCTCTCTAACCACAGACCTAGGATCAGATTACCCTACCTCCCCCCCAATCCTAACCTTAACTACTGGGGGGATTAAATAATATCCGACCATGTATAAACGGTTACAATTGCTAGGACTCAACCAGGAGGCATGCTCTGCTGCTCTGTGCTTATCTCATACAATTCTGCTCAAATACTTTGTGTTTATACTTTATGTATTGTGAAATGGTTTTCTCTGCTCTCACAACAGTTGCCTCGTGCATGATGCCCTGACTAGCAGATCTGGGTTCAAGTAGTATTTGTTTTCTTCCAAGTACTTCAAGCTCGATCAAGTTCATGGAACCAATGGAATAGTCCCAAAAGTGCAAACCTCGCCCATCTGGCACTGGTTGAAGTAGTATTTGTTTTCTTCCAAATACTTCAAGCTCGATTGAGCTCGCCTGGTGCCATGGAACCATGGTAGTAGTCCGAAAGTGTAAACCTCGCCCGGTCACTCAATCCAAATATTTGAAAGAAAGCGAATACTATTTTAACCCGGATCTGATGATTAGACTGGAGGAGGACTCTGAGCTGTACTTTTGTCTCGTTGCAGATTGTGAATCTCTCCCCCACCGAGGAGGTCAATCAACTGGACTCTCTGTACACCTCCATTGACAACTCAGCCGCTGACCCTCCTCTTCCCCCTTTGCACACCCGAACGTCCAGTTTCGAGGTCTCGCTGGCAGAGAATTCAATGCCGAGGGTGAATAAGGACTTCAGAGTGTCTGAGATATGGGCGCCCACTCACTCCTATTCCTCCTGTCAATGCTGCCAAATAATACAATTATATCCTATCCTTTCACAGTTCGATTTTAGCGATAAGTGTTGCTGTTTCTCAATAAGGTATTATGTGTATTTCTCTGTGAATCTTCAAGATTTTCACCAGAGAGGATATGGCAGGACCCAGTCTTTAGTCTTCAGCTTCTAGTTAGCTGCATGTCACAGCTAAATCTTCTAATAGCTGTTCTAACACCTATTAGCTAATGTGTTGGGTCATGGGCTGGTTGGTGCTGCAAATGCTTCCATTTATATTCTATATTATCTTTTGAGGAATATCATTGCTGTGTTCTTGGGGTTTTGTGGTTGTATGGTAGCAAGGTGGTTCTCTTTCTGTGTCTGAAACAATTGGCATAATTTGCACACACTCGTGAAAACATAACCAAATGTGAAATTAAACACAGCATAGAGCATCTTTGTCCATTGGAAAGGTCAGTGTGCCTATCATTTATTCCTAATACTGTACTTTCAAAAAATGTCTTACCTTTAGGAGGAAAGTGTCATAATTGTGAGTCATTCTCATCATTAATCAATATTATGCATATTCCCCCAAAAGCACATCATCAAGAAGATTTGACTGCATATAATAATAATGGATTCATGGAGTGCTTTAACACTTAGGTCTCTCAGGGATTTAACGTCACTCACTGGATTCCGTCAGTAGAACACCATCAGTGTTGTATTAAATTACATAGACCAGTGTTGTCCAAACCTGGCCTCAAGTACCTACAGCCGGTTTTGAAGTACTGGAATAGATCAAATTGGCTGGGGGTACTACACTGAGTCTGCTTCCCAAATAGCACCCTATTCTCTATATAGTGCACTACTTTTGACCAGAGCCCTATGAACCCTAGTGAAAGTAGTGCACTACCTAGGGAATAGGGTGCCATTTGGAACATAGCCTGATATTGACCGTCTGATGCCGGCACTTCGAGTAAGTCCCTCCCTCCTTTCCTCTCTCCCTCTAGGCTGAGGTATCAGTAGAAGACGAGGACACGAACATCCATGAGGATGACCTGTCCATCAGTGACCTCCTGCCGGGGTTTGACTGCAGCGGCGACAGCTTCAGCCTGGAAAATCTGGCTCCGGGAGACTACCGAGGAGAACTGGACCTGGACTTCAGCGCACTGCCCAGGTACATAGCACTGTTCAGGTCAGTTAGAAGAAAACGTGGTTAATGAAAGTGTTTATAGTGCTTTATACATTTTAGGCCAATAAATGCTTATTAGTTGTAATGGAATTGGTCATAAAGTGTGATCATGAAAGTCTAATCAAACCTGCAATAGTCCTTTTGTCAGTATTTATACTCTTTTCATACTACTGAATGGTAAAATAATATTATGTAAGCCAGCACAATATGGTTCTGGTCAGCATGAGGGTCTGAAAAGTGTTTTGGAGTGCTGCTATTTCTTCATGTGTGTTCTGGTGGATGCGTGTGCCTGGTTTACCCCACCAGTCTCGGCGAGGAGGAAAGAGACGAGCTGACGGAGTCTCGTTCTTCCCTTCCTCCGTCACCCTTCTTCTCGGCCATCCTGGCGGCATTCCAGCCGGCGGTGTGCGATGACGCCGACGAGGCGTGGCGGAGGCACATCAACCAGCTGGTGTCCGACTCAGACGGCTCCTGCGCCATCTACACCTTCCAAGTCTTCTCCTCCTTCTTCCAGGTAGATGGTGGATTCACATTGCTCACTACCTGTGCTCTCCCCCTGTGTGTTTCTTTTTTACAGCATGTGAAACAGGCTACCACCAATGATGCTATCGAGCACAGTGTTAAAGCTGGCTAGCGAGAGCTTCCCTTTTCTGATTGGTTATCACAAAGTTGTGTTCCTGAAATTCGCAACTATAGTTGCCAACAGTCAAATCTTAGAATGTTGCTTCGTGTCTCCTTCCATTGAAAATTATATATTTATTATTTTGTTGTTGCTGAAACTAGTAAACCATCTGAATCTATCGTAACAGCCAAAGAGACCTTCTGGTACCACGTCAGGACCTGGTATAACAGATCGCAGTCTGCATCTCAAAAGACACCGGTTGTGTCCCAAATGGCAACCTATTCCCTGTATGGTGCACTACTTTTGACCAGGGCCTATAATCAGCAATTAAGTGTCCTATCTGCCATACTATGTCAGTCAAACCGGACTACAGTGCATTCAGAAAGTATTCAGACACCTTTACTTTTTCCACATTTTGTTACGTTACAGCCTAATTCTAAAATGGATTAAATAAACATGTTTCCTCATCAGTCTACACACAATACCCTATAATGACGTAGTGAAAACTGATTTTTAGACATAAAAATAAAAAACAGATACCTCATTTATTACATAAGACTCGAAATTGAGCTCAGGTCCATCCTGTTCCCATTGATCATCCTTGAGATGTTTCTACAACTTGATTGGAGTCCACCTTTGGAAAATTTTATTGATTGGACATGAGTTGGAAAGACACACACCTGTCTATATAAGGTCCCACAGTTGACAGTGCATGTTAGAGCATAAACCACGCCTTGAGGTCGAAGGAATTGTCCGTAGAGCTCCGAGACAGGATTGTGTCGAGGCACAGATCTGGGGAAGGGTATCAAAAGAATTCTGCAGTATTGAAGGCCCCCAAAAACACTATGGAACCACCAAGACTCTTCCTACAGCTGGCCGCCCAGACATACTGAGTAACCTGGGGAGAAGGGCCTTGGTCAGGGAGGTGACCAAGAACCCGATGGTCAATCTGACAGAGTGACTCCGATGGTCACTCTGACAGTTCCTCTGTGGTGATGGGAGAACCTTCCAGAAGGACAACCATCTCTGCAGCACTCCACCAATCAGGCCTTTACTGTAGGGTGGCCAGACAGAAGCCACTCCTCAGTAAAAAGCACATGACAGCCTGCTTGGAGTTTGCCAAAAGGCACCTAGAGGATTCTCTGGTCTGATGAAACCAAGATTAAACTCTTTGGCCTGAATGCCAAGCGTTTCGTCTGGAGGAAACCTGGCACCATCCCTACGGTGAAGCATGGTGGTGGAAGAATCATGCTGTGGGGAATTTTTTTCAGCAGCAGGGACTGGGAGACTAGTCAGGATTGAGGGAAAGATGGACAGAGCAAAGTACTGAGATCCTTGATGAAAATCTGCTCAGGAAGGTTCACCTTCCAACAGGACAAAGACCCTAAGCACACAGTCAAGACAACGCAGGAGTGGCTTCGGGACAAGTCTCTGAATTTCCTTGAGTGGCCCAGCCAGAGCCTGGACTTGAACTCGATCGTACATCTCTGGAGAGACCTGAAAATAGCTGTGGAGCAACACTCCCCATCCAACCTGACAGAGCTTGAGAGGATCTGCAGAGAAGAACAGGAGAAACTCCCCAAATACAGGTGTGCCAAGCTTGTAGCGTCATACCCAAGAAGACTCGAGGCTGTAATCGCTGCCAAAGGTGCTTCAACAAAGTACTGAGTCAAGGGTCTGAATGCTTATGTAAATGTAATATTTCATATTTATTCATTTAAAAATTATGGGGTAATGTGTGTAGATTGATGAGGTGGGAAAATGATTTAATCCATTTTAGTGTAAGGCTGTAACGTAACAAAATGTGGAAAAAGTCAAGGGGTCTGAATACTTTCCAAATGCACTGTATGTCATTATACTGATGTTTAGTTTTTTAGGATCCCCATTAGCTATTGAACATGCAGCAGCTACTCTTCCTGTGGTCCACATAAAACATACAAATACATAAAGTACAGACAGTAATAGACAAGAACAACATAAGATATTACATTAAATTCAAAATACAAAAATAAGGCTTATACACTGAACAAAAATATAAACACAACATGTCAAATGTTGGTCCCATGTTTCATGAGATGAAATAAAAAATCCCTGAAATTCTCCAGACGCAAAATATCTGTTCTTCCATGGCCTGCATACTCACCCATTGCACGTGTTTGGGATGTGATCGACGTGTACAACAGCATGTTCCCGTTCCCGCCAGCATCCAGCAACTTCTCACAGCCATTGAAGAGGAGTGGGAAAACATTCCGCAGGCCACAATCAACAGCCTTACCAACTCTATTCAAAGGAGATGTGTCGCGCTGCATGAGGCAAATAGTGGTCACACCAGATACTGACTGGTTTTCTGATCCACGCCCCTACCAACAGATGCATATCTGTTTTCCCAGTCATGTGAAATACATAGATTAGGGCCGAATGAATATATTTAAATTGACTGATTTCCTTATATGAACTAACTCAGTAAAGACACAAAGACAACAACTAATCATATGTACATATTCTTATATACAGTACAGTTAAATTAGATCTTTAGAAAGAGGAGAGGCGTGTGATACAAGATGTTTTTTAAAGCTAACCTTGCTTTTTACCTAAGTAACCTCTGGTGGCAGAGCATTGCACGATGGCATGGCTCTATACATAACTGAGCGACGCATTAAATCTTTTTGGGGCTTTGAAGAAACACATTGTGGTGTGTCTGGTCTGTTTGAAGTCTATGCAAATAGATTATAAAGTGGTTAGGCATTTTCAACACACAAATGTTTCTTAAAAAGACTAGAAAAATGGTGCCGAAGAGGATGGCTGACGTTTTACATGCCCGTAATAAATTGTGCTATTTTGTTCATTTTTTTGCGTTCTTTGTAATGTTGCTGCTTTCGTCTCTTATGACCGAAAATAACTTCTGGACATCAAAACTGGGATTACTCACCACGGACTGAAATAAGTTTTTTTCTTTAACGAGTCCCACGAGAAAGATATACTACTCTCCCTGGAACAGGCCCAGATTCACATCATTTGCATGAAGAAAAGACGGAGAAAAAGAAGACGCAGATCAGGCTGCCTTTTGAGAATCCGTAGGCGAGCGAGTAAACTCCCATTGCCATCAATTCTACTTGCTAACATGCAATCATTGGGAAATAAAAATGAATGACCTACGATTATCCTACCAACGGGACATTAAGAACTGTAATATCCAATGTTTCACCGAATAGTGGCTGAACGACTACACGGACAATATAGAGCTGGAGGGATTTTCAATGCAGAACAGAGGAGCTACGTCTGGTAAGACGAGGGGTGGAGGGGTGTCTTTTTGTCAATATCAGCTGGTGCACGATGTCTAATATTAAAGAAGTCTTGAGGTATTGCTCGCCTGAGGTAGAGTACCTTATGATAAGCTGGAAACCACACTATCCACCAAGAGACTATTCATCTAAACTCAGCAAAAAAAGAAACGTCACTTTTTCAGGACCCTGTCTTTCAAAGATAATTCGTAAAAATCCAAATGACTTCACAGATCTTCATTTGTAAAGGGTTTAAACACTGTTTCCCATGCTTGTTCAATGAACCATAAACAATTAATGAACATGCACCTGTGGTACGGTCGTTAAGACACTAACAGCTTACAGACGGTAGGCAATTAAGGTCACAGTTATGGAAACTTAGGACACTAAAGAGGCCTTTCTACTGACTCTGAAAAACACCAAAAGAAAGATGCCTAGGGTCCATGCTCATCTGCGTGAATGTGCCTTAGGCATGCTGCAAGGAGGCATGAGGAATGCAGATGTGGCCAGGGCATTAAATTGCAATGTCCGTACTGTGAGACGCCTAAGACGGAGCTACAGGGAGACAGGACGGACAGCTGATCATCCTCGCAGTGGCAGACCACGTGTAACAACACCTGCACAGGATCGGTACATCTGAACATCACACCTGCGGGACAGGTACAGGATGGCAACAACAACTGCCCGAGTTACTCAAGGAACACACCATCCCTCCATTAGTGCTCAGACTGTCCGCAATAGGCCGAGAGAGGCTGGACTGAGGGCTTGTAGGCCAGTTGTAAGGTAGGTCCTCACCAGACATCACTGGCAACAACGTCGCCGATGGGCACAAACCCACCGTCCCTGGACCAGACAGGACTGGCAAAAAGTGCTCTTCACTGACGAGTCGCGGTTTTGTCTCATCAGGGGTGTTGGTTGGATTCGCATTTATTGTTGAAGGAATGAGCGTTACACCGAGCCCGGATCTCAATCCCATTGAGCACGTCTGGGACCTGTTGGATCGGAGGGTGAGGGCTAGGGCCATTCCCCCCCAGAATTGTCCGGGAACTTGCAGGTGCCTTAGTGGAAGACTGGGTTAACATCTCATAGCAAGAACTGGCAAGTCTGGTGCAGTCCATGAGGATAAGATGCACTGCAGTACTTAATGTAGCTGGTGGCAACAGCCCCCACCCCCTGTTCAGGGACACATTATTCCATTTATGTTAGTCACATGTCTAAGGAACTTGTACAGTTTATGTCTCAGTTGTTGAATCTTGTTATGTTCATACAAATATTTACACATGTTCAGTTTGCTGAAAATAAACGCAGTTGACAGTGAGAGGATGTTTCTTTTTTTGCTGAGTTTATATTATTCATAGCCATCTATTTACCACCACAGACCAATGCTGGCACTAAGAGCGCACTCAACCAACCACCTCTAAGGCCATAAGCAAACAAGAAAATACTCACCCAGAAGCAGCTCTCCTAGTGGCCTAATGCAGGCAAACTTAAATCAGTTTTATCACATTTTTACCAGCATGCCACATGTGCAACCAGAGGGAAAAAAACTCTACACTACCTTTATTCCACACACAGAGATGCATACAAACTCTCCCGTGCCCTCCATTTGGAAAATCCGACCATAATTCTATCCTCCTGATTCCTGCTTACAAGTATAAACTAAAGAATGAGTTATCAGTGACTCGCTTAATACGGATGTGGTCAGATGGTGCGGATGCTACACTACAGGACTGTTTTGCTAGCACAGACTGGAGTATGTTCCGGGATTCATCCAGTGGCATTGAGGAGTATACCACCTCAGTCATCGGCTTCATCAATAAGTGCATTGACGATGTCGTCCCCTCAGTGACCGTACGTATATATCCCAACCAGAAGCCATTGATTAAAGGCAACATCTGCATCGAGCTGAAGGCTAGAGCTTCTGCTTTCAAGGAGCGGGACACTATTCCGGACGCCTATAAGAAATCCCGCTATGCCCTCAGACGAACCATCAAACGAGCAAAGCGTCAATACAGGATTAAGATTGAATCCTACTACACCGGCTCTGACGCTCGTCGGATGTGGCAGGGCTTGAAAACTATTACGGACTACAAAGGGAAACCCAGACGTGAGCTGCACAGTGACGCAAGCCAGATGAGCTAAACTCCTTTTATGCTCGGTTCGAGGCAAGCAACACTGAAGCATGCACGAGAGCACCAGCTGTTCTGGATGACTGTGTGATAACGCTCTCGGTAGCCGATGTGAGCAAGACCTTTAAACAGGTCAACATTCACAAAGCTGCGCGGCCAGATAGATTACCAGGACGTGTACTCAAAGCATGCACAGACCAACTGGCAAGTGTCTTCACTGAGATTTTCAACCTCTCCCTGACTGACTCTGTAATACCTACATGTTTCAAGCAGACCACCATAGTCCCTGTGCCCAAGAACACCAAGGTAACCTGCCTAAATTATTACCACCTCTTAGCACTCACGTCGGTAGCCATGAAGTGCTTTGAAAGGCTGGTTATGGCCCACATCAACAGCATCCTCCCAGATACCCTAGACCCACTGCAATTTGCATACCGCCCCAACAGAACCACAGATGACGCAATCTCAATCGCGCTCCACACTGCCCATTCCCACCTGGACAAAAGGAACACCTATGTGAGAATGCTGTTCATTGACTACAGCTCAGCGTTCAACACCATAGTGCCCACGAAGCTCATCACTAAGCAAATGACCCTGGGACTAAAGCCCTCCCTCTGCAACTGGATCCTGGACTGACTGACGGGCCACACCCCGGGTGTTAAGGGTAATATTAAACACGTCTGCCACGCTGATCCTCAGGAGACCCCTCATGGGTGTGTACATAGTCCCCTCCTGTACTCCCTGTTCACCCACGACTGCATGGCCAAACACGACTCCAACACCATCATTAAGTTTGCTGACGACACCACAGTGGTAGGCCTGATCACCGACAACGATGAGACATCCTATAGGGAGGAGGTCAGAGAACTGGCAGGCAGTGTGGTGCCAGGACAACAATCTTTCCCTCAATGTGAGCAAGACTAAGGAGCTAATCGTGGACTACAGGAAAACGGCAGGCCGAACAGGCCCCCATTAACATCAACGGGGCTGTAGTGGAGCGGGTCGAGAGTTTCAAGTTCCTTGGTGTCTACATCACCAACGATCGATCATGGTCCAAACACACCAAGACAGTCGTGAAGAGGGCACGACAAAACCTTTAACCCCCTCAGGAGACTGAACAGCAAAGGACCTTGTGAAGATGCTGGAGGAAACAGGTACAAAAGTATCTATATCTACAGTTAAATGAGTCCTATATCAACAAAACCTGAAAGGCCGCTCAGCAAGGAAGAAGCCACTGCTCCAAAACCGCCATAAAAAAGCCAGACTATGGTTTGCAACTGCACATGGGGACAAAGATTGTACTTTTTAGAGAAATGTGGTCCGATGAAACAAAAATAGAACTGTTTGGCCATAATGGCCATCGTTATGTTTGGAGGAAAAAGGGGGAGGCTTGCAAGCCAAAGAATACCATCCCAACCGTGAAGCACGGGGGTGGCAGCATTATGCTGTGGGGGTGCTTTGCTGTCGGAGGGACTGGATGCACATGAGGAAGGAAAAAGGTATGTGGATATATTGAAGCAACATCTCAAGACATCAGTCAGGAAGTTAAAGCTTGTTGCAAATGGGTTTTCCAAATGGACAATGACCCCAAGCATACTTCCAAAGTTGTGGCAAAATGGCTTAAGGACAACAAAGTCAAGGTATTGGAGTGGCCATCACAAAGCCCTGACCTCAATCCTATAGAAAATTTGTGGGCAGAACTGAAAAAGTGTGTGCGAGCAAGGAGGCCTACAAACCTGAGTTACACCAGCTCTGTCAGTAGGAATGAGCCAAAATTCACCCAACTTATTGTGGGAAGCTTGTGGAAGGCTACCCGTAATGTTTGACCCAAGTGAAATAATTTAAATGCAATGCTACCAAATACTAATTGAGTGTATGTAAACTTCTGACCCACTGGGAATGTGATGAAAGAAATAAAAGCTGAAATAAATCATTCTCTCTACTATCATTCTGACATTTCACATTCTTCAAATAAAGTGGTGATCCTAACTGATCTAAGACGACATTTTTACTTGGATTAAATGTCAGGAATTGTGAAAAACTGAGTTAAAATGTATTTGGCTAAGTGAATGTAAACTTCCGACTTCAACTGTATATAATAGGCGGTGTCAGAGGAAAGCCCCTAAAATTGTCAGACTCCACCCACCCAAGTCAGACTGTTTTTTTTCTCTGCTACCTCACGGCAAGCGGTACCACAGCGCCAAGTCTAGGACCAAAAGGCTCCTTAAAAGCTTCTACCCCCCAAGCCATAAGACTGCTGAACAATTAATCAAATGGACACCGGACTATTACGTTTTTTTTTGTACACCGCTGCTACTCGCTGTTTGTTATCTATGCGTAGTCACTTCACCCCTACCTACATGTACAAATGACCTCTAACCTGTACCCTCGTACACTGACCCTGTGTATAGCCTCGTTATTGTTATGTTGTGTTTATATATTTATTTATATTTATTTATTTATATATATTTGTTATTTTATTTGATAAATATTTTCTTAACTCTTCTTGATCTGCACTGTTGGTTAAGGGCTTGAATTAAGGGCTTGAAAGTAAGCATTTCATGGTAAGGTCTACACTTGTTGTATTCGGTGCATGTGACAAATAAAGGTCGATTTGAAGAGAACCCTCATCCATGAAAGACTATCATGCATGTTGTTGATATTAGTTCTGTGTATGCCGTTAAGGGCAAGGCGTGCTGCTTTGTTTACAGCCAGCTTCATCTTTGCTAGGTCTTTCTTTGCTGCCCCTGACCATTACCGGACAATAATCAAGATGGGTAAAGATCAAAGCCTCAACAACTACTACAGTTGATCTTTGTCAAAAATGCATTACATATTTTTATATAGGACATACCTCTCCCCATCTTCAACATCTTTGTCAATATGATTTGACCATGATAACTGACCATTCAATGTTACTCCTTCTTCAACTTCTTTAATGGTAACACCCTTTATGCACAACTCCAGTTGAGGTTAAGATCTAAGAGAATGCTTTGAACCAAATACAATGCTTTTGGTTTTAGATGTATTGAAGACCAGTTTATTGTTAAACTGACTCTGACTGTAACTCAGAGGTGCGGAGGTGTAGAATGTGCAATCAACATACATAGTCATTTTACAGGCCAAGGCAACTAACCTGAGGGATACCGCACTGTCCATATGGGTCTTTCTATAAGATAGGGTATCAGTGAGCATTTCTTGTTGTGGACAAAATTCCACCAAGCCTATTAAAGGGTAAGGTGGAGCTCTCACCATGTCACCACCCATCAATCCCTATCAGATTTCCACAAGTGTCAAGACTTTGAGCAGTAGTGGCTAGGGGGTTGTTTCTGGACAGGCCATGGGTATTATGGTAGTTCAGTCAGTCACTCAATATTTTTTATATCAAATCAAAATCAAATTTACATTTACATTTTAGCAGACGCTCTTATCCAGAGCGACTTACAGTAGTGAATGCATACATTTCATACATTTTTTTCTCCGTACTGGTCCCCCGTGGGAATCGAACCCACAACCCTGGCGTTGCAAACACCATGCTCTACCAACTGAGCCACACGGGACTACCTAGGTATTTGTAGTTGTCCACATATTCTAAGTCAGAACCGTCCAGAGTAGTGATGCTGGGGGGGGGGGGTTGAAGAGCATGCATTTAGTTTTACTAGCATTTAAGAGCAGTTGGAGGCCACGGAAGGAGTGTTGTATGGCATTGAAGCTCGTTTGGAGGTTTGTTAACACAGTGTCCAAAGCAGGGCCAGAAGTATACAGAATGGTGTCGTCTGCGTAGAGGTGGATCAAAGAATCACCAGCAGCAAGAACGACATCATTGGTATATATACAGAGAAAAGAGTCAATGTATGTATAAAGCCCTTTTTATATCAGCAGATGTCACGAAGTGCTTATACAGAAACCCAGCCTAAAACCCCAAACAGCAAGCAGATGTAGAAGTGTGGTGTCTAGGAAAAACTCCCTAGAAAGGCAGGAATCTACGAAGAAACCTACAGACCCTGGTTCGATTCCGGGCTGTATCACAACCGGCCGTAATCGGGAGTCCCATAGGGCGGCGCACAATTTGCCCAGCGTCGTCCGGGTTAAGGGAGGGTTTGGCCGAGGTAGACCGTCATTGTAAATAAGAATTTGTTCTTAACTGACTTGCCTAGTTAAAAATAAAGGTTAAAAATAAAGGTTTAAAAAAAGAAGAAGAACCAGGCTCTGTGGGCTGGCCAGTCCTCTTCTGAGTGTGCCGGGTGGAGTACATGGCCATTAAGGCCAGATAGTTCTTCAAGATGTTCAAACGTTCATAGATGACCAGAAGGGTCAAATAAGAAATCTGTGTTTGTAGCGCGTGCAACAGATCAGCACCTCAGGAGTAAATGTCAGTTGGCTTTTTAGAGAGGGAATGAGATATAGCTGTCAAATAGGGAGAGGGAGCTAATACCTGTAAAATACTTGCTTCCTCTGTTCTTGGAGAATCTCAATTGTATTTCCTTGATTTGTTGCATCCTCTCTCCTCGTCTCCTTCTCAAAACCCAATGGATGAGAGGTTCAGAGGTCCCTCCCCTCTCACCTTCTTATCCAATGGGTTTTAAGAAGGTGAGGAATGAAGGAAATGCAATTGAGATTCTCTCCTTTTTTCCTCCATTTCTCACCTCCCTCTTAAAGCACATTAGGGGAGAGGAGGGAACGTTCCTCCCCTCGGGCTCCAATGCACTTTCGAGGAGAGGCATGGAGTGGCGGAAACAAGGACAGAGGAGACAAGAATGTGAAGTCTAGTTTTCAGAGTTTACTGATTATAATTATTTCATGTTCGGTTATTATTGTCAATGATTTTGTTGACAGAACCTATTATTATTATTATTGTATTAAATTGTTATATAAACTATAAAACAAATATAGAAATGCTGTTCATGTTTTCCATTCTTCTGGAATGTTTAGCATGGCTATAAATGATAGAGAAGTTGACCAAAGCACAAACAGACCTGGGTACTAGGCATGACAAAGAAACATGCAGTGTCATGCCTAGTAGCCAGGTGACATTTTGAATGACATGTAGATGTTTTGTTGCTAGGAGTTATGGTCTCATTGTGCCTATCTAGATTTTTATTCCTGTAACTACACATGTGAAGCTACAAGAAAATAATATTTAAATGTATATCAAACCATTATGACATGTTGACCCTGATGTTACAAATTGGCCCCTTTTATTTATAGAAAGACCTATATCTGATGTTAGTGTAGCTTCCATTGAAGAATACTCTGAGTTCTATTAGTTAACTAACTCTCCAACCATGTGATGTAAAATCATAACAAGTGAGTTTTTTTCAATAACAAATGATGATCAATAATGTAAAAGGCTTCACTGAAATCTAACAATACAGCTCCAACTATCATCTTATTATCCATTTATTTTAGCCAATCATCAGTGATATGAGTCAGTGCAGTGCAAGTTGAGTGCCCTTCTCTATATGCATGCTGTTTATAAAGTTCTTCGTTTTTTCTGCTGGTAGATCAAATGAAACGGGCCAACCTCCTGCTACTGTTGCCATTGTTCTTTTTTGAATTTGATCATTGAAATTATGATGATGATGTGGCCTATTATTCCCTGTAGAATGCATAGGAATTAGGGAACACGGTGTCATTTTAGATTTACCCATGTCTTACTGCAGGGACAGTGGGATTAACATGACTGGACCATCATAGTCTACGTCCCAAATTGAACCTCATTCCCTATATAGAGGGTCCTGGTCAAAAGTAGTGCACTATGTAGGAAATAACATTTGGGATGCAGCCCCACAGTCCCTAACAAGATTACTCTGTTCGAACTGTTAAGCTTAGAAAAGCTGCGGTGGTTATGGCTCCAGTTCTGAACAAAAGACCAGTGTCGCGTAGAGGGGACAATGTAGCACTTGTATATTACTTGAGAAAGGAGAGAAGGGAAACAGAGGAGGTAAAAATGGGAGGGATGAAAAGAGAATGAGGAGCAGGGTCGAGCGTGAATAAATATAAGAGTAGAGAAAGGATTAAGTGTAAGTGCGAGCTATCATGATAGTACCCCAGGAACCCGATTTAGAATGCTTAAGAGTGAGGCTAGTGATTAAGTTTAGGCCCACTAAAGAGTAAATAATTATCCGTATTGTAGGCTGTCTTACATAAGGATGCATGGAATGATTCATCATAAATGCGCATTTTTTTATAGTGAAAATGTGCTTCTCCAAACGTGAAACCCACGTCACGCCGCCTATGTTAAAAGGTATTGCGTGTTAAAAGTCATATGACAAATCTTTAGGTCTAGGCTACTAGGCCCACAGAGATCATATATGAAATTAATAGGGATTATATAGGCCTATGTAATTCTATAATTTAACCTAGGCTATAAAAAAAATTGTGTGCGTTCTTGGATGTCCCGTACCGGTAAGAAATTAAATCTACTTTCACCCGTATTTTTCAGTGGAAATTGCTATAAGTACTCCTTGTGCAATCAATGTTTTTTGTTTGCCATACATTTTTAAGTAAGAAATCTGAGTCTCAGCGTCACTCTGTTACTCTGGAATTAGCCACCACCAACCCCCGAAAATCTTAGAATGGAGTTGATCGTGACAACCAACCCCACATTCCATGTGACAACCATCCCCCCGAATGCTAATTAAGATGTTAGTTATCACATGGCTTGACCTAGGAACTCAGAAATAGGTTTGAAATGTAGCTCTCCCTTTCCTATTTTCAACAAATATAAATGTTCATGCTCCCAAAATTCAAACAATTACAAAGAAAATACTTAATTTTTTTACTTTCACATATGGAAATGCATAAATTCCCCGCACCTATATTTTTTTGTCATGCTGACATGAATTGACCAGGTGGATGATTCACACATTTTGACCTTAAAATTACTACACAGCACCATTTAGATTGGAACTAATTAACACTGTGACAACCAACCTCGGTCTCCCCTACATTTTGTTGTATGGATGGCCCCAGCAGCAATCAAACCCACAATTCTATCACAGATAGAACAATGAGCCAGATATTTCACCAGATATGTAAATGTGAAGCATCTGGTTGGCGTTTCCACTCACTACCAAATATGGTGATGAGAGCAAACCCAGTGGCCGGCAGTGGGAGAAGATGGAGCGAGATCGATTTTGGCCGATATTCTGCAAATGTTCTCATCGATGAAACATTTGATCTCCCTTTCTGTTTCCAAAATGAAAATCTGTAACAAACAGTGGACTGCATTTTGTAGACTTTACCCTTTGCCAAGTTTCTAAATAATTGTGTTCTTTAGGAGTGCAAGGGCGAATTGGGTTGTTGCACACGTGCACTTCAGAGTAGGCGTTCCCTAACAGAAATATGCAAACAAATGGTAGAACATGCTAAAGGGATCTCACTAGCTCGTGCTTGGCTCTTCCCACCTTGCTTGTTCTACCCACTATTATTAATTTGCGCCCACTGGAAATGGTTGGCCTGTCTTGGGTTGGTTATAAAAATCTTTGATTTTGGCGTTGCAAGCGCCGTGCTCTACCAACTGATCCACATATGTTTGTTTTTTTGCTTTTCAGAGTATTCAGAGCAAGTTCTGCTCCCTAACCTGCGATGCTGCGGGTTACCTAGGAGATGGCCTGCGAGGGATAGGTTCCAAGTTCCTCAGGTCGTCCCAGATGCTGATATCATGCTCCGAGTGTCCTACGCTGTTCATAGACGCTGACACCGTGAGTAATACATCAGCATTTACTAATTATATTATATTCTATTCATATGTAATGGGTGTAACTTATGGTATTTTGGTAGATCAGCAATGAATTCACTTCTATACTTCAGTTTTATAATTAGTAGTGTAATGCAATGCCAACATGTTTTATATTATGTATGTACTGTATGTATTGTGTATATTTTTTGCTGATGTATGATTTTCTCATGTACAATCTTATCAAACAATAACAATGTGTCATTAGACCACTCTTTTGGTCTACCCCAAGTATAAAATGAAATGGTTTCCATTCCCCAGATCATCTCCTATGGGCTCCTGGAGAAGATAAAATTTAGTGTACTGGAACTCCAAGAATATCTGGACACTTACAACAACAGGAAAGAAGCAGCCATAGCTGTAAGCCCTGATACATGAGTTGCTGTTACTACATGTTTTAAATACACCCGGTTACCAAAGTCACCTTGGTACAGCCCGAAGAGAATGGACTCTGTGTCTGGTTACTCTCGAGGTTTCTTCCTGCTAACAAGTTTTTACTTACCGCTTTCTCTTAGTCTCGGCTGAATTACCGCATTCCTGAGTTACTTTTGTGACAACTGTTGGTGTTGAGGGCTTTATACCTTTGATTGATTGAAGTACCAATGCAATTCATGCAATTCAGAATATGATGTTACGATAACTCCCTTTTCCTGTCCCACAGTGGTTAATCAACTGCAAGGCCACCTTCCCCAGAGGCAGTGGGGGTGTCATGATTACCAACCAGCCGGGGGAATATGAGGAAAAGGTAGGACCTCTGTCCACGGGTGTGCTCGCATACTCCCTTAAAATAACTAAGCTTGAAAAAAGCGGCAATAGTACTATTTGTCCATCTTGAGACACTGTAGCCACTTCTCAAAATAGTCTAGAGTTTTGTCGTTTTTGCAAAGGAGATCTTAAGATGTTTGGTGCAATATTTCTCAAGTTATATAATTTGCATGAAAACGAGTCTTCTGTTGTTGAATGACAACAAATACTTAATTTAATAATCCTTACTGTTGACCAATTACCAATGAAGGGGCATAGACTTCGGCTACCAACTTCGGCTTGCCTCGAAAACATCCAAAGACCAAAACGAACAAAAACGTCACAAAATGTTGTCATAATACACTGAACAAAAATATAAATGCCACAATTTGGATGCACTGAGATACCGTGACGAGATCCTGAGGCCAACTGCCGTGCCATTCATCCGCCGCCATCACCTCATGTTTCAGTATGATAATGCATGACCCATGTCGCAAGAATCTGTACACAATTCCTGGAAGCTGAAAATGTCCCAGTTCTTCCATTGCCTGCATACCCGCAAGACATGTCACCCATTGAGCCTGTTTGGGATGCTCTAGATCGACATGTACGACAGCGTGTTCCTGCCAATATCCAGCAACTTCGCACAGCCATTGAAGAGGAGTGGGACAACATTCCACAGGCCACAATCAACAGTCTGATCAACAATATGCAAAGGATATGTCGCGCTGCATGAGGCAAATAGTGATCACACCAGATACTGACTAGTTTTCTGATCCACGTCCCTACCTTTTTTTAAAAAAGATATCTGTGACCAACAGATGCATATCTGTATTCCCAGTCATGTGAAATCCATAGATTAGGGTCCAATGAATTTATCTCAATTGACTGATTTCCTTATACTGTATACTTGATAAAATATACTTGATAAAATATTTGAAATTGTTGCATGTTGCTTTTATGTTTTGTTACTGGTTAATTGGTTAATGAGGCCTCTTGTTATTGGTTAATCAGATACTAAACATTTTGTAGACAATGGTAAAGATGAGTGACATGAATAATGCTTACTTATTGAGACTTTGTGGCTAAACTAACCAATTTGTTCTCAGTAGTATTGCCTATTATGTATGCTAAACTGACAGTATAACCCAACATAAAAAGCTGTATCATTTTGATATTTCTGGAAATTGTCATGTTGGAGAATGATAGATACTAGAAGAATTATGTTCTGTTGTGTAGATTTCAGATTCAGTATGTTCTATTTCTCTGTATACTGTTCTCACACATTACTGACATGAGAGGGTACTTCAGATTAAATCTCAACTGATCCTTTCACATTTCCTGCCTCTCGGTTACTCTGTGGTAACTCTGTGAGTGAAATACTTACATTTTCTCCTTGAATATCATCAGAACCTCCAGATTTGAGCTTGTTTCTGGGCAACCCCTGAGTTGCAGCACATCACATTGACTCCCTCATCCCAATGTGTAATGTGGCCATTTTGACTCTGCTGGGCAGGGAGCAGTAGGCTATGTGCTAGTCTGTTAGTGCTATCATGCCAACTCTTGTCACTCATTGTCATGTTTGGCTTGACAATGAGCAATGGCAAGAGTATACACAGTTCTGGGACCAGGCTAATACACGGATATATCAGTAGCCTCGTCCCAGATCTGTTTGTGCTGTATTGGACATGGCAATGACTATAGGAGTTGGCTAGCACAAACAGATCTGGAACTTGGCTAATAAATTTGCAGAAAACATTAAGAATGTTATTATAATCCCAAAACATCCAAATTAAAAATATATAAATGTCAGCCTTATAAATATTGAGTGAAATATTAAGTCAAGTTTAAAACGGCTTTGAGACTCCCAGCAGAGTCCTAGTGCATTGAAGAAAGTGACAAGGCAAAACAGCTTGCTTGTTTGGCTTTTTAAAAAATCACGGGACCACCCGGCTTTCAGTCCCTAGACTGCAGCTGGTCCTTTCTCCTCACTCGCACTCGCATTCTCTCCCTCTCTGATTCTCCATCTCTCCATCTCTCTGTTCATGTATCAATAAAATGAAAGCATTTTATGACTTAGGCTTATACTGTTCACCTAACCCGGACTGCCGATGGTTGCATGCCTGCTATTGATTTTCGATGTCTTCCTTTCACCTCTCTCTTGTCTTGTAACACGCTTGCTTTGTAGCAAATGGAATTTCTGGCAGTAAGTTCAAAATGACCTTATTCCTATTTTCTGATAGTGCCCTGTCTAAATTAAGCTGGGCAGTGTCTCTTGCTCACTGTTAATATTCTGAAGTAGTTTAAAAAGAAAACATGTAATGTTCTCCTTTATATATTCATACTACTTATTCATGTTGACCCATTGTGATTTTTGTATTAACTTTTATTTATTCAGGGTGGCCCACAAAAATGTTCTCACAACGTGAATAACAATTTAGATTACAATTAAAACAAGAAGAATAAAGTGAGCTGCATTCCAATATTTTACCTTTATTTGACAAGTCAGTTAAGAACAAATTATTATTTACAATGACGGCCTAGGAACAGTGAGTTAACTGCCTTGTTCAGGGGCAGAACAACATATTTTTACCTTGTCAGCTCGGGGATTCGATCTAACCTTTCGGTTACTGGCCCAACGCTCTAACCACTAGGCTACCTGCCGCCCCATATGACACATTGGCGGTGTACCAAAGGATATTGCCTGGCATCCAAGATGCTGAGTTGATGATAACAGGTCTTTGCAAAATAAATAGGCCTACAATATTGTACCATGGCCAAACCTAATGCTTCTTGGTGATGTCAATAACACTAATAAAGCCACCATTACTAAAGTAACAATAGCTGTACCTTCTTTTCTTTCAATTGAGAAACCAATAGGCTATGTCAAAGTGTAAAATAAATTGGAATGAAATGAGCATAGAGTATTTAAACACAACAAAGTAATACAACTTGAACAGAGTTTCAACGAGTTGTTGTTGACCGCCATTTTGTTTGTGTTTGTGCAGCAACTGGAGCTGTGTCAACGACTCTACAAGCTCCACTTTCAGCTGCTGCTGCTCTTTCAGTCCTACTGTAAGCTGATTGGGCAGGTCCATGCTATCAGCTCTGTCCCAGAGGTAAGGCTGTTGGAAGTGCCCAAAATGGCAACCTATTCCCTATATAGTGCACTACTTTTTTGACCAGAGTGCCATGGGCCCTGGTCAAAAGTAGTGAACTACATAGAGAATAGGGTGCCATATGGGATGCATTCGTTGTCTATGGTGATATAGACAGTAATCTGCTTTATTAACCAAATACTTTGAGACATTTACATTGTGTTAAGCCCTTAAAGGAAAGGTTCACCCATTTTTTTTTTAATGTTATATATTGGTTTTGTGTTCTATCGATTCCCTGGGCCATTTAATATTTTCACGTGTATCAGAGTTATTGCCGTTAAAGCAGGCAGAGATCCGGTCGATATGATGTAGCACTTTGATAAAGTCGCTCTCACTTCACTGGAAGTTAATAGGAATATGACTTTTAGATAGCGAAAATGTCTATCATACATGTCCGATTTCACTACTGGCCAATGTCATAACTCGGGAGGATGTCTTCTTTCAAATGAGCCATTGATAAGGAGGATGGGATCCATCCGAATAATTTCGGTTCCTGGATCCTTTCACAGCATTATAAGGCTGCGCTGAGACAATGACTTATCAATGACCCAAGCCCAGTTCAGTTAATCCCTACCATTGTGTCGCTGAGTTGTCATAATGCTTCAGCACATGTACATTATACCAGGGAAGTTGGCAGACACAATGTAAGTAACCTAATTGTACTTACCTATTGTTCACCTAATACCTTTTTTGCACTATTGGTTAGAGCCTGTAAGTAAGCATTTCACTGTAAGGTCTACATCTGTTGTATTCTGTGCACGTGACAAATAAAATTTGATATAATTTGGAATTTATGTCCCTCTAACTGACCTGAATGCCTCTGCTGATCCTACAGCTATTGTATGCAGTAATCATGTGCCTATGAACCAGAGTTATACTGTTAGCACTGAGGCGGTGTGCACTAGTAAGAAGTCCACTGTGGACATAAATCACATGAGCATGTCTACTTCTGCTAAGCTTCCCAGTAAAGGAATGAAAACAATCAAGCATCCCAGAAAAGTGCTAAAAAATTGCCAGCAGGGGCTCTTCAATTCAAAGTTCAGAGCTTATGTCGCGATTTGTGGCAAATTGCATCAATCTGTTGGCAGATTGTGGCAAATTGCATCATTCTGTCATTGCACCACACTATCACAAATAAATGTTTATTTGTCACATACATGTGTTTATTTTTTATTTTACCTTTATTTAACTAGACAAGTCAGTTAAGAACAGATTCTTATTTTCAATGACGGCCTAGGAACAGTGGGTTAACTGCCTTGTTCAGGGGCAGAACGACAGATTTGTACCTTGTCAGCTCGGGTAAACTTTCGGTTACTAGCCCAACGCTCTAACCACAAGGCTACCCTGCCGTATAGCGAAATGCTTATGTTTCTAGCTCCAACAGTGCAGTAATATCTAACAATACACACAATGTAAAGGAATAGAATTAAGAATATATAAATATTTGGACGAGCAATGTCAGAGCAGCTAGACTAAGAAATAGTAGAATAGGGTAGAATACAGTATATACATATGAGATGAGTAATGCAAAATATGTAAACAGTATTAAAGTGGCCAGTGATTTCAAGTCTATGCATATAGGGCGGCTGCCTCTAGTGGGCTAGTGATGGCTATTTAACAGTCTGATGGCCTTGACATAGAAGCTGTTTTTCAGTCTCTCAGTCCCAGCTTTGATGCACCTGTACTGACCTCGCCTTCTGGATGGTAGCAGTGTGAACAGGCCGTGGCTCGGGTGGTTGTTGTCCTTGATGATCTTTTTGGCCTTCCTGTGACATCGGGTGCTGTAGGTGTCCTGGAGGGAAGGCAGTGTGCCCCGGGTGATGCGTTGGGCAGACCGCACCACCCTCTGGAGAGCCCTGCAGTTGCAGGCAATGCAGTTGCAATATCAGGTGGTGATACAGCCTGACAGGATGCTCTCAATTGTGCATCTGTAAAAGTTTGGGGGTTTTAGGTGCCAAGCCAAATTTCTTCAGCCTCCTAAGGTTGAAGAGGCGCTGTTGCGCCTTCTTCACCAGACTGTCTGTGTAGGTGGACCATTTCAGATTGTCAGTAATGTGTACGCCGAGGAACTTGAAGCTTTCCACCTTCTCCACTGCAGTCCCGCCGATGTGGATAAGGGGGTGCTCCTTCTGCTGTTTCCTGAAGTCCACGATCAGCTCCTTTGTTTTGTTGACGTTGGGTCAGCGGTTATTTTCCTGGCAGCACACTCCCAGGGCCCACACCTCCTTGTTGGCTGTCTCATCATTGTTGGTAATCAGGCCTACTGTTGTGTCATCTGCAAACTTGATGATTGAGTTGGAGACGTGCGTGGCCACGCAGTCATTGGTGAACAGGAAGTACGGGGGGGGGGGGGGGGGGGGGGCTGAGCGCGCTTCCTTGTGGGGCCCAAGTGTTGAGAATCAGCAAAGTGGAGGTGTTTCCTACCTTCACCACCTGGGGGTGGCCATCAGGAAGTCCAGGACCCAGTTGCACAAGGCGGGGTTCAAACCCAGGGCCTCAAGCTTAATGATGAGCTTGGAGGGTACTATGGTGTTGAATGCTGAGCTATAGTCAATGAACAGCATTCTTACATAGATATTCCTCTTGTCCAGATGGATAGGGCAGTGTGCAGTGTGATGGCAATTACATCGTCTGTGGATCTATTGGGGCAGTAAGCAAATTGAAGTTGGTTTAGGGTGTCAGGTAAGGTAGAGGTGATATGATCCTTGACTAGTCTCTCAAAGCACTTGATGACAGAAGTGAGTGCTATAGGGCGATAGTCATTTAGTTCAGTTACCTTTGCTTTCTTGGGTACAGGAACAATGGTGGACATCTTGAAGCATGTGGGGACAGCAGACTGGGATAGGGAGAGATTGAATATATCCATAAACACTCCAGCCAGCTGGTCTGCGCATGTTCTGAGGACGTGGCTAGGTATACCATCTGGGCCGGCAACCTTGCGAGGGTTAACATGTTTGAATGTCTTACTTATGTTGGCCACAGAGAAAGTGAGCCCACAGTCCTTGGGCCGCGTCGGTGGCACGTCGGACACCCTCAAAGCGGGCAAAGGTGTTTAGCTTGTCCGGGAGCAAGACGTCAGTGTCCGCAATGTGGCTGGTTTTCTCTTTGTATTCCATGATTGTCTGTAGACCCTACCCTCCCACATACGTCTCGTGTCTGAGCCGTTGAATTACGCCTCTAATTTGTCTCTGTACTGACTTTTTGCCTGTTTGATTGCCTTACGGAGGGAAAAACTATACCGTTTGCATTCAACCATATTCCCAGTCACCTTGCCATGGTTGAATGCGGTGGTTCGCGCTCTCAATTTTGCATGAATGCTGCCATCTATCCATGGTTCCTGATTTGGGTAGGTTTTAATAGTCACAGTGGGAACAACATCCCCTAAACACTTCCTGATGAACTCAGTCACCGTGTTAGTGTATAAATCGATGTTATTCTCAGAGGCTATACGGAACATATTCCAGTCCGCTTGATCAAAGCAATCTTGAAGCATGGATTCCAATTGGTCAGACCAGCGTTGAATAGACCTTAGCACGGGTGCTTCCTGTTTGAGTTTCTGCCTATAGGAAGGGATGAGCAAAATTAAGTCATGATCTGATTTGCCGAAGGGAGGGCGGGGGAGGGCTCTGTAGGCATCCAAGAAGTTGGAGTAACAGTGATCGAGTGTTTTTAGCAGCAAGAGTACTACAGTTATGGCCAAAAGTTTTGAGTGACACAAATATTAATTTTCACAAAGTCTGCTGCCTCAGTTTGTATGATGGCAATTTTCATATACTCCAGAATGTTATGAAGAGTGATCAGATGAATTGCAATGAATTGCAAAGTCCCTCTTTGCCATGCAAATGAACTGAATCCCCCAAAAACATTTTCACTGCATTTCAGCCCTGCCACAAAAGGACCAGCTGACATCATGTCAGTGATTCTCTCGTTAACACAAATCAAATCAAAATCAAATGTATTTATATAGCCCTTCTTACATCAGCTGGAGATTATAACAGAACATGGCCAAGATGTTCAAATGTTTATAAATGACCAGCATGGTCAAATAATAATAATAATAATCACAGTAGTTGTCAAGGGTGCAACAAGTCAGCACCTCAAGAGTAAATGTCAGTTGGCTTTTCATAGCCGATCATTGAGAGTATCTCTACCGCTCCTGCTGTCTCTAGAGAGTTGAAAACAGCAGGTCTGGGACAGGTAGCACATCCGGTGAACAGGTCAGGGTTCCATAGCCGCAGGCAGAACTGTTGAAACTGGAGCAGCAGCACGGCCAGGTGGACTGGGGACAGCAAGGAGTCATCATGCCAGGTAGTCCTGAGGCATGGTCCTAGGGCTTAGGTCCTCTGAGAGAGAGAAATAAAGAAAGAGAGAATTAGAGAGAGCATACTTAAATTCACACAGGACACCGGATAAGACAGGAGAAATACTCCAGATATAACAGACTGACCCTAGCCCCCCGACACATAAACTACTGCAGCATAAATACTGGAGGCTGAGACAGGAGGGGTCAGGAGACACTGTGGCCCCATCCGATGATACCCCCAGACAGGGCCAAACAGGCAGGATATAACCCCACCCACTTTGCCAGAGCACAGCCCCCACACCACTAGAGGGATATCTTCAACCACCAAATTACCATCCTGAGACAAGGCCGAGTATAGCCCACAAAGATCTCCGCCACGGCACAACCCAAGGGGGGGGCGCCAACCCAGACAGGAAGACCACGTCAGTGACTCAACCCACTCAGGTGACGCACCCCTCTTAGGGGCAGCATGGAAGAGCACCAGTAAGCCAGTGACTCAGCCCCTGTAATAGGGTTAGAGGCAGAGAATCCTAGTGGAGAGAGGGGAACCGGCCAGGCAGAGACAGCAAGGGCGGTTCGTTGCTCCAGAGCCTTTCCGTTCACCTTCACACTCCTGGGCCAGACTACACTCAATCATATGACCTACTGAAGAGATGAGTCTTCAGTAAAGACTTAAAGGTTGAGACCAAGTCTGCGTCTCTCACATGGGTAGGCAGACCATTTCATAAAAATTGAGCTCTATAGGAGAAAGCCCTGCCTCCAGCTGTTTGCTTAGAAATTCTAGGGACAATTAGGAGGCCTGCGTCTTGTGACCGTAGCGTACGTGTAGGTATGTACGGCAGGACCAAATCGGAAAGATATGTAGGAGCAAGCCCATGTAATGCTTTGTAGGTTAGCAGTAAAACCTTGAAATCAGCCCCTGCCTTAACAGGAAGCCAGTGTAGGGAGGCTAGCACTGGAGTAATATGATAACATTTTTGGGTTCTAGTCAGGATTCTAGCAGCCGTATTTAGCACTAACTGAAGTTTACTTAGTGCTTTATCCGGGTAGCCGGAAAGTAGAGCATTGCAGTAGTCTAACCTAGAAGTAACAAAAGCATGGATTCATTTTTCTGACTCATTTTTGGACTGAAAGTTTCTGATTTTTGCAACGTTAAGTATATGGAAAAAAGCTGTCCTTGAAACAGTCTTGATATGTTCATCAAAAGAGAGATCAGGTTCCAGAGTAACGCCGAGGTCCTTCACAGTTTTATTTGAGACGACTGTACAACCATCAAGATTAATTGTCAGATTCAACAGAAGATCTCTTTGTTTCTTGGGACCTAGAACAAGCTTCTCTGTTTTGTCCGAGTTTAAAAGTAGAAAGTTTGCAGCCATCCACTTCCTTATGTCTGAAACACAGGCTTCTAGCGAGGGCAATTTTGGGGCTTCACCATGTTTTATTGAAATGTACAGCTATGTGTCATCCGCATAGCAGTGAAAGTTAACATTATGTTTTCGAATGACATCCCCAAGAGGTAAAATATATAGTGAAAACAATAGTGGTCCTAAAACGGAATCTTGAGGAACACCGAAATTTACAGTTGATTTGTCAAAGGACAAACCATTCACAGAGACAAACTGATATCTTTCCGACAGATAAGATCTAAACCAGACCAGAACTTGTCCGTGTAGACCAATTTGGGTTTCCAATCTCTCCAAAAGAATGTGGTGATCGATGGTATCAAAAGCAGCACTAAGGTCTAGAAGCACGAGGACAGATGCAGAGCCTCGGTCTGACGCCATTAATAGGTCATTTACCACCTTCACAAGTGCAGTCTCAGTGCTATGATGGGGCCTAAAACCAGACTGAAGCATTTCGTATACATTGTTTGTCTTCAGGAAAGCAGTGAGTTGCTGCGCAACAGCTTTATCTAAAATTTTGGAGAGGAATGGAAGATTCAATATAGGCCAAGATTTTTTTTATATTTTCTGGGTCAAGGTTTGGCTTTTTCAAGAGAGGCTTTATTACTGCCACTTTTAGTGAGTTTGGTACACATCCGGTAGATAGAGAGCTGTTTATTATGTTCAACATAGGAGGGCCAAGCACAGGAAGCAGCTCTTTCAGTAGATTAGTTGGAATAGGGCCTAGTATGCCGCTTGAAGGTTTAGAGGCCATGATTATTTTCATCATTGTGTGAAGAGATATAGTACTAAAACACTTGAGTGTCTCCCTTGATCCTAGGTCCTGGCAGAGTTGTGCAGACTCAGGACAAGTGAGCTTTGGAGGAATGCGCAGATTTAAAGAGGCGTCCGTAATTTGCTTTCTAATGATCATGATATTTTCCTCAAAGAAGTTTATAAATGTATTACTGCTGAAGTGAAAGCCATCCTCTCTTGGGGAATGCTGCTTTTTAGTTAGCTTTGCGACAGTATCAAAAAGAAATTTCGGATTGTTCTTATTTTCCTCAATTAAGTTGGAAAAATAGGATGATCGAGCAGCAGTAAGGGCTCTTTGATACTGCATGGTACTGTCTTTCCAAGCTAGTCAGAAGACTTCCAGTTTGGTATGGCGCCATTTCCGTTCCAATTTTCTGGAAGCTTGCTTCAGAGCTCGGGTATTTTCTGTATACAAGGGAGCTAGTTTCTTATGACAAATGTTTTTAGTTTTTAGGGGTGCAACTGCATCTAGGGTTTTGCGCAAGGTTAAATTGAGTTGCTCAGTTAGGTGGTTAACTGATTTTTGTCCTCTGACGTCCTTGGGTAGGCAGAGGGAGTCTGGAAGGGCATCAAGGAATCTTTGGGTTGTCTGACAATTTATTGCATGACTTTTGATGCTCCTTGGTTAGGGTCTGAGTATATTATTTGTTGCGACTGCAAACATAATAAAATGGTGGTCCGATAGTCCAGGATTATGAGGAAAAACATTAAGATCCACAACATTTATTCCATGGGAAAAATCTAGGTCCAGAGTATGACTGTGGCAGTGAGTAGGTCCAGAGACATGTTGGACAAAACCCACTGAGTCGATGGCTCCGAAAGCCTTTTGGAATGGGTCTGTGGACTTTTCCATGTGAATATTAAAGTCACCAAAATGTGAATATTATCTGCTATGACAACAAGGTCCGATAGGAAATCAGGGAACTCAGTGAGGAACGCTGTATATGGCCCAGGAGGCCTGTAAACAGTAGCTATACAAAGTGATTGAGTAGACTGCATAGATTTCATAACTAGAAGCTCAAAAGATGAAAACCTTGTTGTTGTTTTTTTGTATAAATTGAAATTCAAAAAAAAAATGTATGAAATTGTATGAAATGTATGCATTCACTACTGTAAGTCGCTCTGGATAAGAGCGTCTGCTAAATGACTAAAATGTAAATGTAAATGATAACTAAGTGGCTCGGGGAACAAAACATCAATATTTTGGGTCCATGGCCAGGAAACTCCCCAGACCTTAATCCCATTGAGAACTTGTGGTCAATCCTCAAGAAGCGGGTGGACAAACAAAAACCCACAAATTCTGAGAAACTCCAAGCATTGATTATGCAAGAATGGGCTGCCATCAGTCAGGATGTGGCCCAGAAGTTAATTGACAGCATGCAAGGGCGGATTGCAGAGGTCTTGAAAAAGAAGGGTCAACACTGCAAATATGAAGTCTTTGCATCAACTTCATGTAATTGCCAATAAAAGCCTTTGACACTTATGAAATGCTTGTAATTATACTTCAGTATTCCATAGTAACATCGGACAAAAATATCTAAAGACACTGAAGCAGCAAACTTTGTGAAAATTAATATTTGTGTCATTCTCAAAACTTTTGGCCACAACTGTACAGTCAATGTGTTGATAGAACTTCGGAACCCTTTTCCTCAAATTTGCTTTGTTAACTCCTACATCTCGATGTTCCGCTAGTCGGAACGCCTCACCAATATCCAATGGTCTAGCGTGGCGCGAATTACAAATACCTCAAATGCAAAAACTTCAATTTTTCAAACATATGACTATTTTACACTATTTTAAAGACAAGACTATCTTTTATCTAACCACATTGTACGATTTCAAAAAGGCTTTACAACGAAAGCAAAACATTAGATTATGTCAGGAGAGTACCCAGCCAGAAATAATCACACACCCATTTTTCAAGCTAGCATATAATGTCACAAAAACCAAAACAACAGCTAAATGCAGCACTAACCTTTGATGATCTTCATCAGATGACACGCCTAGGACATTATGTTATACAATACATGCATGTTTTGTTCAATCAATTTCATATTTATATCAAAAACCAGCTTTTTACATTAGCATGTTTTGTTCAGAACTAGCATACCCACCGAAAACTTCCGGTGAATTTACTAAATTACTCACGATAAACGTTCACAAAAAAACATAACAATTATTTTAAGAATTATAGATACAGAACTCCTTTATGCAATCGCGGTGTCCGATTTTAAAATAGCTTTTCGGTGAAAGCACATTTTGCAATATTCTGAGTAGATAGCCCGGCCATCATGGCTAGCTATTTTGACACCCACCAAGTTTGGCACTCACCAAACTCAGATTTACTATAAGAAAAATTGGATTACCTTTGCTGTTCTTCGTCAGAATGCACTCCCAGGACTTCTACTTCAACACCCAATGTTGTTTTGGTTCCAAATAATCCATAGTTATATCCAATAGCTGCGTTTTGTTCTTGCGTTCAAGACACTATCAGAAGGGTGACACGCCGGCGCGTATCGTGACAAAAAATGTCAAAATATTCCATTACCGTACTTCGAAGCATGTCAAACGCTGTTTAAAATCAATTTTTATGCGATTTTTCTCGTAAAATAGAGATAATATTCCAACCGGGAGATGTTGTATCCGTTCAAACACTGAAAGAAGAAAAATGGAGTCGTCACATGCACGCGCGCACCAGTGTCATTGTTCTCAGAACGGCCACTTTCCAAAACCCCTACTGTTTTTCGCCCAGGGACTGCAGAGTTATCATTCCACGTTTTGGCGCCTTCTGAGAGCCTATGGGAGCCTTAGAAAATGTCACGTTACAGCAGAGATCCTGTATTTTCGATAACGAGGCTACAGAAGGCCAAGAAATGGTCAGACAGGGCACTTCCCATATAGAATCTTCTCAGGTTTTGGCCTGCCATATGAGTTCTGCTATACTCACAGACACCATTCAAACAGTTTTAGGAACTTCAGAGTGTTTTCTATCCAAATCAAATAATTATATGCATATGCATATATATGCATGTCACTTCATCTCTTTGCATAGCCCACCACATACACTGTTTTCTAACCTCATCTGAATGGATACATAACAAATTACTATGGGAATAAATATCACTGAATGACAGAAATATTGGAATAAAGTAGGCTCATGCAATTGAATTCAACATATTGTTGCTTACTGAAACACCCAAAGTCGTCCAATTGTTATAACTGGATTTGAAGCAATAGCCTACCCGCGTGCGAGACGTGTGAGACAAGCATAGGGACTCGTCTTGATAAATCAATCAGATTTTTTCCCCTTCTTTTCACTGAATCTCCATTTGCGTATTGTTTATCCTACAATCAGGGTGTGGAAATGTTAGGATTATTTTGCTCTTCAGTCGCTTAGTGACCTAGGCCTACTCCCGACCGGTCACGTTGTACAGCGTCATATTTTCCTAACGGAAACCCTGATGCCTACATAGGCTACTGTAAAATACATTTTAGTTTTTCTTTGAATAGAAACCCCATAATATTAATCAATTTAATTCAGCTAAATTTCTAACAGTATAAACAGCAGAACAAGTACAATAATATTATACAAATAAATTATAATCAATCCCATATAGTTTGTTGTAAGAAAAAAGGTTTTAAAATCTCTAGTACAGCCAATATTAAAAAGAGTCAAATGCATTTGTAAATTAAATCGCTTTAGCTGACATTTTGCGGTTTATTCATTGTTTAATTATTCAAGGCTCCCTTTGTTATTTCGTTTTATAACTAAAAACAGCTACAGTAAACAGGACTCTTAAGTCTACTGTACAGCTCCATGTCAGTTCAATAACTTAGCTTCTCAAAGATGCCCTCTGGTGGTCGAACTAGCATTAATGGCAACAATGGCTGACAGTAAAATACTATGACGTCATGCACTCCAACGTGCCATACCATTCATAAGCACCCCGCAAGCTGTGCTGCGGTATGACTCAACTTTTAAAGGAAGAACCACTGTACATTAACATATATAGCTTAAGAAACAAGGTACATGAAATCAATAACTTGCTAGTAACAGATGACATTCATATTCTGACTATCACTGACTGAAACTCACTTAAATAATACCTTTGATACAGTGGGAGCAATACATGGTTATAACATCTACAGAAAATACAGAAATGCCATTGGTGAAGGTGTTGGTGTATATATTCAGAACCACATTCCTGTAAAGCTTAGAGAGGATCTTATTTTAAATACTGTTGAAGCATATGGCTACAGGTTCATCTGCCTCACCTAAGGCCCATTCTTGTAAGAAGCTGCTATAGACCACCAAGTGCTAACTGTCAGTAGCTGGATAATATGTGTGAAATGCTTGATAGTGTATGTGATATCAACAGAGGTATATTTAAATATTGACTGGCTTTCATCAAGCTGCCCACTCAAGAAAAGCATCAAACTGTAACCAGTGCCTGCAACCTGGTTCAGGTTGTCAGTCAACCTACCACGGTCATTACAAACAGCAAAGGAATTAAATCATCAACATGTATTGATCACATTTTTACAAATGCGGCAGAAGTTTGCTTTAAAGCAGCATTCAAATCCATCGGATGTAGTGATCACAATATAGTAGCCATATCTAGGAAAGCCAATGTTCCAAAGGCTGGGCCTAATATAATATATAAGAGGTCATACAATAAGTTTTGTAGTGATTCCTAGGTTGCTGATCTAAAGACTATTTGCTGGTCTGTGATGTGTAATGAGTAGCAACCAGATGCTACACTTGACACATTTTTTAAATTGCTTATTCCAGTTACTAATAAGCGTGCACCTATTAAGAAAATTACTGTTAAAAACTGTTGAATCCCCATGGATTGATGAGGAATTGAAAAATGGTATGGTTGAGAGGGATGAGGCAAAAGGAATGGCAAATAAGTCTGGCTGCACAACCGATTGGAAAAAGTACTGCAAATTGAGAAATCATGTGACTAAACTGAATAAAAAGAAGAAACTATACTATGAAACAAAGATGAATGACAGTAAAAAGCTTTGGAGCACCTTAAATGAAATTGTGGGCAAAAAGGCAAACTCCGCTCCATCATTCATTGAATCAGATATCTCGTTCATTACAAAACCCAGTGATATTGCCAACTACTTTAATGATTTTTTTCATTGGACAGATTAGCAAATTTAGGCATGACATGCCAGCAACAAACGCTGACACTACACATCCAAGTATAATTGATCAAATTATGAAAGACAACCATTGTAATTTTGAATTCCGTAAAGGGAGTGTGTAATTATTGTTGTCTATCAACAATTACAAGCCACTGGAGTCTGACAACTTGGATAGAAAATTACTGAGGATAATAAAGGGACAATATTGCAACTCCTATTTGTCATATCTTCAATCTAAGCCAACTAGAAAGTGTGTGCCCTCAGGCCTGGAGGGAAGCAAAAGTCATTACGTGACCCAAGAATAGTAAAGACCCCTTTACTGTCTCAAATAGCCAACCAATCAGCCTGTTACCAACCCTTAGTAAACTTTTGGAAAAATTGTGTTTGACCAGGTACAATGCTATTTTACTGTAAACAAATTAACAACAGACTTTCAGCATGCTTGTAGAAAAGGACATTCAACAAGCACAGCATTTACACAAATGACTGATGATTAGCTGAGAGAAATTGATGATAAAAAGATTTGAGTTGTTTTATTAGACTTCTGTGTGACTTTTGACATTATTGTCATCCCTACTGCCTCTGATCTGACAGACTCACTAAACACAAATGCTTCACAAATGCGTGTCCCTGGCTACCCGTAAATAAACAAATAAATTGTGCCAACTGGTTTGCTTAATATATGGAATTTGAAATTATTAGTTATTTTACTTTTACTTTTGATACTTAGGTATATTTTAGCAATTGCATTTACTTTTGATACTTAAGTATATTTAAAACCAAATACTTGTCGACTTTTACTTAAGTCATATTTTACTGGGAGACATTTACTTGCGTAATTTTTTATTAAGGTATCTTTACTTTTACTCAAGGATAAATTTGAGTACTTTTTTCGACCACTGTGTGTAGCTACGTTTGCTCGCCAGCCAACCCATAGAGAGAGCATTGCATTGTGGATTTTGTAGTCGACTTCAGCTGCAACAGATTTCCACAACGATATTCCATGTTGCTACCAACTTTATTATAATGTTCACAAAAAATATTGTTCTCACATATTAATTTTTAACACTATAAATTAAAAGAATGAGTGGTTTTGGGTGGATTTTTCCTTTAAGGCAATAGATTGATTCTCTATCCCTACCTCATGGGTTTAGTGATGTGTAAAGAGCATGTATTAATACTACATTTATTATTATAATATTTATATGCCAGTCAGCAGACATTTTTACCTAAACTTAGAGTAGTGTGTGCATACATGGCTAGCCCCATTGGGAATTGAACCCCTGACCCTAATGTTTCAAGTGCCATGCTCTACCTAGTGAGCCACATTTAAGACTGAATGGTGGGATCTGAACCTCGATCTCCCGCTCAGGAAACCATGTCTTAACCATTAGGCCAAGAGGAAGTTACCTCTTGAGCCGAGGGTGACACTGATTTTAAGTCACGGGCGGGGCTACCTCCTCCCGAGAGAGTGAGTCCGACTCACCTCCACTACACTTCCTCTCCCTCAGCTGATGAATATGTCCAAAGAGCTGAATGAACTGAAGGGCAGTCTGCGGGCTGCAGCAGCCTCCGTGACCTCCAGTGAACTCCAGGCTGCCCAGGAGACATCCTCCTCCTCTGAGCCCACCTTCCTCTCCTCTGAGGAGGCTGTACAAGCCATCCTGGAAGCTCTGAAGAACCACGAGTTCACCACAGCCATCCGCTACATCCGCGAGTGCAGGTAAAAAGACAAAGAGAAAATTGTGTATTGCATTTTATTTGTGTGTTGTGTTCCCGTTGTTTTGGATCATTAAACTGATTATTCGGGCGGGAACCTCGTTGGTACTAAATAAATCTAAATATTGTAAATTATTGTAAATGAAAAAAGCCATAATAATGCTTAAATGTTGATTGGAAATATTTAAATTATTACAAATGTTCTAAATGCTTTTTCTTTTATTTTACTCTTATTTTCACAGGGATGACATATTGAAACCTAGGTCTATTTTCCAAATGAAACCTGTATAATACAGTATGAAAATACATTTTATTTATATATATATATATATATATATATATACAAAGTTGAAGTCAGAAATTTACAGACACTTAGGTTCGAGTCATTAAAACTCGTTTTTTTAACCACTACAAAAATTTCTTGTTAACAAACTATGGTTTTGGCAAGTCTGTTAGGACATCTACTTTGTGCATGACACAAGTAATTTTTCCAACAATTGTTTACAGACAGATTATTTCACTTATAATTCACTGTATCACAATTCCAGTGGGTCAGAAGTTTACATACACCAAGTTGACTGTGCCTTTAAACAGCTTGGAATATTCCAGAAAATGATGTCATGGCTTTAGAAGCTTCTGATAGGCTAATTGACATAATTTGAGTCAATTGGAAGTGTACCTGTGGATGTATTTCAAGGCCTACCTTCAAACTCAGTGCCTTTTTTGTTTGACATCATGGGAAAATCCAAAGAAATCAGCCAAGATCTCAGAAAAATAATGGTAGACCTCCACAAGTCTGGTTCATCCTTGGGAGCAATTTCCAAACGCCTGAAGGTACCACGTTGATCTGTACAAACAATAGTACACAAGTATAAACACCATGGGACCATGCAGCCGCCATACCGCTCAGGAAGGAGACGCGTTCTGTCTCCTAGAGATGAACATACTTTGGTGCGAAAAGTGCAAATCAATCCCAGAACAACAGCAAATGACCTATTGAAGATGCTTGAGGAAACGGGTACAAAAGTATCTATATCCACAGTAAAACGAGTCCTATATCAACATAACCTGAAAGGCCGATCAGCAGGGAAGAAGCCACTGCTCCAAAACCGCCATAAAAAGCCAGACTACGGTTTGCAATTGCACATGGGGACAAAGATCGTACATTTTGGAGAAATGTCCTCTGGTTTTGATGAAACAATAATAGAACTGTTTGGCCATAATAACCATGGTTATGTTTGGAGGAAAAAGGGGGATGCTTGCAAGCTGAAGAACACCATCCCAACCGTGAAGCATTGGGGTGGCAGCATCATGTTGTGGGGGTGCTTTGCTGCAGGAGGGACTGGTGCACTTCACAAAATCGATGGCATCATGAGGGAGGAAAATTATCTGGATATATTGAAGCAACATCTCAAGCCATCAGTCAGGAAGTTAGCTTGGTCGCAAATGAGTCTTCCAAATGGACAATGACCCCAAGCATACTTCCAAAGTTGTGGCAAAATGGCTTATAGACAACAAAGTCAAGGTATTGGAGTGGCCATCACAAACCCTGACCTCAATCCTAGAACATTTGTTGGCAGAACTGAAAAAATGTGTGCGAACAAGGAGGCCTACAAACCTGACTCAGTTACACCAGCTCTGTCGAAATGTTTGACCCAAGTTAAACAATTTAAAGGCAATGATACCAAATACTTATTGAGTGTATGTAAACTTCTGACCCACTGGGAATGTGATGAAAGAAATAAAAGCTGAAATAAATCATTCTCTGCTATTATTCTGACATTTCACATTCTTAAAATAAAGTGGTGATCCTAACTGACCTAAGAAAGGGAATTTTTACTTGGATTAAATGTCAGGAATTGTGAAAAACTGAGTTTAAATGTATTTGGCTAAGGTGTATGTAATCTTCCGACTTCAACTGTGTGTGTGTGTATATATATATTTATCATCTGATGCAGCACTCATCACTCTCCTTCTTAGTCAAATAGCCCGTAGCCTCTCTGGGCTATGTGGGACGCTACCGTCCCACCTGCAGGACACAGCCAGTGAAATAGCAGGGCGGCAAATTCAAAACAGCAAAAATCTCATAATTCAAATTTCTCAAACATACTACTATTTTACACCATTTTAAAGATACACTTCTCCTTAATCGAACCACATTGTCCGATTTCAAAAAGGCTTTACAGGCGAAAAAAAAACATTAGATTATGTTAGGACAGTGCCTAAAAAATTAAAGCCACACAGCCATTTTCCAAGCAAGGACAGGCATCACAAAAACCAGAAATACAGCTAAAATAAAGCACTAACCTTTTATGATCTTCATCAGATGGCACTCATAGGACTTCATGTTACACAATACTACATGTATGTTTTGCTCGATAAAGTTCATATTTATATCCAAAAACCCCATTTTACATTGGCCCGTAATGTTCAGAAATGCTTTTCCTCCAAAAACTTCCGGTGAATGAGCACATCAATTTATAGAAATACTCATCATAAACGTTGATAAAATATTAAACTGTTATTCAATGAATTATAGATAAACATCTCTTAATGCAACCGCTGTGACAGATTTCAAAAAAGCTTCACGGGGAAAGCACACTTTGCAATAATCTGAGTACTGCGCTCAGAAAACAACAGCAGGCAATACAGATACCCGCCATTTTGGAGTCATCTAAAATCATAAATAGCATAATAAATATTCACTTACCTTTGATGATCTTCATCAGAATGCACTCCTAGGGTTCCCAGGTCCACAATAAATGTTGTTTTGTTCGATAAAGTCCATCATTTATGTCCTCTTTGTTAGCGCGTTCAGTAAGCTACTCCAAATGTAGGAAGCGCGCCAAAAATGTCACGATGAAAAGTCAAAAAAAGTTATATTTACGTTCGTAGAAACATGTCAAACGATGTATAGCATCAATCTTTAGGGCCTTTTTAACATAAAAGTTCAATAATATTCCAACCGGACGATTCAAATGTCTTCAAAAATGTAATGGAACACAGCTAACTCTCACATGAACGCGCGCAATTGAGGCCATGTCCCTTCCTGAGTCAACAATTTCCAACTTCCTTTGTTCGCTCTCTGTTCACCATAGAAGCCTCAAACAACTTTCTAAAGACTGTTGACATCTAGTGGAAGCCTTAGGAAGTGCAAAATGAACCCTAAGTCGCTGTATACTGAATAGGCCCAGTCTTGAAAAACTACAAACCACTTCCTGGTTGGATCTTTTAATCAGGTTTTTGCCTGCCATATGAGTTCTGTTATACTCACAGACATCATTCAAACAGTTTTGGAAACGTCAGAGTGTTTTCTATCCAAATCTACTAATAATATGCATATCCTACGTTCTGAGCCCGAGTAGTAGGCAGTTTAATTTGGGCACGTCATTCATCCGAATTTCCGAATACTGCCCCCTGTCACTAAAAAGTTAAACAGTCTGGAGGTGTGTTTTGGGTCATTGTCCTGTTGAAAAACAAATGATAGTCCAAGTAAGTGTAAACCAGATGGGATGGCTGCAGAATGCTGTGGTAGCCATGCTGGTTAAGTGTGCCTCAAATTCTAATTAAATCAGACAGTATCACCAGCAAAGCACCCCCACACCATCACACTTCCTCCTCCTTGCTTCACGGTGGGAACCACACATGCAGAAATCATCCGTTCACCTACTCTGCATCTCACAAAGACATGGCGGTTGGAATCAAAAATCTCAAATTTCCACCAATCAGAGCAAAGGACAGATTTCCACCGGTCTAATGTCCATTGCTCATGTTTCTTGGCCCAAGCAAGTCTCTTCTTATTATTGGTGTCCTTTAGTAGTTTTTTCTTTGCAGAAATTTGACCATGAAGGCCTGATTCATGCAGTCAACTCTGAACAGTTGATGTTGAGATGTGTCTGTTACTTGAACTCTGTGACGCATTTATTTGGGCTGCAATTTCTGAGGCTGGTAACTCTAATGAACTTATCCTCTGTAGCAAAGTTAAATCTGGGTCTTCCTTTCCTGTGGCGGTCCTCATGAGAGCCAGTTTCTTCATAGCGCTTGATGATTTTCGCGACTGCACTTGAAGAAACTTTCAAAGTTATTGAAATGTTCCGGATTGACTGACCTTCATGTCTTAAAGTAATGAGGGACTGTCGTTTCTCTTTGCATATTTGAGTTGTTCTTGCCTATATATGGACTTAGCCCTATTTGGTAAAAGGCCATCTTCTGTATACCAACCCTACCTTGTCACAACACCATTGGCTCAAACGCATTAAGAAGGAAAGAAATTCCACAAATGAACTTTCAACAAGGCACACCTGTTCATTGAAATGTGTTTCAGGTGACTACCTCATGGAGCTGGTTGAGAGAATGCCACGAGTGTGCAAAGCTGTCATCAAGGCATAGGGTGGCTACTGAAATATATGTTGATTTGTTTAACACTTTTTTGGTTACTACCGTAAATTCCGGACTATAAGCCGCAACTTTTTTCCCAGGCTTTGAACCTCGCGGCTTAAACAATGACGCGGCTAATATATGGATTTTTCCCGCTTTCAATTTTTTACTCCAAAAAAACACATTCTGTGATGTGCTCAGTTTTTTTTGGCGGCATGAAGCTTTTATTAGACCAATGAAATTGCCGAACGGGTTAAGGTCAAATAACTTTTTAGTTTACTGTTTAGATTAAATCGAGTGCTCTCAAACTTCCCATCATTCTGATTACGGTTGTCATTTTGTCACCCTCATCATGGCAAAGACACGGAGAAATGCATATGATGCAGCTTTCAAGTTGAAGGCGATTGGTCTGGCTGTTCGAAAAGGAAATAGAGCTGCTGCACGGGAGCTTGGTCTTAATGAGTTGATGATAAGACGTTGGAAACAGCAGCGTGAGGAATTGACTCAGTGCAAAAAGACAACTAAAGCTTACTGCAAATTTTTAATTTTTTGTTACAAGCCGTGTTTCGTTAAAGCCTATTTATTTTTGTTACAAGCCGTGTTTCGTTAAAGCCTATTTATTTTTGTTACAAGCCGTGTTTCATTAAAGCCTGTGTAAAGTTAATTTGTTTCAATGTACCGGTAGGCACCTGCGGCTTATAGACATGTGCGGCTTATTTATGTTCAAAGTAATATATATTTTTTTTTATTCAGTGGGTGCGGCTTATATTCAGGTGCGCGTAATAGTCCAGAAATTACGGTACATGATTCCATATGTTATTTCATCGTTTTGATGTCTTCACTAGTATTCTACAATGTAGAAAATAGTACAAATTTAAAAAAAACCTTGAATGAGTAGGTGTGTCCAAACTTTTGACTGGTACTGTATATATGTGTGCACATTAAAATAGAAAAACTCAGTCATGGTAAGCACATATAAAACATCACAAATCACCCAGAAAAACAGTTGCATTCCTCCACAATTAAGTCCCCAATCTATACTTTTAATTGCCTGAACGGCACAAGAACATCATGATGAAATGTATTTTAATTTTTTTTCCAGCAAAACGGTGTATTAAAACTAAAAGCAGATTTACGTAGTATGGTGAAGACCCTAGAAACCTTAAGAGTTAACCGATCCTGTGAACGGGTTAGGCAACTCGGGTGTCTATACTTCAACAGCAAAGTTGGATGAGACGGAAGTTTATGAAGTAGGGCTTTGTAAACAAAAAAAGGAGTAATCTACGGGTCTTTAGCGAAGTCCAACCAACCTTTTGATACAGTGATGAGTATCAGAACTGTCACCTGTAACAAAACAAAGGCCACTATGGTAGATGTCATCCAAAGGTTTAAGAGTAGTAGCAGCTGCACTTTGATAAATAATATCACCATAATCAAGAACAGATGAAAAAAAGGTTGATTGAATAATCTGCTTCGTACTTCTTAGAGAAAGGCACACTCTGTTTCTGTAGAAAAAGCCAAATTTAAATCTTAGCTTCTTAAAACCTCTACAGGATTGGTGGGTCCCCCACGGGACGGTTGAGCTAACGTAGGCTAATGCGATTAGCATGAGGTTGAAAATAAGAAGAACATTTCCCAGGACATAGACATATCTGATATTGGCAGAAAGCTTAAATTCTTGTTAATCGAACTGCACTGTCCAATTTACAGTATATATTACATTGAAAGAATACCATATTGTATGATGTGAGTGCACAGTTATGAACTTGAAAAGTTATAAATAATAATATAATAAACCAATTAGGCACATTTGGGCAGTCTTGATACAAAATTTTTAACAGAAATGCAAGGTTTTATTGGATCAGTCAAAAACTTTGCACATACACAGCTGCCATCTTTTGGCCAAAATCTAAATTGTGCCTGGGCTGGAATAATACATTATTGCCTTTCTCTTGCATTTCAAAGATGAGGGTCCAAAAAAATAAAAATAAACATGTTTTTTTCTTTGTATCATCTTTTACCAGGTCTAATGTATGATATTCTCCTACATTCATTTCACATTTCCACAAACTTCAAAGTGTTTCCTTTCAAATGGTATCAAGAATATGCATATCCTTGCTTCAGGTCCTGAGCTACAGGCAGTTAGATTTGGGTATGTCATTTTAGGCAAAAACTGAAAAAAAAGGGTCCGATCCTTTTAACCAGCTCATTTATGTTTTTTAAACGTCAAATCCACGTCAATCTAAACGCCTAAATATGTATATGCGGGAACACGTTCAATTGGAGGACCATCTAATGATTGAACATGTGATTCATCTGAAACATTCTTACTAGAGGGTAAAAACATGTATTCCGTTTTGCCTGTATTAAACACAGGTTTTAAAAAACTGCAAGGGATTCCCGCAGAAATAAAATCTGACTGTAGTTTTGACACAGCCAGATAAACAGTCTGGGCAATAGCATACATAATAGTATTATCCACATATACATGATGTTGAACATTTTTAACAGATTGACCTATGGTGTTTTATATAAATAGTGAACAGGTCTCAAAATCAACACCTATGGGTACACCCTTATGCTCTTCAAGAAATTCAGACTCAACCCCATCAATCACGATGGCCTGAGTTTTGTCACAAAGATAATCATGAAACCATGAACAGATGTGAGAGCTCAAACCTATCGAGGACAACTTATTCAATAAAATAACATAATCAAAAGATTTTGACAGGTCCACAAACAAAGCAGCACATTTCATTTTAGTGTCTAAAGGATTGGACAAGATCATCAATAACTAAAGTGGATGCTCTAATAGTGCTGTGCCCAGGCCTAAATACATTTATCTGATAAAAAAGAGCAAAGTTGTACATTTACCAAGGATTCAAGAATCTTAGCTAGAAAAGGAAGCCTTGAAATGGGGCGATAAGTATTAAGATCACTATTATTAACCCCACCATTTATGTAGTGGCAGCACAAGAGCTGATTTCCATACTTTTGAAATATTTGCTGATAGCAATGTTAAATAAAAAATGTGTGTTATTTCACCAACAATGATGGGCTCTGCACACTTAAGCAGACTAGGATCCAATTGGTCGGCCCCTGTGGATTTCTTATTGTCGATTGCTAGTAAAGCAAACATTTGTAAATGGCCTAAAAAGCTTTGACTATCATTTATCTGATTCAGCAAGTTTTCCTTATCAGCATCCATCACAATATCATAGTGAACATGCTTAGAAGTATTTTAAAGAGATAAAATGGTGACCCGCTGAAATAAAATGGTGATTAAATGCATCAATGATAGTATTGTTTTCCTTAATGAGGCCAGTGTCTGAATTCATTTGTGGCAGAGAGGAAGTAGAACCCTTCAGGAATTTTACAGTTTTCCAGAATTTAGCTGGGTTTCCATTACAATCTGAAAGAGCGGTTACATAATTATGAATGGTAATTCTTATCATGCTTATAAATAATACTTACTTGTTAGTTTAGTTTAGAAGTAATTTATTAAGCTTTTAAGAAAAGTATTAGAAAGTGTTGACTTACATAGAATTCAGGTTCATTGATGGTAACTGCTTATTTTGTCTGAAGGAGGGTGTGGCCCAGTGACATTTTCGGCAGCAGCTCTGAGGACGAGACACAGACGTTGCTGAACATCTACTTCAGATACCAGACGCTGGGCCAGATGGGCACCTTTGCACTGGTGGGCTCCAAGCAGGACCTCTCGGAGATCTGCGTTAAGCTCATGGAGCTCAACGGGGAGATCAGGGACATGATACGCCGGGCCCAGGGCTACCGAGCCATCACCACCTTTCTCCCAGACTCCGGTGTGTCTGGCTCCAGTCTCTGACACTCAGGAGGAATGCTGTGCCTAACTCCAGGCCCTAGTCCCAGCCCAAACTGAGCCCCCAGCCTTAGCACCAGTTCACTGCCCTGCTCTAGCCCCAACACCAGCCCTATACCTTAGCCCCAGCTCACTGCACTGCCTCAGCCCCGAACTTCGGCCTAGCCCTAGCCTAGCCCTAGCCTGCCTCAGCCCTATACCCCATCATTATATCAGCTACAGCCTCCATCCTCAGCCCCTGTCCCGTGCGCTTCTCCAGCCATCTACCCTAATCCTACCCTGGGTATGCTGCTATGGTTACCGTGGTCACAGCAAGCTCTCTCCTTGTGTCCCTTCTCAGAGCAGGGGGCCCTAAGGATGTACCACTATTCAGCTCTCCAGATGTGCAGCAATACTGTGGGAGTGAACGTGACGAAGGACAACTTTGCTCTTAGAAACAAACATGAGCTTTTATTGCACTAATATTTCTGGATAACTTCACACAGCGGCCACTTGCTACTGAGGTCAATGGCTTTCACGTCTAACAGAAGACATACCAAAGTTACAATTAACTTATTCTTCTGCTGAGTATCTGTTATTTTACATTTTTAAGGGAAAATGTGCAATGCTTCACAGAAGTGAAAGACTTCTGTGAAGACTACTGTATCATGATATAATGTTTTCTTTTTAATTTCTGTGCTTTTCGCTACTTGAATATTATGGATTGCAGGCAGAATTATGCTGAATATTTTGAAATAGAGAGCCTGGGTGTTTATGTGAAACTGACTGTAACCAGACTACAATCCATTAACACTGCAAAGCACAGACATACGGTATATACATATACAGTGCATTCGGATTGTATTCAGACCCCTTGACTTTTTCCACATTTTGTTACGTTGCAGCCTTCTAAAATGTATTACATTGATTTTTTTTCCCTCATCAATCTACACACAATACCCCATAATGTCAAAGCAAAAACAGGTTTTGAGAAATGTTTGCTAATTACTTTTTTTAAACACACATTTACATAAGTATTCAGACCCTTTACTCAGTACTTTGTTGAAGCACCTTTGGCAGCGATTAAAACCTTTGGTCTTCTTGGGTATGATGCTACAAGCTTGGCATACCTGTATTTGGGGAGTTTCTCCCATTCTTCTCTGCAGATCCTCTCAAGCTCTGTCAGGTTGGATGGGGAACGTTGCTGCACAGCTATTTTCAGGTCTCTCCAGAGATGTTTGATCGGGTTCAAGTCCAGGCTGTTGCTGGGCCACTCAAGGACCTTCAGAGATGTGTCCCGAGATGTGTGCTTAGGGTCGTTGTCCTATTGGAAGGTGAACATTCGACCCAGTCTGAGGTCCTAAGCGCTCTGGAGCAGGTTTTCATCAAGGATCTCTCTGTCTTTGCTCCGTTCATCTTTCCCTCGATCCTGACTAGTCTCCCAGTCCCTGTAGATGAAAAAACTCCCCACAGCATGATGCTGCCACCATCATGCTTCATCGTAGGGAAGGTGCCAGGTTTCCTCCAGACGTGTTGCTTGGCATTCAGGCCAAAGAGTTCAATCTTGGTTTCATCAGACGTCTTTAGGTGCCTTTTGGCAAACTCCAAGCTGGCTGTCATGTGCCTTTTACTGAGGAGTGGCTTCCGTCTGGCCACTCTACCATAAAGGCCTGATTGGTGGAGTGCTGCAGAGATGGTTGACCTTCTGGAAGGTTCTCCCATCTCCGCAGAGGAACTCTAGAGCTCTGTCAGAGTGACCATCAGGTTCTTGGTCACCTCCCTGACCAAGGCCCTTCTCCCCCGATTGCTCAGTTTGGCCAGGGGGGGCAGCTCTAAGAGTATTGGTGGTTCCAAACTTCTTCCATTTAAGAATGAAGGAAGCCACTGTGTTCTTGGGGACCTTCAATGCAGAATACGTTTTTTGGTACCCTTCCCCAGATCTGTGCCTCAAAACAATCCTGTCTCAGAGCTCTATGGACAATTCCTTTGACCTCATGGCTTGGTTTTTGCTCTGACATGCACTGTCAACTGTGGGACCTTATATAGACAGGTGTGTGACTTTCCAAATCATGTCCAATCAATTGAATTTACCACAGGTGGACTCCAATCAAGTTGTAGAAACATCTCAAGGATGATCAATGGAAACAGGATGCACCTGAGCTCAATTTTGAGTCATAGCAAAGGGTATGAATATTTATGTAAATAAGGTATTTAATACATTTTCTTTTTAATACATTTGCAAACATTTCTAAAAACCTGTTTTCACTTTGTCATTATGGGGTATTGTCTGTAGATTGCTGAGGATTTTTTTTTATTCATACATTTTAGTATAATGCTGTAACGTAACACAAATGTGGAAAAAGTCAAGGCGCCTGAATACTTTCCGAAGGCAGTGTAGATATACACGCTCAACTACTCTGATATGCTGCAGATCTACTGTCTCGAGGACCTAGATACCGCATTGGGCTAGCTATTACTTAAAATATTATTTACAAATGTTACCTTTCTATGCTATAGCTATTTTGCTTAAATGAGAATTATATTTACATGAAATTAATATGCTTTGAACTAACTAGTTTTTGTAGAAAGAGAATAATAACATTTATTTTGTCTGTTAAAACTGCCAAGCATGCACATTTGATGTACTATAAAGTGTAATAGAAATATTTATGAATATAAGAAACTATTTTAACTCTGTTGCATTTGTACTGTACATAGTGCAAGTGGAGCTTTGCTCATGCTTGTAAGATTGTATTTTCATGTTTTAAATGTATGGTTGGACTATGCATGTAACTGAATATTTGTAAAGCGTCTGTAGGGACTGTTTCACCTGTAAATACTACTGCTTTTGTGATGTATACTGTACTTGTGTTCCGTACACTTCTGTAACAATAAAAAATATACTTTATTTTATTTAGCCTTTATTTTAACAGAGAGTCATACTGAGACCAAGGTCTCTTTTACAGATGAGCCCTGAATTACATAAATATCAGAAAACACACACATCGAAATATAAATACAAAATCCAAGCATTTGCAAAATGCAAAGAAAAACACGGTCATAAAAAACAAACACGTTCATCAGTAATAAGGTCCTCAATCAGCTTTCTGAATTGCCCTAGAGGCACCAAAACATGAAATGTAAGAACATTTTGAAGATTGTTCCACAAATAAGGTGCAAGAAGACTAAAAGCTCCGAGACCAAAGGAATATCCAGATATAGCCATCCCTGTGACTGTGTGTGGTAACTCGTACTGTATATCTACAGTTCAGTAATAATGTTTGGTACAGTGGGACTTTTTGTAAAAGGGCTTTATAAATGGTAACATAACAAAATAAGTAACATCAGAGGGCCAACCAACTTTCTGCTGGAGAATGCAGTGATGAATACTACAATTTTGCCCGTAATAAAGCGCAGTGCTCTTTGATAAACTGCATCTAACGGCTTTAATGAAGTGGCAGCTGTGTTCATATAGATGTCACCATAGTCTAGGACCGATGGGAACGTTGATTGAATAATTTGCTTTCTACTATTTAGCGAGAGGCAGGACCAATTTCTATCAAATAAACCCATTTTTATTCTGAGCCTCTTAACCAACTCATCAATATGCTTTTTAAAAGACAGCTTTTCGTCTATTCAGATGCCCAGATTTTTGTAAGCGGGGACATGATCAATATGGACACCATCCAAAGTATATATGCTTAAATTATCAGTTATTTTTAATCTCTCTATAGAACATATACTTAGTTTTACCTGCATACAATACTAATTTCAGGTCAAAGTTTTTCTGTAATACAATGAAGGCAGACAATAGTTCAGATAGAGTGCAGGTTACAATTTTTTACAGACAAGTCGATGTTGTTAATGTAAAAAGTACAGGACTCAGAATTGACCCCAGCGGGCGACAACTTTCGTAATATCCAGGAAACCTGATTATAATAATTATAATTATTAAGGTCACAAGGGTCACCATCTTTGTGAAGGGGGAGTACAATGGCCACCATCAAAACCTAGTACCAGATATAATTCATGTAAAAAATATGGATTAATGATTAAGCAATCAAGGTGGTTACAGCATCAACATTAAGCAAGGCATCTAGCACATCACAGATAGTAAACTGTTGAAATCAAAACAAAGTTCGTCGTGGAAAATTACATTATTATTCATGCTATCCCATGTTTTACTGTTTAAAGAATTGTCTCTTGCTAGTTTTTTTTCTAACCTGATCCAAACCTGTCTTTGTGGGACTTAGTCATAAGACTGGTCAAATAGCTACGGTCTGTTTGGGTGCGACCGCAGCATGTGACACCCCGTGGGTTTATTATAGCCCGAAAGTCTCATGTATAGAAACTTGCAGAAAGGAGCACATTATACTATTTGTTGTTGTGAATACAGTTAGATGATTGAGGGCTCGGGCTATCAACCTTGTGCTATCTTAAATCTGCACAGACATCTAACTGCATTTTACACATTCTCTGCTGACATCCACGTATACAAAAAGGATGTGCTGCTCTATAAAAGATGACAACCGACACTGTTCGTTGAGATTTTCAACTATGCACTGTTGAGTGGATGGTTGATTCTCCATTTTTGTAAATCTTATAATAAAGTGTTGTTTGAAGAATCTGCAGTCTCTCTTCCTATAGAATTGCTACCACATTCACTAGAAGTGAACTTATTTAACACATATTCCTTGCTACAGAAGATTACTGTTGTACATTGAATAGCCTTTTCACCAGTGTTACACCTCCTTGAGGTGGCGCCGACAGAGTTGGTCGCCTTGCTTCGAGTCCTTAGGAAACTATGCAGTATTTTGTTTTTTTATGTATTATTTCTTACATTGTTAGCCCAGAAAATCTTAAGTGTTATTACATACAGCTGGGAAGAACTATTGGATAAAAGAGCGAAGTCAACCTACCAACATTACAACCAGGAATAAGACTTTCCCGAAATGGATCGTTTATTCGGACCATCACCCTGGACAGTGGATCTAATCCCATAAACCGACCCAAAACAACGTCGCCACAGAAGAGGCAAATGGAGCGGCCTCCTGGTCAGGCTCCGTAGACGTACGCACCGCCCACCACTTCCGAGTATACTACTCACCAATGTCCAGTCTCTTGACAACAAGGTAGACGAAATTCAAGCAAGGGTTGCCTTCCAGAGAGACATCAGAGATTGTAACATTCTGTTTCACGGAAACATGGCTCTCCTGGGATATGTTGTTGGAGTCGGTTCAGCCATCGGGCTTCTTCATGCGTCGCGCCGACAGAGATAAACACCTCTCTGGGAAGAAGAAGGGCAGGGGTGTAAGCTTCATAAATAACGACTCATGGTGTAATCATAATAACGTACAGGAACTCAAGTCCTTCTGCTCACTCGACCTAGAATTCCTTACAATCAAATTCCGGCCATATTATCTCCCAAGAGAATTTTTGTCATTTATCGTCACAGCTGTGTATATACCCCCTCATGCAGACACCACAATGGCCCTCAAGGAACTTCACTGGACTCTATGTGAACTGGAAACCATATATCCTGAGGGTGCATTTATTGTAGCTGGGGATTTTAACAATACTAATTTGAGAACAAGGCTACCTAAATTCTATCAGCATATTGATTGCAGCACTCGTGTGGGCAATACACTCGATCACTGCTACTCTAACTTCCGCGATGCATACAAAGCCCTCCCCCTCCCTTCGGCAAATCCGACTACGACTCCATCATGTTCCTTCCGTCTTATAGGCAGAAATTCAAACAGGATGTACCTGTGACTAGAAGCATTCAACGCTGGTCTGACCAATCAGAATCCATGCTTCAAGATGCCTGTTTTGATCACACGGACTGGGAAATGTTCTGGGCAGCCTCAGAGAATAACATCAATCTATACGCTGACTCGGTGAGTGAGTTTATAAGGAAGTGCATTGGAGATGTTGTACCCACTGTGACTATTAAAACCTACCCTAACCAGAAACCGTGGATGGATGGTGGTATTCGCGCAAAACAGAAAGCGCGAACCAAAGCGCGAACCATTTGGCCAAATATTAACAGTGTAGTTATTCCCTCCACAAGGCAATCAAACAAGTGAAATGTCAGTATAGGGACAAAGTAGAGTCGCAATTCAACGGCTCAGACACGAGACGTATGAAGAAGGGTGAAAAGGAAATCACGGACTACAAAAAGAAAAACATCCAAGTCACGGACACCGACATCTCGCTTCTAGACAAACTAAACACCTTCTTTGCCCGCTTTGAGAAAAATACAGTGCCACCATAGCGGCCCGCTAACAAGGACTGCGGCCTCTCCTTCTCCGTGGCCGACGGGAGTAAGACATTTAAACGTGTTAACCCTCGCAAGGCTACTGGCTCAGACAGCATCCCTAGCCGCGTCCTCAGAGCATGCACAGATCAGCTGGCTGGTGTGTTTACGGACATATTCAATCACTCCCTAACCCAGTCTGCTGTCCCCACATGCTTCAAGATGGCCACCATTGTTCCTGTACCCAAGAAGGCAAAGATAACTTCTGTCATCATGAAGTGCTTTGAGAGAATAGTCAAGGATCCTTTCACCTCCACCTTACCTGCCACCCTAGACCTACTTCAGTTTGCATACCGCCCCAACAGGTCCACAGACGATGCAATCGCCATCTCACTGCACACTGCCCTATCCCATCTGGACAAGAGGAATACCTCTCGGATGCCTACTTATTCTAGGGGTTTTCTTTATTTTTTACTATTTTCTACATGGTAGAATAATAGTGAAGACATCAAAACTATGAAATAACACATGGAATAATCCAGAAAGCAAAAAAAATGTTAAACAAATCAAAATATATTTTAGATTCTTTGAAGTAGCAACCCTTTGCCTTGATGACAGCTTCGCACACCCTTGACATTCTCTCAACCAGCTTCATGAAGAATGCTTTTCCAACAGTCTTGAAGGAGTTTCCACATATGCTGAGCACTTGTTGGCTCCATTTCCTTCACTCTGCGGTCCAACTCATCCCAAACCATCTCAATTGGGTTGAGGTTGGGTGATTGTGGAGGCCAGGTCATCTGATGCAGCACTCCATCACTCTCCTTGTTGGTCAAATAGCCCTTACACACCCTGGAGGTGTGCTGGGTCTTTGTCCTGTTGAAAAACAAATGATAGTCCCACTAAGCGCGAACCAGATGGGATGGTGTATCGCTGCAGAATGCTGCGGTAGCCATGATGGTTAAGTGTGCCTTGAATTCTAAAAAAATCACCAAAACCGTCACCAGCAAAGCACCCCCACACATCACACCTCCTCCTCCATGCTTCACAGTGGGAACCACACATGCGGAGATCATCTGTTCACCTACTCTGTGTCTCACAAAGACACAGTGGTTGGAACCAAAAATCTTACATTTGGACTCATCAGGCCAAAGGACAGATTTCCACCAGTTTAATGTCCATTGCTCATGTTTCTTGGCCCAAGCAAGTCTCTTCTTCTTATTGGTGTCCTTTAGTAGTGGTTTCTTTGCAGCAAGGCCTGATTCATGCAGTCTGCTCTGAACAGTTGATGTTGAGATGTGTCTGTTACTTGAACTCTGTGAAGCATATTTTGGGGCTTTAATCTGAGGTGCAGTTAACTCTAATGAGTTTATCCTCTGCAGTAGAGGTAACTCTGGGTCTTCCTTTCCTGTGGCGGTCCTCATGAGAGCCAGTTTCATCATAGTGCTTGATGGTTTTTGCGACTGCACTTGAAGAAACTTACAAAGTGCTTGAAATGTGCAGGATTGAGTGACCTTCATGTCTTAAAGTAACGATGGACTGCCATTTCTCTTAGCTTATTAGAACTGTTCTTGCCATAATATGGACTAGGTCTTATAGGGCTATCTTCTGTATATCACTCATACCTTGTCACAACACAACTGATTGGCTCAAAGGCATTAAGAAGGAAAGAAATTCCACAAATGAATATGCATTCCAGGTGACTACCTCATGAAGCTGGTTGAGAGAATGCAAAGCTTTCATCAAGTCAAAGGGTGGCTACTTTGAAGAATCTCAAATAAAACATATTCTGATTTGTTTAACACTTTTGTGTTATTTCATGGTTTTGATGCCTTCACTATTATTCTACAATATAGAAAATAGTCAAAATAAAGAAAAACCCCGGAATGAGTAGGTGTGTCCAAACTTTTGACTGGTACTGTATATCTATATACAAACATCACATTGAATATTAAACTCACTTTCAAAAAGCACCATGAGGAAGAAAGGATTCCCAGATGATCGTTTAGATTTTCTGTCTTCAGGATGTTCTGGGCTGATGGCTGTTGGAGAGGGGAGGGGAAGTTGAGTGAGCTGGGCCCTTTTATGGCCCTGCCCCTGGGAGCCTATCAGCTTGTGACATGATGAGAGAGTGAGAGAGGGCCTACCTGTAAGATATTTTGTGCTACAAACATACTTCTATTTGAAGAGGTTTTGACCATTCAGGGACCTAATCTCAAACACTCATTAAAACATGAACAAATTATTGTCTACACTAGAAAGAAGGTGAACTTGGGCATATAAATGCTTTTTGACGAGTTATATGCACGCAAATAAAGATGCTTAAAAAGGTGACATTTTGGAGAGATTTTTGGACACTGTAGGTTCCGCCAAGGCCTTGTTATGGATAAATGTCTAAAAAGATAGATTGGTATGAGATCTGCTCCCTTTCTGGGGCCCATGGAGTGGAATATTGACCAACTGAGCATCTCAGTGTACAGCTCAATAAACACAATAGGTGTTTTGTTACATTTCAGTCTTCTGTGAAGTATTTAAAGTGTCATATTGGGATGCAAACTCAAAAATTAATACATTTAAATTATATCTGACATATTACTGGTGTCTTCTTTTGAAACAATAACCATGTGTGTGAGGTGTATCCTTTTGTTTCATAGTATATTTGTTTAAGACACAGAAACACAGAAACACTCTGTGTGCCCCGATTTAACCTACTGCTGTAAAAGGTTATTAAAGGGGTAAAATTATCTGTTTATGCCATAAGTAAAGGGCCCATCTTAAAGAGTACAATCACCCTTTCAAATAGGATGGTGTGAGGCCTCTGGTGGTATTATTATTATTTTTTATTGACTGAGACATCCACTGGACATTCCCCCCCCGCAATATTAAACTATAACACTGTTTTTTACTAAACCTTTATATAGATCATACATATTATTATTACACAATACAACACTTTTATACCCCAATAAATGTTTATATGTATAATATTTCTTTATAGGAAATACTGTTTTTTTATTATTTTCTTAGAAAAGAAGGCCTTGGGAAGGGCCCTCGTCTGCTTGTAACCCCCACAGCTTGTAACCTGACACCATCTCATGCTACCAGGCCCCACACACTGTCATGGTTCCTCCTGGCACCAGAGGGTGGCAGAGACTGCCTTAGAGACTTTTATTGGACTCAGGTGTGTCTTATTATTTCATGATTGTGTCCCTGTTAAAAGAGGGGAGTTTTCTATGGTCCTTGAATTGTTTACTGTGTGGGGTAAACCACTGATTCCTCGTCTGGTCTTTTCGCTGCACCTGGATCCAACCTCACCATGTCACAGCAGAGGTCACCCAGATCTGGAATGAGGTAACCCACCAAGGAGCACTGTAAGGAATTCACGCCCAGAAATCTGCTCCTTTTATTCTCTGTTCCCAACGCACCAGACGAAAAGATCTTATAGCCTTTAGCCGTACCCTCAAACTACTCATCCTCTGTTCCTCTGGTGATGTAGAGGTTAACCCAGGCCCTGCATGTCCCCAGGCGGTCTCATTTGTTGACTTCTGTAACCATAAAAGTCTTGGGTTCAAGCATGTTATTAACATCAGAAGCCTCCTCTCTAAATTTGCTTTATTCACTGCTTTAGCACACTCCGCCAACCCTGATGTCCTAGCCGTGTCTGAATCCTGGCTTAGGAAGACCACCAAAAATTCAGAAATTTCCATCCCCTATTACAACATTTTCCATCAAGATAGAACTGTTAAAGGGGGCGGAGTTGCAATCTACTGTAGAGATAGCCCGCAGAGTTCTGTCATACCATCCAGGTCTATGCCCAAACAGTTTGAGCTTCTACTTTTAAAAATCCATCTCTCCAGAAATAAGTCCCTCACTGTTGCCGCTTGCTATAGGCCCCCCTCAGCTCCCAGCTGTGCCCTGGACACCACATGTGAATTGATTGCCCCCCATCTATCGTCAGAGTTCGTACTGTTGGGTGACCTAAACTGGGATATGCTTAACACCCCGACCGTCCTACAATCTAAGCTAGATGCACTCAATCTCACACAAATTATCAATGAACCTACCAGGTACAACCCCAAATCCGTAAATACGGGCAACCTCATAGATTTCATCCTGACTAACTTGCCCTCCAAATACACCTCTGCTGTTTTCAATCAGGATCTCAGCGATCACTGCCTCATTGCCTGCGTCTGTTATGGGTCCACGGTCAAACGACCACCCCTCATCACTGTCAAACGCTCCCTAAAACACTTCTGCGAGCAGGCCTTTCTAATCGACCTGGCCTGGGTATCCTGGAAGGATATTGACCTCATCCCGTCAGTAGAGGACACCTGGCTGTTCTTTAAAAGTGCTTTCCTCACCATCTTAAATAAGCATGCCCCTTTCAAAAAATGTAGGACTAAGAACAGATATAGCCCTTGGTTCACTCCAGACTTGACTGCCCTTGACCAGCACAAAAACATCCTGTGGCATACTACACTAGCATCGAATAATCCCCGCAATATGCAACTTTTCAGGGAAGTCAGGAACCAATATACACAGTCAGTTAGGAAAGAAAAGGCTAGCTTTTTCAAACAGAAATGTGCTTCCTGCAGCACAAATTCCAAAAATGTTTTGGGACACTAAAGTCCATGGAGAAAAAGAGCACCACCTCCCAGCTGCCCACTGCACTGAGGCTAGGAAACACTGTCACTACCGATAAATCCACAACAATAGAGAATTTCAATCTACGGCTGGCCATGCTTTCCACCTGGCTACCCCAACCCTGGCCAACAGCTCTGCACCCCCTGCAGGAACTGGCCCAAGCCCCCCCGCTTCTCCTTCACCCAAATCCAGACAGCTGATGTTCTGATAGAGCTGCAAAATCTGGATCCCTACAAATCAGCTGAGCTAGACAATCTGGACCCTCTCTTTATAAAATTATCCGCCGCCATTGTTGCAACCCCTATTACTAGTCTGTTCAACCTCCCTTTCGTATCGTCTGAGATTCCTAAAGATTGGAAAGCGGCCGTGGTCATCCCCCTCTTCAAAGGGGGAGACACTCTAGACCCAAACTGTTACAGACCTATAGCATCCTGCCCTGCCTTTCTAAAGTCTTCGAAAGCCAAGTGAACAAACAGATCACCGACCATTTTGAATCCCACCGTACCTTCTCTGCTATGCAATCTGGTTTCCGTGCTGGTCATGGGTGCACCTCAGCCACGCTCAAGGTCCTGAATGATATCATAACCGCCATCGATAAAAGACAGTACTGTACAGCCGTCTTCATCGACCTGGCCAAGACTGTCAATCACCGTATTCTTATCGGCAGACTCAACAGCCTTGGTTTATCTAATGACTGCCTCGCCTGGTTCACCAACTAGTTTTCAGATAGAGTTCAATGTGTCAAATCGTCGGTCCGACTCTTTTCTCTGTATATATCAATGTCGCTCTTGCTGCGGGTGATTCTTTGATCCACCTCTACGCAGACGACACCATTCTGTATACATCTGGCCCTTCTTTGGACACTGTTAACAAACGAGCTTCAATGCCATACAACACTCCTTCCGTGGCCTCCAACTGCTCTTAAATGCTAGTAAAACGAAATGCATGCTCTTCAACTGATCGCTGCCCACACCTGCCCTCCCAACTAGCATCACTACTCTGGATGGTTCTGACTTAGAATATGTGGACAACTATAAATACCTAGGTGTCTGGCTAGACTGTAAATGCTCCTTCCAGACTCACATTAAGCATCTCCAATCCAAAATTAAATCTAGAATCGGCTTCCTATTTCACAACAAAGCCTCCTTCACTCATGCTGCCAAACATACCCTCATAAAACTGACTATCCTACCAATCCTTGACTTCGGAGATGTCATTTAAAAAAATAGCCTCCAACACTCTACTCAGCAATTGGATGCAGTCTATCACAGTGCCATCCGTTTTGTCACCAAAGCCCCATATACTACCCACCATTGTGACCTGTATGCTCTTGTTGGCTGGTCCACGCTACATATTCGTCGCCAAACCCACTGGCTCCAGGTCATCTATAAGTCTTTGCTAGGTAAAGCCCCACCTTATCTCAGCTCATTGGTCACCATAGCAACACCCACCCGTAGCACGTGCTCCAGCAGGTATATTTCACTGGTCGACCCCCAAAGCCAACACCTGCTTTGGCCACCTTTCCTTCCAGTTCTCTGCTGCCAATGACTGGAACGAATTTCAAAAATCACTGAAGTTGGAGACATATCTCCCTCACAAACTTTAAGCATCAGCTGTCAGAGCAGCTTACCGATCGCTGCAGCTGTACACAGCCCATCTGTAAATAGCCCATCCAACCAACTACCTATCTCATCCCATATTTGTTTCGGTTTTTCTGCTCTTCTGCACACCAGCATTTCTACTTTCTACTCATCTGCACATCTATCACTCCAGTGTAAATTGCTAAATTATAATTACTCAGCCACTATTGGCCTATTTATTGGCTTACCTCCTTACTTCATTTGCACACACTGTACACAGATTTTTCTATTGTGTTATTGACTGTACGTTTGTTTATTCCATGTGTAACTCTGTGTTGTTGTTTTTGTCACACTGCTTTGTTTTATCTTGGCCAGGTCGCAGTTGTAAATAAACTTGTTTTCAACTGGCCTACCTGGTTAAATAAAGGTGAAATCTTTTTTTATTATAATAAAAAGGCAGCAAAAACAGCTCCAAATGTCCGGGACCCTTCGGGTACTTGCCGAATCCCTCCAAACAAGGCATACCCCCAAGCCAGGAGGAGCCAATGCCCAGGTCTCATCACTCAGTGCTACAGACGTCGTTGTTGTTCCTCCAGGGAACCTGCACCAGGAACCCAAGATCCCAGCCACCTGAGTGGTATGATGGTCACCTGGGAGGATGCAAGGGTTTCCTCACTCAGTTTTCTCTGGTGTTCGAGCAACAGTCCTCCTCGTTCCACACTGATCGGGCCATGATCGCCTACATTATCTCTCGGGCAAGGCCCTGGCGTGGGCAACGGCGGTGTGGGAACAGCAGCCACCATCTTGCAGATCCATAGGAGCCTTCAATGCCAAGCTGGGACGAGTCTTTGACCACCCAGTCCGCGGACGATAAGCGGCCAGCCAACTGTTCAACCTCCTCCAAGGAGCCAGACCAGTGGCTGACTTCGCCATTGAGTTCGGCACCCTCGCCACCGAGAGTGGGTGGAATACTGAGGCACTGGTTATCGCTTTCCACCAGGGTCTGTCTAACGCCATCAAAGATGAACTGCCACTCGGGAACTGGGAGAGAACCTCAAGTCCCTGATAATGCTGGCAATCAGGTTTGACAACCGGGAACGGGTGAGATGGCGCCCTTTTGACACCACTCCAGCATTCTGGTTTCCTGAGCACCCCAAGTTCACCGAGCCTAGCATGGGAGCTGGGACGCACACGTCTGAGCCCACAGGAGCGTGACAGGCGAATGCGAAGAAGCTGCTGCCTCTATGGCGGAGGTCTCGGGCATCTTCGTGTTACCAGCCCAGAGCTGACGGGAAACACCAGGGCATGCCAGGACAGGGGGAAACCCTGACAAGCTGTACAGTTACCTCCCGGCTACCCAGTCTGTTACTACCTGCTACCCTGCACTGGGACAACCGTCAGCACCAGATTCAGGCCTTTGTGGACTCCGGGGCCATTGATCAAGACTTTGCCAGAGTTACAGATCCCCTGCGTGGAATGTCCCATCCCTCTGCAGATTCAAGCCGTCGATGGACGCACCACTTGCTCCGGTCAGGTGGAATATCAGACCAAGCCCATTCTACTGCAGTTTGAGGTGAACCACTCAGACTTAGTTTCTGTTCATCACTGCTCCCGAGAACCCCCTTATACTAGGGTACCACTGGCTAGCGCAACATAACCCACTAGTTTCCTGATCCACGGGACACCTACTAGACTGTGGTAAGGACTGTCAGACTAAATGTCTAAGACCTCACCAAGAGCCTCGCTGTGTCCTCCTGCATCCCTTGAAGACCAAGACTTTTCCGCTCTCCCTCCCGAATACTTCGATCTCCGGGTGGCCTTCAGTAAGAGGCAGGCTGCCACCCTTCCCCCTCATCGTCCTTACGATTGTGCCATAGAACTCCTACCTGACGCCACACCTCCCTGGGGTCGTCTGTACTCCCTCTAGACCCCTGAAGCAACAGCCATGGACAATTACATCCGGGAGTCGATGGAGGCAGGTTTAATTCGTCCCTCTATATCCCCTGCTGGTGCAGGCTTCCTCTTCGTGGGTAAAAAAGATGGAGGCCTGCGTCCATGCATTGACTACAGAGGGCTGAACCAGATTACGATCAACCATTTTTACCACCTACCCCTGATGTTCTCTGCATTGGAGTTGGTCCAAGGGGCCCAATTCTTCACCAAACTGGACATCCCCAACACTTACAATCTGGTGAGAATCAGAGAGGGAGATGAGTGGAAGACTGCCTTTAACACCCCTGAGTATTTAGTCATGCCCTTCGGATTATCGAACTCACCGGCAGTCTTTCAAGCATTGGTCAATGAAACCCTGATGGATATATTAAATCGCTTCGTCTTTGTTTACCTCGACGACATCTTGATCTTCTCCAAGACCCTTACTGTGATTGTTTTCCAATTAAATGGTCAAAAAGCAACAAATTGCTTCTTAGCAAAGAATTTTTCCAAGACTGTCTGGGATTACCCTGAGTGGGCAGGGGAAAACAATTAGTTGTTATTGGCAGAGGTTTGGAATTATCTTTCTGATTGGTCTAACTCATTTACTGCCTGGTGACGTCAGCAGGCCGGCCAAAACTCCATTCTACCAAACCAGGCAAAAATTTCAGCCGTTTTTTTTCATACAGCTGTTAATCTAAAAAGGCATCACCATAATTTTCACAGTATTATTCCAACCCCATAGCGTGGAAATATCTGCACTGAGCCTTTACGTAATTGTATTTTAAATACAGTTTTCTGTGTATTTGAGTATTTTTTTGAATAAAGTACATGCCAATACATTCCACAAGTTCTTTTCCAAATACATTCCAATATTCAACTACATGTATTTTCAAAGGAGCTTTGTCTAAATACTTACTTCGAAATGCATTAAGGTTATTTAAATAAATATGATTTGAACACAGGTCTGGGACAACAACATATGACATCAAGAACAAGACAGGACAGATGCACACTTCAGGCATGAAGTCCAGCTATGTGGCAAGGCTGTCGATATGCCTAACTCCGTTGACATGCTGTGCCTGAAGGTCACTCTCCAGTGGTGTATCTAGAGGATGGCCGGCTGGACTTTGTCAAGGTTGCGCTAGTGCAGCAGTCTGGTCCAGCAGGGCTTGGAGGAGCTGGTCAAGCCTCTGGTGGCCCTTGGTAACCTAAAGCTCAGAGCCCAGCCCTCCCCCATCCGCTGTGCCATCCCTGGCCTGTACGCTGGAGATCTGGCCTTGTTTTCCAACAACCCTAAGGAGCCACATCTACAGGAGGCTGCCGCTCAACTCGACCCTTGTCCAGGTAGCTAGGGATTGAGGGCATTTTGAAGGTTTCGAAATGTCACAATTAAACCTGGAAAGGGAAAGTGACAGAGAAGCTGTTATACAGGGAAATTGGCTACCTTATTCCTGTGAGGTCAAGATTTGTCTTCCTCACTGCCACTGATTTGAGGATACTGGTGTGTGTTTGAGTTTAATGTGTGTGTGTGGTTCAAGCAGGGCCAGGAACACTTCTATGCTGCAATAGTTTGGGGGGGGGGGGGGGCTAGGGTCAGACTGTTATATCTGGAGTATTTCTCCTGTGTTATCTGGTGTCCTGTGTGAATTTAAGTATGCTCCCTCTAATTCTCTCTCCCTCTCGGAGGACCTGAGCCGTAGGACCATGCCTCAGAAAAATTATAATAATAAAAAAATTTAAATTAAAAAAAGGACCATGCCTCAGGACTACCTGGCCTGATGACTCCTTACTGTCCCCAGTCCACCAGGTCATGCTTCTGCTCCAGTTTCAACTGCTCTGCCTGCGGATATGGAACCTTGACCTGTTCACTGGACGTGCTACCGGACAGAAAAGGGGTTGTCTTGGCCAGCTCCTGAACCTTTTTAGTGAGGCTGCTTCAGTGTTTTCTTAAATGGCATTAGAAGAGCCGACACTAACTGTATAATATAAATCCCAAAATACTGTAACATTTTTGTCCTTGAGTTTATGACCTTATGTCTCTCACATCTGCATGTTCACAATAAATGTTCTAATTTATTATTCAATATGAATATTTAGTGTAATTTATAAGCAGAGTTTTTACTGGTGTGGTCAAACACTTTCACCGTAACAGCAGGTGGCAGCGTTGCTTCGAAACTGCCTCCAGTGTTTCACACAGAAAGAAGAAGTCGGACTTCCTGTTAACTTCCGTAAACAAAATGCTAGTTAGCTAATTCAAAATTATGAACATGATAACATGTAATGCTTCAAGTTGATCACTTTATGGTAAGTAGCCAATTAATTCGCAAAATACCCATAGGCAACAGCCAGAATTGTATCAGTTATAAAAATCTTGCCAAGCAATAACTTTGCAAGGCTTGTTTTGACATTGGCTAACTTGCTAATGTTTGTAACTGTTGTACGTTAGCTACACTCCGTTGTATACTCTTAGTTTTATCTAGATTGTATAATTTGAATTGCTTTACAATAAAAAAGAAGTTTGCTAATGTTGGCTGGCTAGCTAGCTATTTAGCGTTGTTTTGTTTAGTTAACTTAGCTAGCTTTAAAGAATGACAGGTATAGTTAGAGCTTGCAGCTTGTGAATGAAGTGCAGCAATATTATTTCTTTAAAAAGCATCAAACCTTTTGCCACTGATTCAGCTTCACTACCAAGCTAATTTGCTAGATAAGTATTGCTAATCAAACCCATGAACTATGATGTGCAGTAGAGGGATTTTTGATTTGTCATTGAGGTCTTGTTACCTTCATAGCATGTTGATTCAAAGGATTTTCCCCCACCATCTCGATGTCTCATGGAAATGCCAACTCGTTAACTTCTCTCACTGGAAGAAATGGAGAACTGCTGGAGTGTTCAAAAGCAGAGACAAATGGAGCCTCTGCAACAGACAGAGTGCTGCCAGTGAGAATTGATGGAGGTCCTGGCGTAAGAGGCCGAGAGCCAGTTATAAAAAAGCTGGGTACCAGCAGCACTGCCTTCATTGGACCTGTATGCTGTCCTCCTAAGGCAGTCCAGAGAGCTCCCAAACCCCCAAAAGTAAGGAAGCTTTCCAAACCTAACATTGAAGAGACACTGAGTGAGTTCTACAAAGAGCTTGAGGAGATTGATCCAAAAGACAGCGTTGACAGTAGCACGGCCAAAAATGAAGGCTCAGTTGAACTACTCACCGCTCATAACCCACCACCTGCAAGAGAAGGGTCAAACGCAAGCCATGGCCATAAGCAACCTAATCACGTACCTTGCCCACACTGGTATGACAACGAGCCATACCAGCCCAGGAGACCGATACCTAGGGGGCCCAGCTATGGTCCCTACTCAGATCATAATCACTGGCAACCTCCCCCACCTTTCCACAGTCAGCCATACTACAGGTTCCACAGACCTCCCCACCGCTTCCTGCCACCACCTCCAATCCCCTGCCTCCCGCCACCACCTCCCGCAGACCACCGGTATCACCTCCAACGAGAGGGCTCCCAGCAGGTCCCACCTTTTCGCAGGTTCCCTGTCCCTGATGGGTACAGGAACTCTCCAGACTTGGATGGCCATGGCTTTCCCCCACAGCACTCTAACAACAGAGACGGAGGGGGCTACGGTTGGAGAGATGACAAGTATGACCAGCAGGGTAATGACCAGCCTTATAACCAGCAAGGTTCTTCTGAATGGCAGCAGAGGTTTGACAGAGGACCTGAGCCACCTCAGCCAGAGGATCAGCACCAACCACCAGAAGATAAAACATATGACTATGATCCTTCTCTGGTTCTCATTCTGATGAGGGGAGCCCCGGGATCTGGGAAATCAACACTGGCCAGGTATGTTTTTATCAGGGAAACATTGTTGGTTAACTAACAAGCTATAAAAGGTTTAGAACAAGTGTATATAGACATTTTATGAATCAGTAATAAAACAGTTGTAAATGTGTCTTTTTCAAGCATCAAAATTACAATCGCACAATTTCAACCAATAAGTCATACGTTAACTTTTTACTCATGTTTGAATGAATTTACTTGTATTTTAAAAGCATTTGTTTTGAGCCATTGCATATGTGTTTCTCCAGGGAACTGCTGTCGACAGGCTCCAGTGGGCAGGTTCTGAGTACAGATGACTACTTCTCCCAGGAAGAAGGCTACTGCTACGATCCCAGTCTGCTGGGGGCCGCACACCACTGGAACCAGAACCGAGGTTGGCTCTATAGCAGTGTCTTAAAACATTTGTTTGATTTTCTTTTGATGAAGTAGTAATAAATGAGGTCCATCGTTGCTATTGTTTTCAAATATATTTTTTAAGGTATTCTGATTTTATTGAACACATACAGAATGACAGTGGGAAAGAGATTTAAGGGCAGTAGACCTGATTCAAACCTATGCCGATACAGTAGACGCGTTTTGGAAGCTGAGGCATTAATGCTAGACCAGCCAGGCCACCATCGTTGCTATTAATATTATATATTGTTTGATTGGATATGTTTCATTTATTATCTTGTTTGTTTTGTAAACATGTAAAAAAGGAGTGTATAAATGGTTTTGCCTCAATGCTTTGTATTCTTTCAGCCCAAGAAGCCATGTGTAAATGCTGTTCTCCTGTCATTATTGATAACACAAATATGCAAGCTTGGGAAATGAAGCCATATGTTAAACTGGTATGTTTATCCTGTTATATTGTCTTTTTTGCAGACAGTATTTTTCAGTTATCAAAAATCTACCCATTTGATGTACATTTTAATAAATTTGATGAATACTTATTTCTCATCATGCAGGCCTTGGAGAGAGGATACAGTATCAACTTTCATGAGCCTCACACCAGCTGGAAATTTGATCCCGTCGAGTTAGAGAAGTAAGTCTGTCCATGATTGTCTGCATTAAAAGATACTATCGTCATGTAAGATGCTATGTATTTAGAATATACATTATACAAATTATATACGGTACATCGTAGGGAGTTCACTCACTGCTCTAGAATGCAGGGGAAAACAGGTCAATTCAAGAGGGTACTACTAACTTAATGTCAAAACGTAGTTTTCTTTGCCTCATGTCATCATAAATCAAATACAATTATTAATTAGATTGTTCTCTACAGTATTAGAATCTTACTATGCTTGTACTAACAGTGTTGATGAAATAAGAACGTTAGTTTGTTGTGACCGTTTCTAGTTTAGACTGTGCTGCTCTTAGTTGTATCTCTTCCATTTTCCGCATTTGGAGGTGTTTCCGCGCTTTGAACTAATCAAAATCAACTTTACACCCTCGTCAGTTTCATCTCCAGATCATTGGCTTTAACCACGATCAATCTATGTTGAGAGGGGCTGTTATGGCGATTTAATTGGCCACACCAGCAGAAATCCACTTTTTCGAGCTGAAAGATGATGGCCAGAGTTTACCCATGATGTACAACGATTTATGTCAAAAGGTCATTTTTGTCAAAGTATGATATATTTGGCCTTAATGTGGGAAATCTGAAGTGAGACATTCGTGGTAATCCGTGTCAATGCCGTGTCTTCCTATGAAAGTTATAGGTGGGTCTAATGCTGATTGGTTAAAAGCGCATTCCAGCTGGTGTCTATTCCACAAATTACAACCGGCTAAATCTATGATGTTAAAATGCCTATTTACTCTGTTCCATCTGACTGCGCAATCCACTGTCTCATCAGCCCAGCCAGGCAAGTTATAAACTTGATCTCTACTATAAAAAGCATCTAGACATTATCTCACATTTTTTAAGACTAACATTTAGTTTTCAACAGAGGAAATTTGTATCAACCTTTGTCTGTCTCTCCGACATTTGCAACATTGTTTCAATATTCAAATTCGATCTCCAGCTGTCCCATAGCAATGAGCGTATAGGAGTCCGGACGAGATATGCAGGCAGCGTTTCTCAGCAAGTCGAAATCATGAATCAGCTGGCTTCATTTTTATGGATATATACAAAGAACTGTCAATTGAAAAAAGGTTAAACAAAAAGAAGTGCAGCTAGTTTGCAGTCTTTGCAGCTTCATTTGGAAGTTATTGTGTTAACTGTGTTGTTGGCTAGCTCCTTTAAACAACAGTGTTCTGACGAGAGAGCACATTTTTATATTCGAGGCAAAATCGCGCCTCAATAGTTCATTGTTATTGATGTATCCCCAAAATATTCACTAGAAAACAGCTTAAACAAACACAAATGCAGCTACTGATTATCTGGCTGCATTGTTTGACGTGACTAAGTTAGCTGTAGTTGGCTAACTAGCAAGCAAGGGATAAGAACGTTGCCAGCCAGTATGGCAATGGAACATTTCGAACGAATGACTGGATCGCGTCCATAGATGCAGAACAAAAAGACTGAACGACTGAGTCTCTGGCAACCCGAACCAATAGAACGAACGACCACCCGGCGTGGATAGCAACCCTATATTTGTATCGGGACTAAATCTTGTGGAAGGATTAAATAGTATGAATAAATGCATCAACGTTTTTAAAGAAAATATGTCAATCATTATTTGAATATGTTGGTAACCCATTGTATAAAAGTCATAATGCCCTTGAAGCCAGTGTTTGGAGGATATATTGGCACGGTTTGCCAATATATCCTCCAAGCACCTGTGCCAATATATCCTTCAAACGGTTTCTTGGGCATTATCACTTAAATGAAACGGCACCCACGGAATGAAAACCTTATCTATGTTGTTGTGCTGTTACATATTTGTATTGGTGTTTCGTATCCGATGCCCAGGGTGTTACATGTCATTTGCGGTGTACATCATGGGCAAAGTCGTAGTAGCCCATCATTTCACTTCCCCTGTGAGAACCATGAGCACGTACTGACTTGGCTTTGCTGTACTGAAGCCTACCAGCAGCCTACCTACTAAAGGATGCGCCTTAGCTAGCTACACTGACACCTGTCGGTGCCCTATTTGTTGATATTTATCCACTCCATGTGGAAATCACCACAACGTTCCTTCCCACCCCCAATTTATGAATATGTATTTTAATGAATATACATTACAATACATAATACCCTGCTTCATTCTTCGGAGGTAGAACGTTAACCAACATTTCCGCTCTAGGACTAGATAGATCGAAATAGGAGCGGTAACTTCATCTGGAGGGGTCCTTTTAAAGGGAAAGACTCAGAAATACACCATGAGAACTGGAACAGATCACTTTCGCGGAGGGTAGATGTTGAAATTTAGTCTGTTAGCTTTGTAAATTTATATACTGTGTGTATAGAAACCGTGCATTCGGAAAGTACAGCCATATTCTAAAATGGATTAAATAAAATGCCCTCAATCTACACTGTACCCCGTAATGACAATGCGAAAACAGGTTTTTTGAAATGTTTTACAAATTATACCTTATTTATATAAGTATTCAGACCCTTTGCTATGAGACTAGAAATTGAGCTCAGGTGCATCCTGTTTCCATTGATCATCCTTGATGTTTCTTCAACTTGATTGGAGTCCACATGTGGTAAATTCAATTGATTGGGCATGAGTTGGAAAGGCACACCTGTCTATATAAGGTCCCACAGTTGACAGTGCATGTCAGAGCAAAAACCAAGCCATGAGGTCGAAGGAATTGTCCATAGAGCTCCGAGACAGGATTGTGTCGATGCACAGATCATGGGAAGGGTACAAAAACATTTCTGCAGCATTGAAGGTCCCAAAGAACACATTGGCCACCATCATTCTTAAATGTAAGAAGTTTGGAACCTCCAAGACTCTACCTAGCCATGGCTGCCCCAAACTGAGTAATCGGGGGAGAAGGGCCTTGGTCAGGGAGGTGACCAAGAACCCGATGGTCACTCTGACAGAGCTCCAGAGTTCCTCTGTGGAGATGGGAGAACCTTCCAGATAGACAACCATCTCTGCAGCACTCCACCAATCGGAAGCCACTCCTCAGTAAACGGCACATGACAGCCTGCTTGGAGTTTGCCAAAAGGCACCTAAAGGACTCTCCGACCATGAGAAACAAGATTATATGGTCTGATGAAACCAAGATTGAACTATTTGGCCTAAAATGCCAAGCGTCACGTCTGGAGGAAAACTGGCACCATCCCTACAGTGAAGCATGGGGGTGGCAGCATCATGCTGTGGGGATGTTTTTCAGCGGCAGGGACTGGGAGACTTGTCAGGATCGAGGCAAAGATGAACGGTGCAACGTACAGAGGAGATCCTTGATGAAAACCTTCTACAGAGCGCTCAGGACCTCAGACTGGGGCGAATGTTCATCTTCCAACAGGACAACGACCATAAGCACACAGCCAAGACATCGCAGGATTGGCTTCGTGACAAGTCTCTGAATGTCCTAGAGTGGGCCAGCCAGAGCCCGGACTTGAATTCGATGTAACATCTCTGGAGATACCTGAAAATAGCTGTGCAGCGATGCTCCCCATCGAACCTGACAGAGCTTGAGTGGATCTGCAGAGAAGAATGGGAGAAACTCCCCAAATACAAGTGTCAAGCTTCTAGCGTCATACCCAAGAAGACTCAAGGCTGTAAACGTTGCCAAAGGTGCTTCAACAAAGTACTGAGTAAAGGGTCTGAATACTTATGTAAATGCTATTTCCGTGTTTTTTTTATTTACGAATTTGTAAACCTGTTTGTTTTGTCATTATGGGGAATGTGTAGATTGGGGGGGGGGGGGGGGGCGGACTATTTAATCCACTTTAGAATAAGGTTGTTGGATTCTGGGTTAAACTTGGAACATTGCTATCCTAGAGACATGATCCATCAGAAGTAAGACTAGTATCTGAGGGGTGATAGAGACAGAAGTTAATGGTGATTTGTAGGAGCCAGATAGCTTTGGAATGTGCTGGGTAGACGGGAGGAAGTCACAGGATTGCTATAGGTAATACGGGTGGAGATCTTTGGATTAGGCATCAAGGGGGTTGAGGTCAGATCACTTTAAGGGAGAAGGATTGGTTTATTACCCCATCACTTCGTCTTCCTATCAAACCATAAAAGATGTAAGGATTGGAGAGAAGGAGTGCCTAAATTGGAGTGGTGGTGGTGAAAACATGTTTTGTCTAATGCAGCTGTATTGATCCTCTGGAAAGATTTAAACTTGGTTAAGCTTTCATAGTGTCCATTGAGTTTTTTACTCTGAGAATTAGAACCTAACAGTTGTAACGTAACAAAGTGAAGGGGTCTGAATACTTTCCAAATATAAACTACTGTTCAAAGTTTGGGGTCACTTAGAAATGTCCTTGTATTTTAAAGAAAAGCACTTTTTTTTGTTTTCGTCCATTAATAATAACTCAAATGTGTCAGAAATACAGTGTAGACATTTAATGTTATAAATTACTATTGTAGCTGGAAACGGCAGATTTTTAATGGGATATCTACTTAGGTGTACAGAGGCCCATTATCAGCAACAATCACTCCTGTGTTCCAATGGCACGTTGTGTTAGCTAATCCTAGTTTATCATTTTAAAAAGGCTAATTGATCATTAGAAAACCCTTTTGAAATTATGTTAGCATAGCTGAAAACTCCAGGATGCTGGCCTTCTAGGCAGAGTTGCGAAGAAAAAGCCATATCTCAGACTGGCCAATAAAAACAAAAGATTAAGATGGGCAAAAGAACAGACACTTGACAGAGAGATGGCTTTTTCTTTGCAACTCTGCCTAGAAGGCCAGCATCCCGGAGTCGCCTCTTCACTGTTGACTTTGAGACTGGTGTTTTGCGGGTTTGGACTTCATTCAACGTTTATGAAAATATGTCAATTCAATAGAGAATTGCATCAGAAAAACAATTGGTGGGTCATCATAGTGCTCTCTGACTTGTGGTCAGACTGATTACAAAAAAAAATGAATCAGTTACGTTACCAGCAAAAAATATTGTAAATAGATTACAGATACTTTTGAAAAACTACATGATTACTTATTCTATTACTTTTAAATTCAGAAAGGATGTTTGTGAAAAAATCCATGATGACACCTTTGTTTTCTCAAGGACATTCAATTCAGCATTGAAAAAGGCGCAAGTTTAAGTTTGTTCCAACTGAGCGAGTCTGACCACAACTCAGAGACCAGTATGATGACACACACAATTGTTTTTCTGATGCAATTCTCTATTGAATGGACATATTTGTATAAACCTTGAATGAGACTCATTTTCTAGGTGAACACCCTATAATTGAATGCCTGTTTTTTTATATGTTTTGCATGAAGACATACTTCATAGCTTATTTATAGAACAAATCGTATGTAGAGCAGAAGAAACCTCCCAATACACCCGTCCTTCCCCCCTCCAGGAGAAACAAGCACAGTGTGTCAAGGGAGAAGATTGGGCAGATGCTGGAGCGGTTTGAGCTGCCCATGTCCTTGGACATTGTGATGAACTCCCAGGAGCCTTTTAGACCCACAAGGCATCCCTCACAGCAGCAGAGACACAGCAGGGCCAACCACTCAGACTTCCACTAGTCCCCATGTCCTGGTGTGTATTCATTAGTGCACACCATAGCAAAATGTTCTTCTCTTTCGCGAAGGAAAACAAAAGCAAGTCTTTCTTATTGGACAAGTTTAAGTAGTCCCTCCCCGTTTCTGCTTTTTTTCCCCCTAGTAAATACAACCATGATGACTATCAACCAACCACTCTCTGCTTTTGGGTTTGAAAAACAACTAAACAACAGTCAATGATCAGAGACAGAGCTGTATTACTATTTTTTTAAATGATACTACCAGCATTTTACAGGATTGTTACTGTATTTGATTTATACTGGCAGAATTTAAACCTATTTTTGTGAAAATAACATTTTCAGTGGCACTAAAGTCACTTTTTTCTATGCATTTCAACTGTATAAATTACAGTACCAGTCAAAAGTTTGGACACACCTACTCATTCAAGGGTTTTTATTTATTTTTACTATTTTCTCCATTGTAGAATAATAGTGAAAACATCAAAACTATGAAATAACACATATGGAGTAACCAAAAAAGTGTTAAACAAATCAAAATATATTTTAGATTTTAGATTCTTCAAAGTAGCCATTATTTGCCTTGGTGGCAGCTTTGCACACTCTTGGCATTCTCTCAACCAGCTTCACCTGGAATGCTTTTCCGACAGTCTTGAAGGAGTTCCCACATATGCTGAGCACTTCTTGGCTGCTTTTCCTTCACTCTGAGGTCCAACTCATCCCAAACCATCTCAATTGGGTTGAGGTCGGTGTGATTGTGGAAGCCAGGTCATCTGATACTCCATCACTCTCCTTGTTGGTCAAATAGCCCTTATACAGTCTGGAGGTTTGTTGGATCATTGTCCTGTTGAAAAACAAATGATGGTCCAACGAAGCGCAAACCAGTTGGGATGGCATATCGTTGCAGAATGCTGTGGTAGCCATGCTGGTTAAGTGTGCCATGAATTCTAAATAAATCAGTGTCACCAGCAAAGCACCATCACACCACCTCCTCCGTGCTTCACGGTGGGAACCACACGTGCAGAGATCATCCGTTCACATACTCAGTGTCTCACAAAGACATGGCGGTTGGAACCAAAAATCAAAAATTTGGGCTCATCAGACCAAAGGACAGATTTCCACTGGTTTAATGGCCATTGCTCGTGTTTCTTGACTCAAGCAATTCTCTTCCTATTATTATTGGTGTCCTTTAGTAGTGGTTTCTTTGCAGTAATTTGACCATGAAGGCCTGATTCACGCAGTCTCCTCAGAACAGTTGATGTTGAGATGTGTCTGTTACTTGAACTCTGAGAAGCATTTATTTGGGCTGCAATTTCTGAGGCTGGTAACTCTAATGAACTTATCCTCTGCAACAGAGGTAACTCTGGGTCTTCCTTTCCTGTGTCGGTCCTCATGAGAGCCAGTTTCATCACAGCGCTTGATGGTTTTTGCGACTGAACTTGAAGAAACTTTCAAAAGTTCTTGACATTTTCTGTATTGACTGACCTTCATGTCTTAAATGAATGATGGACTGTTGTTTCTCTTTGCTTATTTGAGCTGTTCTTGCCAATATATGGACTTGGTCTTTTACCAGATAGGGCTATCTTTCTGTATACCACCCCTACCTTGTCACAACAAAAGTGATTGGCTCAAACGCATTAAGAAGGAAAGAAATTCCACAAATGAATGTTTAACAAGGCACACCTGTTAATTGAAATGCATTCCAGGTGACTACCTCTTGAAGCTGGTCATCAAGGCAAGGGGTGGTTTCTCAAATATAAAATATATTTTGATTTGTTTAACGCTTTTTTGGTTACTACATGATCCCATATGTGTCATTTCATAGTTTTGATGTCTTCACTATTATTCTGCAATGTAGAAAATAGTAGGTGTCCAAATGTTTGACTGGTAATATATACATTTCTTAATTCCATTATTTTACTTTTAGATATGTGTCAATTTTTAGATACTACTGCACTGTTGGAGCTAGGAACACAAGCATTTCGTTACACCCGCAATAACATCTGCTAAATATGTGTATGAGACCAATAGTTTGATTCGATTTTTTACTTGTACATTTTTGTCATTAAAAATTGTTAAATGTGTGTTGTGTTCTTCAAATCTATCCTGCATGTTGGGGGGGATCTTACCCTTTTCATATGTAATATACAGTTGAAGTCGGAAGTTTACATACACCTAAGCCAAATACATTTAAACTCAGTTTTTCACAATTCCTGACATTTAATCCTAGTAAAAATGTCCTTACTTAGGTCAGTTAGGATCACCACTTTTTCAGTTCTGCCCACAAATGTTCTATAGGATTGAGGTCAGGGCTTTGTGATGGCCACTCCAATACCTTAACTTTGTTGTCCTTAAGCTATTTTGCCACAACTTGGGGTCATTGTCCATTTGGAAGACCCATTTGCGACCAAGCTTTAACTTCCAGACTGATGTCTTGAGATGTTGCTTCAATATATCCACATAATTGTCCTCATGATGCCATCTATTTTGTTTAGTGCACCAGTCCCTCCTGCAGCAAAGCAACCCCACAACATGATGCTGCCACCCCCATGTTTCACGGTTGGGATGGTGTTCTTCGGCTTGCAAGTCTCCCCCTTTTTCCTCCAAACATAACAATGGTCATTATTGCCAAACAGTTCTATTTTTGTTTCATCAGACCAGAGGACATTTCTCCAAAAAGTATGATCTTTGTCCCCATGTGCAGTTGCAAACCGTAGTCTGGCATTTTTATGGCGGTTTTGGAGCAGTGGCTTCTTCCTTGCTGAGCGGCCTTTCAGGATATGTCGATATAGGACTCGTTTTACTGTGGATATAGATACTTTTGTACCTGTGTCCTCCAACTTCACAAGGTCCTTTGATGTTGTTCTGGGATCGATTTGCACTTTTCGCACCAAAGTATGTTCATCTCTACGGGACAGAACGCGTCTCCTTCCTGAGCTGTATGACGGCTGCGTGGTCCCATGGTGTTTATACTTGCGTACTATAGTTTGTACAGATGAACGTGGTACGTTCAGGCATTTGGTTCATCCTTGGGAGAAATTTCCAAACTTTTCTGAGGTCTTGGCTGATTTCTTTTGATTTTCCCATGATGTCAAGCAAAGAGGCACTGAGTTTGAAGGTAGGCCTTGAAATACATCCACAGGTACATCTCAAATTATGTCAATTAGCCTATCAGAAGCTTCTAAAGCCATGACATAATTTTATGGAATATTCCAAGCTGTTTAAAGGCACAGTCAACTCAGTGTATATAAACTTCTGACCCACTGGAATTGTGACACAGTGAAATATTCGGTCTGTAAACAATTGTTGGAAACATTACTTGTGTCATGCACAAAGTAGATGTCCTAACTGACTTGCCAAAACTATAGTTTGTTAACAAGAAATTTGTGTAGTGGTAGTAAAGTAAAAATTTTAGTTTTAATGACTCCAACCTAAGTGCATTTAAACTTCCGACTTCAACTGTAGTTATTGGGGTATGCATCTATCAATACTGAACTGGAAGTATCATTCCATTCCACCTAGTGAAAATTATTGGGTGTTAGTTTGCGTTTACTTAAGTAGGCCTATTTGCTGGGGTCACTATAAGAGCATTTTCGATTTTTGTCAGTCAGCACCATTGTTAGCGGCTAGACAATGGTGCTGACTGACAAAAATCTAAAATGCCCAAACTGTCTAGCCTGACGATTCAAACTCAATTATTTCGCTGACATTTACGTCCGTGGGCGTGGCCTGTGTTTGGCCAGAGCAAGGGGTGTTGGTGGGAGAGACTATAAGGACACACCTGACACTTAAACCAACTAGCAAAAAACTAAAACCGACCCTTAGCTTAACCAAACCCTAAACCTAAGTTCAATCAATTCTGAAGTTAAATATCGTTTTGGGCGTCAGGCGTGTCCTTGTAGACTTTTATCCAGTGTGGGTAGCCAGGCAAACCACCCGACACTGGATTGGTGCAGCTATGGACAAATTGGCGCCATTTTGAAGCCGAGAGGAGGACCACAGCCGTAGAGCGAAAGACGATTGGCTACAATTAATCAAATAAGGTAGTATTTCATTAAAACCCGATTAACATGTTGTGTATTGTATTCCAACAAGGCATGAAGTCGATTTTGTACTGCAACGAAGAGGCGACAGATTAATTTAAATAGCTAACTATGATTCAAAGGACGCATTTGTAATGCATTTGATTGTAGTGGCTAGCCATAGCTTGCGTGTGCCCACACTGTCCAGCTAGATAGCCAGCGTGTGTGTGACTGCAGTGTTATCATTAGATGGCAAATCTGAAGCAATTCAATCTAGTTCCTCGCCGCATACAACGCAGTCATTGAACCGTTGAAGGCTGTAACTAGCAGCTAACTAGCTGAATAAAAATAGCCTGGTCAATGGTATGGCGTTTGTCTAACCATAACTCCGACTAGACGTTCGTTACGTCTCTCTCTAGTTGGAACGGTGCTATGCCTGAATGTGGACACCGCGAAGCCAGCACGAGATGCAGTTTCTATATCCACAGTAAAACGAGTCCTATATCGACATAACCTGAAAGGCCGCTCAGCAAGGAAGAAGCCACTGCTCCAAAACCGTCACAAAAAAGCCAGACTACGGTTTGCAACTGCACATGGGGACAAAGATTGTACTTTTGGGAGAAAATATCTCTGGTCTGATGAAACAACAATAGAACTGTTTGGCCATAATGACCATCATTATGTTTGGAGGAAAAAGGGGGAGGCTTGCATGCCGAAGAATACCATCCCAACCGTGATACAGGGGGGTGGCAGCATCATGTTGTGGGGGTGCTTTGCTGCAAGGTCTGGTGCACTTCACAAAATAGATGGCATTAGGAAGAAAGGAAAATGATGCGGATATATTGAAGCAACATTTCTAGACATCAGTCAGGAAGTTAAACCTTGGTCGCAAATGGGTCTTCCAAATGGACATTGACCCCAAGCATACTTCCAAAGTTGTGGCAAAATGGCTTATAGACAATACAGTCAAGGTATTGGAGTGGCTATCACAAAGCCCTGACCTCAATCCAATTGAAAATGTGTGGGCAGAACTGAAAAAGCTTGTGCGAGCAAGGATCCTACAAACCTGACTGTTACACCAGCTCTGTCAGGAGGAATCATCCAAAATTCACCCAATGTATTGTGGGAAGCTTGTAGAAGGCTACCCGAATCATTTGACCCAAGTTAAACAATTTAAAGGCAATGCTACCAAATACTAATTGAGTGTAATGTAAACTTCTGACCCACAGGGAATGTGATGAAAGAAATACATTCTGAAATAAATCACTCTCTCTACTGTTATTCTGACATTTCACATTCTTAAAATAAAGTGGTGATCCTAACTGACCTAAGACAGGGAATTTTTACTAGGATTAAATGTCAGGAATTGTGAAAAACTGAGTTTAAATGTATGTGGCTAAGGTGTATGTTAACTTCCGACTTCAACTGTATGTGAGAATGGTACTCATTGACTACAGCTCAGCATTCAACACCATAGTGCCCTCAAAGCTCAACACTAAGCTAAGGATCCTGGGACTAAATACCTCTCTCTGCAACTGGATCCTGGACTTCCTGATGGGCCAACCCCAGGTGGGAAGGGTAGGTAACAACACATCTGCTACGCTGATCCTTAACGCGGGGGCCCCTCGGGTGTGTGCTCAGTCCCCGCCTGTACTCCCTGTTCAATCATGATTGCACGGCCAGGCACGACTCCAACACCATCATTAAGTTTGCTGATGACACAACAGTGGTAGGCCTGATCACTGACAACGACAAGACAGCCTATAAGGAGGAGGTCAGAGACCTAGCCGTGTTTACATTTACATTTTTTTTTTTTAACGTTTTAGTCATTTAGCAGACGCTCTTATCCAGAGCGACTTACAGTAGTGAATGCATACATTTCATACAATTTTTTTTTTTTTCCCTGTGCCGTGTGGTGCCAGGACAACAACCTCAACGTAGACAAAGGAGATGAATGTGGACTACAGGAAAAAGGGGACCGAGCACGCCCCCATTCTCATCGACGGGGCTGTAGTGGAGCAGGTTGAGAGCTTCAAGTTCCTTGGTGTCCACATCACCAACAAATAACATGGTCCAAGCACACCAAGACAGTCATGAAGAGGGCACAACAAAACCTATTCCCCTTCAGGAGACTGAAAAGATTTGGCATGGGTCCTCAGATCCTCAAAAGGTTCTACAGCTGCACCATCGAGAGCATCCTGACTGGTTGCATTACTGCCTGGTATGGCAACTGCTCGGATCGCAAGGCACTACAGAGGGTAGTGCGTATGGCCCGGTACATCACTGGGGCAAAGCTTCCTCCCAGCTGGGACCTCTATACTAGGCGGTGTCAAGAGGAAGGCTTAACTTTTTTTCAACTGCATTGTTGGTTAGGGGCTCGTAAGTAAACATTTCACTGTAAGGTGTCTACACCTGTTTCTTTCAACGCATGTGACTAATGCAATTTGATTTGATTTGACATGGGACAATGGGGAAAATGGGCAACACCTGGAGAGGGGTGGAGACAAGCACAAGACAGGTGAAACAGATCAGGGTGTGACATACTGTTTGTATGGGTGAGTTGGTACTCACAGTTCAGTGTGTTTCACTGTAGTGAGGTCCCTAAGTTATTTTCCCTGTATTGTACTGACATAAGTAATTTTCAGACCAGACACAGAAAAACGCTTTTACTCAAGTTTACTCAACAAAGGTAAATCATAAAGTCCTATAATATTATTATTTGTCATACAATTGCATCATTAATATGGGCAGTCATGTGATATGGTGTGGTACATTTAGTCTTTTTGCAATATTCTGTATTTCAGTATGTTGTCTCATGCCTGATTTTTAGGCATGGGGCCTATAGCAGTGCAAAGGTGAACTCTTTGGATGTGTTTGAATTGTGCAGCATGGACTTCCATTTGCATGTGAAGACTAACGTTACCTCAGGTCTTCTCTCTTGACACACTCCATTTCTAGCTCTAATACAATCCAGAGAGACTGAAATCATTCGGCTAGCCAAAGCTGACGCCGGAGCAGAAATGAATACGTTAAACCATAAGTCATACCTCCTCATAGCGTATGTATTTCCCAGAGAGCTCTCTGAAAGGATTCACTGTATTCTGACTTTCGACCCATGTGAATTACCCTGACGCACCCTCTCTCTTCTCCTTGTCTTTAATCTTGAGCTCCCTGTCTGTCTGCTGGGGGATTATTAACACATCGTTGACCTCCATCTATTGTCTGTAACATTAGGGCTGTGTCTGACATGACACCCTATTCCCTATGTAGTGCATTACTTTGGCCAAATATTGTGCACTATGTCGGGAGTAGGATGTAGGGTGCAAGAGAATAGGGTACTACTTTTGGCTAAAGTAATGCACTATATAGGGAATTAATTGGATGCGCGACCTGTGTACACCCTGCCTCCGGTGAGAGAACACTGCGTTGTATAATGTAGAGGATTCAGAATGTGTTCTTTCTGTTATACATCAATCTAAATCTCCCTTTTACGCTCCAAAATGAGTGCCATTTCAGACTCGCCCTACGATAGTAGCCTTAACTCACTGAGCACAGTGGACTGGCTAACTTCCTGTGTTCTTCTTCTCCAGTGGAGGGTGCGAAAAGAGGCCATGATGGGTCTGGCTCAGATTTACAAGAAGTACTCTCTCCAGGCAGAGGGAGGAGAGGGAGTCTCCAAACAGATCTCCTGGATCAAGGACAAACTGCTCCACATCTATTACCAGAACAGCATCGATGACAGGTTGGTATATAACACCTCTATAACACACCCACAACACAGCTATAACACATCTACTAGAACAGCATCGATGACAGGTTGGTATATAACACCTCTACAACACATCTACTAGAACAGCATCGATGACAGGTTGGTGTATAACACCTCTATAACACATCCACAACACAGCTATAACACATCTACTAGAACAGCATCAGTGACAGGTTGGTATATAAAATATCTAGTATCAAAACAGCATAATTGAAATGTCAGTTTGATTTTGCAGTACTGAAATAATATTCCATCCCTGAGGACATTGCCAATGGGAATGGAATATCGGCTGGCGTTACTAGTGTGTGAAATGGCTTCCATGCACTCTCCTCAAGTAGCTGTTTTGCAGGGAGAGCAGAGGCTGTGATTGCATTCATCTCAAGGATCTGTTTTCCACCTCCCTTGTGCCATCGACTGTGCTGCACAGCCAGGGAGTCTGGATACAGAATACAAACGCTTGATGAGATCTCGTAGTCAGACATCCAAGCTGACTTGTTGAGATTATTTTTAAATCCTTGCCTGTCATTAGCTAAAGAGGGATAAGCTCATTAAACAGCTCTTACTGAGAGAGACCATAGCCTCCCAGTGAGAGAGTATTTGATTAGAGCACAGCACAGACACACGTTTAGCAGTCAATTTCAGATGGGCCAAATTGGATTTATAAGCCGTTCTGAGGTTTGGCAATGCACACTCAGAGCAAGTTTAGAAATCATGGATCTAAGCCATGTGGAGCAGTGAGTTGTCATTATTTATATAATTTGGCAAGCAGGGTTGGGGTCAATTCCATTTCAATTCCAGTCTATTCGGAAAGTAAACCAAATTCCAATTTCAAATTTTTCTCATTGAAAAGCATTGACGAGAATTGTAATTTCCGTGTATTTCCTGAATTGACAAATGGAATTGACCCCAACCTGGTTGCAAGAGATGTGGACAGCTCAATGGTTGTGCCAGGGTCTGCCGACTCCAGACTAAATATTCCCCCCAGCGGCATGGGTTCAAGCCCCGATTATGCCTTACTTTCTCTACATTCCCTGTAATCTGTCTGTTGTAAAAAAAAAAATGAAATGCGTCCTTAAAATAACAAAATGAAGAGTATTTCTTGCAAACGAGCAACATTGTGACAACATTGTTTGTTGCTGTGTTTGCGCCACAGGTTGTTGGTGGAGCGTATCTTTGCCCAGTACATGCTTCCTCACAACTTGGACACCATGGAAAGGATGAAGTGTTTGTATTACCTCTACGCCACGTTGGACGACAATGCTGTGAAGTGAGTTCACTAACGTTACACCTACACCATGGTCATGTTCATTAAGACAGGCAACAGGAAAAGTTTTTAACCATTTTGCTACAGAAAACAAAAATGTGAGTTTCATATTAGTCCAGGTAGTCCCTCTTTGTTTCAAACTTTTCGTCCATTTGGTCCTTAATGAACAATGCATTTTGACTTACACTACCGTTCAAAAGTTTGGGGTCACCTTGTTTTTGAAAGAAAAGCACATTTGTTGTCCATTTAAAATAACATCAAATTGATCAGAAATACAGTGTAGAAGGCCAGCATCCCGGAGTTGCCTCTTCACTGTTGACGTTGAGACTGGTGTTTTGCGGGTACTATTTAATGAAGCTGCCAGTTGAGGACTTGTGAGGCGTCTGTTTCTCAAACTAGACACTCTAATGTACTTATCCTCTTGCTCAGTTGTGCGCCGGGGCCTCCCACTCCTTTGTCTATTCATGTTAGAGCCAGTTTGCGCTGTTCTGTGAAGGGAGTAGTACACAGCGTTGTACGAGATCTTCTGTTTCTTGGTAATTTCTCATATGGAATAGCCTTCATTTTTCAGAACAAGAATAGACTGACGAGTTTCAGAAGAAAGTTCTTTGTTTCTGGCCATTTTGAGCCTGTAATCAAACCCACAAATGCTGATGCTCCAGATACTCAACTAGTCTAAAGAAGGCCAGTTTTATTGCTTCTTTAATCAGACAATAGTTTTCAGCTGTGCTAACATAATCGCGAAATGGTTTTCTAATGATCAATTAGCCTTTTAAAATGATCAACTTGGATTAGCTAACACAACGTGCCATTGGAACACAGGAGTGATGGTTGCTGATAATGGGTCTCTGTTCGCCTATGTAGATAATCCATAAAAAAAATCTGCCATTTCCAGCTACAATAGTCATTTACAACATTAACAATGTCTACACTGTATTTCTGATCAAATTGATGTTATTTCAATTGACAAAAAATGTGCTCTTCTTTGTGCTCTTCCAAGATGGCGTAGCAGTCAGACGTCTTTGTCCTGTCCCTTGTATATATCTTTTTACATATTTTTTTTCGCATATCTTTTAAAAATATTTTCCTAAACCTCAACTTCTAAATACTCTCCTGCAACCCGCCTCACCCAATGTGGCATGGACCTGTTTTTTTTTCTAAAGTATTTCTATTTACTTCGGATCTGGAATCCCTCCACTGAAGCTAGCCAGCTAACTACCTACCAGCTATCAGTCAGCAAACCATTGCTAGCGGTCATCAGCTAACCTTTAGCTCGGAAAGCTCTCGCCAGTTCGAACAACGTGACTCAAACCAGAGCATTTTTTTTTCTCTCCATATCCCCGGATTCCTACCGCAAACTCTGAACATTTTCATCTGGATCTTCGCAACTAGCTCACCGCAATCCCGAGTGACTACTCCTGGCTAGTGTTTCCATCCCAGAGCAAGCACCAATTAGCCTGAAGCTAGCCCGGCCAGGGCTCCTGTGATACCACCAAAGCCCACTCCTGGGCTACAATATCCGGACCCCTTCTACTGCCGGTACGGGGCCCCGCCGATCCTCTATGACTGGAATACCGACATAATCTGCCCGAGGATTCCAACAGGCCCCTCAGGCGCGACATCCGCTGAAGGCCCATTCTGCTTCTTGGAACCCTACTAATTCCACGACTGGTCTATCGACGTCACCGCACGAAGAGGCAAAAACAGACTTACCCCCATCACGACGTCCCCCAAAGGCTAACTTGCTAGTACCGGTCTGCTAACTGCTAGCTTGCCTGCCCCGGTCTGCTAACTGCTTGCTTGCCTGCCCCGGTCTGCTAACTGCTAGCTTGTTTAGCCCCGGCCTACTAACTGTTAGCTTGTTAGAATCGGCCTGCTAACTGTCTGAATTGCCGTGTCCCCAGTCAGCCCAACCACTCACTGGACCCATATGTTCACTTGGCTACGCATGCCTCTCTCTAATATCAATATGCCTCGTCCATTACTGTCCTGGTTATTGATTACTGTCTTATTTCACTGTAGAGCCTCTAGCCCTGCTCAATATGCCTTAACCAACCATGTTGTTCCACCTCCTACATATGCGATGACATCACCTGGTTTAAACGTCTCTAGAGACTATATCTCTCTCATCATTACTCAATGCCTAGGTTTACCTCCAATGTACTCACATCCTACCTTACCTTTGTCTGTACATTATGCCTTGAATCTATTCTACCGTGCCCAGAAACCTGCTCCTTTTACTCTCTGTTCCGAACGTGCTAGACGGCCAGTTCGTATAGCCTTTAGCCGTACCCTTATTCTACTTCTTGGCGCTCCGGTACCGCTTGCCATGCGGTAGCAGAGAACAGTCTATGACTAGGGTGGCTGGAGTTTTTGACGATTTTTAGGGCCTTCCTCTGACACACAGCCTGGTACAGAGGTCCTGGATGGCAGGAAGCTTGGCCCCGGTGATGTACTGGGCCGTACTCACTACCCTTTGTAGTGCCTTTTGAGGATCTGAGGACCCATGCCAAATCTTTTCAGTCTCCTGAGGGGAATAGGTTTTGTCGTGCGCTCTTCACGACTGTCTTGGTGTGCTTGGACCATGTTAGTTTGTTGTTGATGTTGACGCCAAGGAACTTGAAGCTCTCAACCTGCTCCACTACAGCCCCGTCGATAAGAATGGGGGTGTGCCCGGTCCTCTTTTTCTTGTAGTCCACAATCATCTCCTTTTGTCTTGATCACGTTGAGGGAGAGGTTGTTATCCTTGCACCACATGGTCAGGTCTCTGACCTCCTTCCTATAGGCTGTCTCATCGTTGTCAGTGATAACGCCTACCACTGTTGTGTTATCGGCAAACTTAATGATGGAGTTGTGCCTAGCCGTGCAGTCATGAGTGAACAGGGAGTACAGGAGGGGACTGAGCACGCACCCCTGAGGGGCCCCTGTGTTGAGGATCAGCGTGGCGGATATGTGGTTACCTACCCTTACCACCTGGGGGCAGCCTGTCAGGAAATCTAGGATCCAGTTGCAGAGGGAGCTGTTTAGTCCCAGGGTCCTTAGCTTAGTGATGAGTTTTGTGGGCACTATGGTGTTGAACGCTGAGCTGTAGTCAATGAATAGCATTCTCACATAGGTGTTCCTTTTGTCCAAGTGGGAAAGGGCAGTGTGCAGTGCAATAGAGATTGCATTATCTGTGGATCTGTTAGTGTGGTATGCAAATTGGAGTGGGTCTAGGGTTTCTGGGGTGATGGTGTTGATGTGAGCCATGACCAGCCTTTCAAAGCATTTCATGGCCACAGGCATGAGTGCTACGGGTCGGTAGTCATTTAGGCAGGTTACCTTAGTGTTCTTGGGCACAGGGGCTATGGTGGTCTGCTTGAAACATGTTGGTATTACAGACTCAGACAGGGAGAGGTTGAACGTCCTGGTAATTCGTCTGGCCCTGCAGCCTTGTGAATGTTGACCTGTTAAAAGGTCTTACTCACATCGGCTGCAGAGAGCGTGATCACACAGTCATCCGGAACATTTGATGCATGTTTCAGTGTTACTTGCCTCGAAGCGAGCATAGAAGTTATTTAGCTCGTCTAGTAGTCTCGTGTCACTGGGCAGCTCTCGGCTGTGCTTCCCTTTTGTAGTCTGTAATAGCTTGCAAGCCCTGCCACATCCGATGAGCGTCGGAGCCGGTGAAGTACGATTCGATCTTAGTCCTGTATTGACGCTTTGCCTGTTTTGATGGTTCGTCGGAGGGCATAGTGGGATTTCTTACAAGCTTCCGGGTTAGAGTCCCGCTCTTTGAAAGCGGCAGCTCTACCCTTTAGCTCAGTGCGAATGTTGCCTGTAATCCATGGCTTCTGGTTAGGGTATGTATGTACAGTCACTGTGGGGATGACTTCCTCGATGCACTTATTAATAAAGCCAGTGACTGATGTGGTGTACTCCTCAATGCCATCGGAAGAATCATGGAACATATTCCAGTCTGTGCTAGCAAAACAGTCCTGTAGTCAGTCTAACCACTTTTTTATAGACCGAGTCACTGGTGCTTCCTGTTTTAACTTTTGCTTGTAAGCAGGAATCAGGAGGATATAGTTATGGTCAGATTTGCCAAATGGAGGGCGAGGGATAGCTTTGTACGCGTCTCTGTGTGTGGAGTAAAGGTGGTCTCGATTTTATTTATTTTTTTACCTCTGGTTGCACATTTAACACAGTTAATAGAAATTCGGTAAAACTGATTTAAGTTTCCCTGCATTAAAATCACCGGCCACTAGGAACGCCACCTCTGGATGTGCGTTTTCCTGTTAGCTTATGGCGGAATACAGCTCATTTAGTACGGTTTTAGTTCCAACCCCGCTCTGTGGTGGTATATAGACGGCTACGAAAAAAACTGATGAAAACTCTCGGGGTAAATAGTGAGGTCTGCAGCTTATCATAAGATACTCCACCTCAGGCGAGCAAAACTTTGAGACTTCCTTAGATATTGTGCACCAACTGTTGTTTACATAAATGCATAGGCTCCCGCCCCGTGTCTTACCAGAGGCTGCTGTTCTCTTGCCGATAGTGTATAACCTGCCAGCTCTATGTTCTTAATGTCGTCGTTCATCCACAACTCGGTGAAGCATAAAATATTACAGTTTTTAGTGTCCGGTTGGTAGGATATACGTGCTTTCAGTTCGTTCCATTTATTTTCTAGCGATTGAATGTTAGCTAGCAGAACGGAGGGCAAGGGCAGATTAGCCACTCATCGCCTGGTCCTCACAAGACACCCTGATCTTTTGCCTCGGTATCGCCGTTTCCTTCTCCAACGAATCACAGGGATCGGGGCCTGGTCGCGTGTCGGGTGTCTCGTCCGACTCATTGAAGAAAAACTCTTCGTCCAGTTTGAGGAGAGCAATCCCAGTTCTGATGTCTAGAAGCTCTTTTTGTCATAGGAGACGGTAGCAGCAACATTATGTACAAAACAAGTTACGAACAATGCGAAAAAACAAACAAAATAGCATGATTGGTTGAGGGCCGATAAGACGGCAGCCCTACCCACCAGTGCCATCATGTTATATGGTGCAGTATGGGGAAAATATAATAAATACGCTTTTCCCCTCTGCTCTTCTCCTCTCTCAAAACAACATGCTCGGTGTAGCAGATAGAACGTCATATTAACGCAGCGCTGATGGCAACGCATATAGTGTAGCTGAAGTGTTACTAGTGTCTTGTTCATTAGGCACCAAACAGATGCAAATGGACTGAAACAGGGAAAGGACTACCTGCCTGGTCCTTTCCAATAAGAAAAGGACATTTTAATTTTATATTGCTAAGTGTTTTCCGTTGTGTGCCCTAATGAACACAACCCGGGGAGTCAAATATTTAGTGGACCACTGAAGGGGTCAGTCCATTGAGTGTGTGTATAACTAGAACTCTAAAATGACAATTTGGTTCAGGAACGGCAACTTAGATTACCTTTACAATTCTTAAATGCCTTTATAAAGCTGACATGTGTTTATAAGGAAGCTCCATTGTAGCTAGATAATTATTGCCTCATTATGTCATAGAAATGCGTTATGTCATGCGTGCTCAGCCCCCTCCTGTACTCCCTGTTCACCCATGACTGCGTGACCATGCACGCCTCCAACTCAATCATCAAGTTTGCAGACGACACAACAGTAGTAGGCCTGATTACCAACAATGATGAGACACTACAGGGAGGAGGTGAGGGCCCTGGGAGAATGGTGCCAGGAAAACAACCTCTCACTCAACGTCAACAAAACAAAGGAGCTGATCGTGGACTTCAAGAAACAGTAGAGGGAGCACCTCCCTAACCACATCGAAGGGACCACAGTGGAGAAGGTGGAAAAGCTTCATGTTCCTTGGCGTACATGTCACTGACAATCTGAAATGGTCCACCCACACAGACTGTGTGGTGAAGAAGGCACAACAGCGCCTCTTCAACCTCAGGAGGCTGAAGAAATGTGTCTTCGCCCCTAAAACACTCACAAACCTTTACAGATGCACAATTGAGAGCATCCTGTTGGGCTGCATCACCGCCTGGTACGGCATCTGCACTACCCGCAACCACAGGGCTCTCCAGAGGGTGGTGTGGTCTGCCCAACGCATCACCCGGGTCAAACTACCTGCCCTCCAGGACACGTACAGCATCCGATGTCACAGGAAGGCCAAAAAGATAATCAAGGACAACAACCACCCGAGCCACTGCCTGTTCACCCTGTTACCATCCAGAAGGCTAGGTCAGTACAGGTGCATCAAACCTGGGTCTGGGGGACTGAAAAAAAGCTTCCATCTCAAGGCCATCAGACTGTTAAATAGCCATCACTAGCCGGCTTCCACCCGGTTACGCAACCCTGCACCTTAGAGGCTGCTGCCCTATATACATAGACTTGGAATCACTGGTCACTTTAATAATGTTTACATACTGCTTTACTCATCTCATCTATATACTGTATTCTATTCTACTGTGTTTTAGTCAATGCCACTCCGACATTGCTCAATCTAATAATTATATATTTCTTAAGTCCATTCTTTTACTTTCAGATATGTGTGTATTGTTGTGAATTGTTTTAGATACTACTGCACTGTTAGTTAATACTGCACTGTTGTAGCTAGGTACACAATCATTTCGCTACACTCGCAATAACATCTGCTAAATCTGTGTATGTGACCATTAATTTGATTTGATTTTAAATGTCCTCTCCCCTACGCCCTCAATCAACGCCTTCACTCCAGTGTTTTGCAAACCACTAATCATGGTGGAATGTTTGTCATTGCTGCTAAGTCTCAGCAGGATAATGGAACATTAATATATTGGTTAAGTCAATCAATTAGCAGCTTATAGATTATTGTGCTAAATCTATTTAACCTTTTATTTAACTAGGCAAGTCAGTTAAGAACAAATTCTTATTTACAATGACGGCCTACCGAAAGGCAAAAGGCAATCTGCTGGGATGGGGGCTGGGATTGAAAATTTGCTTTTCGTTGTTAAATGTGTTAATTAGTTGTCTGGCGTCTCCAGGGTTGTGTTCATTAGGCCATAAAACACTTTGCAAAAGAAAACAAAAATGTGTAATTCTCATTGGACAAGTTCAGATTGTATGAAGTTTTCTTCTGTTTAATGCCTAGCCTACTCAACATGGTCCAGCTAATTACTATTAAATAGAATGTGTCTTCAATGTTCAACTTTAGTGTTTCCCAGTCCTGGTCCTCTGTGAGTGAGGTGAACTAACCCTTGTTGTGTGTGTGTGTGTGTGTGTGTGTTTGTTGTAGGAAGCCTGATATGTCCCGGCTGTGTCTGGCTGCGAGGTGTGCTGTCCTGAAGCTGGCTCAGGAGCCCTGCTACCATGATATCATCACCTTTGAGCAATACCAGCTCTGTGCTCTGGTCATCAATGTAAGCACACATACACACACACAGATGATTCCTGCTACCATGAGATCATCACCCTGGAGCAGTACCAGCTGTAAGAACACACACTCACAGGCGCCCTGCTTAAATTATTATCATACGGGCAATCCCAGGCTGCCGTCATTCTAGTCTGGTGCTTTGTAGTGCATTTTGTACTGCAGTTCATATTTAGGCTTAGTTCTTCATATGCAGCTCTGTCTCATCAAAGCGGGGCCAGTTGACCATGCTTTATCTGGGTTATGTTCATTAGGGCACACTGTGGCAAAAGCTTTTGCAGCAGGAAACCATTCTTCGTATCGAAGTTTTGATAAAACCTTCCTGTTTCACTGTTTTGGACCGTTTCTTGCGTACTGAACATGATCCTGTTCTTGTCTCTGTTTGCTCCTCCAGGACGAGTGTTATCAGGTGCGGCAGGCCTTTTCCCATAAGCTCCACTGGGGTCTATGTCGTCTGCGTCTGCCCCTGGAGTACCTGGCTGTGTTCACTCTGTGCGCCAAGGACCCCATGAAGGAGCGGCGGGCGCATGCACGTCAGTGTCTGGTCAAAAACATCAACCTCAGGAGGGAGTACCTGAAACAGCATTCTGCCATCAGTGGTAAGACACAGTCAGGAGCAATGCCAGTTCAGGGCCTGGAGTTTTAAAGTGATAGTTAACTGTTTTTATACCTAAGATTATTTGTTCGTATTAATATGAATGCATTGCATTGCTACATACTCAAAAAATGCTAGTCAGGAGAATCTGGACATTGCTAAGTAACAAACTAAACCCATGAGTAAGCCGAGTGGGGGGTTCTACTAAGCTGTATGGAATTGTTTTAAGGTCATACCAAGCATCATTTAGCAATTTGATTTTGAATTTTAAGACCGCTTGAAGTATAATACTTAATTTTTTATTTAAAGAAAATACAAACACGTTGAAAAACAATTTCACTACATGGAACATTTTATTTTCATGTATTTAATCTTTTTTTGGGGGCACTAAACAGTCTCCATATGTGACTCGTTTCAGGAAACTAGGCGTATGTCGCGCGTCGCTACTTCACAGAACAGCCATTTGAATGTAAACTTTTTTTATTTTGTCAAAATTGCCTTCTGGAATGTGTGAACTTTCATGTGCATGCCATATGAATATACAAATAAAATTGTGAAATTATGACGTTAGCCTTTTATCTTGGGTGCTTGACTGTTGCTATGAACGGACAATCTGACAACGCTCTAAGTTTACGAACACCCAGAGCATACACTAGCACACATGATTAAATTCACAAACACACCCGTAGTATTTTTATTTTTATTTAACCAGGTAGGCCAGTTGAGAACAAGTTCTCATTTACAACTGCGACACATGGGATAAACAAACGTACAGTCAATAACACAATAGAAAAATCTATATATAGTGTGTGCAAATGTAAAATTAGGGAGGTAAGGCAATAAATAGGCCATAGTGACTAAATAATTACAATTTAGCATTACCACTGGAGTAATAGATGTGCAAGTAGAGATACTGGGGTGCAAAGGAGCAAAATATAAATAACATGAGGTAGTTGGGTGGGCTATTTACAGATGGGCCGTGTACAGGTGCAATGATCGTTAATAAGCTGCTCTGACAGCTGATGCTTAACCCCTGTGCGGCCTCGGACGGACATCCAGCGAAAAATCCAATCGCCATTAGCATAACAAAATTTAATAATTTTTTTTTTTTCAATTTTTTTTTCAAATTATATCGTTTTATAGATACACCTCTCCTGAATCGAACCACGTTGTCCGATTTCAAAAAGGCTTTACAGCAAAAGCAAAACATTAGATTATGTTAGAGGAGTATATCGTAAAAGTAGCCACATAGCCATTTTCTGACCAACCACATGCATCACAAATAACCAAAAAACAGCTAAATGCAGCACTAACCTTTTACAAACTTCATCAGATGACACACCTAAGACATCATGTTACACAATGCATGCATTCTTTTGTTCGATAAAGTTCATATTTATATATAAAAACAGCATTTTACATCGGCACGTAACGTTGACTAACTATTTTCCCTCAAATGCATCCGGTGAAATAGTGCTACAATTACCAAATTACTATTCGAAAACATTTTTAAAATGTAATATTGTCATTCTAAGATTTATAGATGAATATCTCTTGAAAGCACCTGTAATGCCAGATTTAAAAAACTTTACTGGGTAATCACACTTTGCGATAAAAGGGGATGCGATACTCAGAACAATAGGCTAGCAATACTGGTCAGCGCCATCTTGGAACAATCGCATATCAAATCTAGTCTTGTATACTATTGTCAATAATCCCTTACCTTTGATTATCTTCATCCTTAGGCACTTCCAGGAATCCCAGGTCCACAACAAATGTATTTTCGTTCGAAAAAGTTCATCCTTTATGTTCCATTAGCTTGTTGTTGTTGTTAGCGCATTCTGAAGGCTGCACCAAAAGTTCCGACGTGCGCGGGGCTACTCTTTCAACAAAATGCATTTTTTTCTTATTTAGGTTCGTTCAAACATGTCAAACGTTGTATAACATAAATCTGTAGGGCCTTTTTCAACGAGAGCTCCAATGAGATTCGAGGGGGACGATTGCATTGTGTTTCGAAAGGGGAGGGTAACCAGGGGCGCCGGCGTCATAATGGTGATGGCCCTCTCCGTGTGACCACGTTCCACAGCGTGTCATTGTGTCAGTTTTCACAGTAGGAGACTCAAATCACTTTGTAAAGACTGGGGACATCTAGTGGAAGCAATAGGAAGTGCTCAATGAACCATAGCTCATGGTGTGATTAATAGGCAACGTGATGAAGTTGAGTTCGCAATTCAGAATTCCACTTCCTGTTTCGATCTGTCTCGGGGTTTTGACTGCCATATGAGTTCTGTTATACTCACAGACACCATTCAAACAGTTTTAGAAACTTTAGGGTGTTTTCTATCCACAAGTATTAATTATATGCATATCCTAGCTTCTGAGTTTGAGTAGGAGGCCGTTTAAAATGGGCACGATTTTTTTTCAAAAATCGCTGTAGCGCCCCCTATCCTAGGGGAACGCCAAGAGGTTAAAGTTAGTGAGGGAGATATGTCTCCAGCTTCAGTGATTTTTGCAATTCGTTCCAGTCATTGGCAGCAGAGAACTGGAAGGAAAGGCGGCCAAAGGAGGAGTTGGCTTTGGGATGACCAGTGAAATATACCTGCTGGAGCGCGTGCTATGGGTTAAGCCAGCCTTTAGTCTTGAAATCTTTGGTTGTTTAGTACATAGCCTTACGAACGATGCTGATTGGGTGTAGACAAAGAATTCTCCAGTAGGTACCAAAACATTCAATGACCATTTTCTCAAGTGAGGTTACAAGTTTATCAACTTTCAAATCAGAATTACTTTCCTATTGTTCCTCAGCTGTGTGTGTGTACACAGTGCATTCGGAAAGTATTCAGACCTCTGGACTTTCTCCACATTACATTATTCTAAAATGGGTTAAGATTTTTTTTTATCCCTCATTACTCCACAATGACGAAGCAAAACATTTTTGCAAATGTATTACAAATAAAGCATTAAAAACTTTCTGGATGGAGCAAGAAACTGCATCGCTAAAGATGCTGGTTCGAGACCCATGCCAGTCGCGCCCAGGAGAGCCATAATTGGCTCAGTGTCGCCTGAGTTAGGGGAGGGTTTGGCCGGCCAGGCGTATGGTGTTTCCTCCGACACAATGTTTTTTTGTGGATGGGTGTAAGTTGTAGGTATAGTCATTTTGTATCGAGGAGATTCTGGTAAGATTCCTGCAGACGGGCCGATTCAATCAGCCCCCCGGAAGATGGCCGCTTCTGGGCCAATTCCTCATTGTGTGAGTAAAATGGTCAGTGGGGTGTTCTCTCATTTGTGTCTGAAAGTAGCTAGCCAATGTTAGCTTGACTGCCGTTGTGAGGTCAGAACGCTCAGATCCACCCCACTCATCGGCCAGAGTGTCCAGTGTGCGCTCTGAATTTACGAACGGACAATCACCAACGCTCTGGATGACATTAAAGCAGCCTAACCAGCTCTGCTAGGGTGAGTAATGTTCAGTGAGCTATAATCTCACTTGTTTCTGGAAGTAGCTAGCAAGTTCGCTTGCGTGCTTGACTGCTGTTAGTACAGAACGCTCGGATCAACCCTTTTGTACCTGTTTCCTCCAGCATCTTCAAAAGGTCCTTTGCTGTTGTTTTGGGATTGATTTGCAGTTTTTGCACCAAAGTATGTTCATCTCTAGGAGACAGAACGCCTCTCCTTCCTGAGCGTTATGACGGCTGCGTGGTCCCATGGTGTTTATACTTGCGTACTATTGTTTGTACAGATGAACGTGGTACCTTCAGACGTTTGGAAATTGCTCCCAAGGATGAACCAGACCTCCAATTGACATCATTTGAGTCAATTGGAGGTCTACAATTTTTTTTCTGAGATCTGGCTGATTTCTTTTGATTTTCCCATAATATAAGCAAAGAGGCACTGAGTTTGAAGGTATTCCTTGAAATACATCCACAGGTACACCTCCAATTGACTCAAATGATGTCAATTAGCCTATCAGAAGCTTCTAAAGCCATGACATAATTTTCTGGAATATTCCAAGCTGTTTAAAGGCACAGTCAATTTAGTGTACGTAAACTTCTGACCCACTGGAATTGTGATACAGTGAATTATAAGTGAAATAATCTGCTGTAAACAATTGTTGAAAAAATTACTTGTGTCATGCACAAAGTAGATGTCCTTACCAACTTGCCAAAACTAGTTTGATAACAAGAAATTTGTTGAGTGGTTGAAAAACAAGTTTTAATGACTACAACCAAAGTGTATGTAAACTTCCGACTTCAACTGTATATATATTTACAAAAAAGCAATATATATATACACCTTGTAGAGTCCATGCCCCGAAAAATTGAGGCTGTTCTGAGAGAGAAAAGGGGGTGCGACTCAGTATTAGGAAGGTGTATATCATACTATCTATTGTGATTTGACAACTATAGGCATACATATTCATATATGTTAATATAGATCATTGATGAAAACCCTTTTACTTTCAATCTCATCTGTTTGTTTGAAGTCATTCCATGCTACTGGTTCACTTACAGAATGCCAGTAATACAAAAAACTATCTCCCACCAGAGATTAAGTCCTTCTTCACTCCAGGAAAGGTAAGCGACATGTCTGCAATATGCACCCCCCCCCACGAGAACACCGCTTAAAAGTTAGGAAAAATCCAATAATTAATTAAATATAAAATGTTATTGCTTAATTTCTTTGTCTCTGTGTACTTCACTTATGGATTTGCAATAAATCCATCCATGCGTTAGCCAGCTGCCTCAGGTGATGTTGTTCCTCTCTGTGTTCCTCTCTCCAGCCCAAAGCGGCCAACGTGCTCGGGGCAGTCAACAAGCCGCTGGCCTCGGCCGGGAAGCAAACCAAGCTGAGCCGCATGGAGACGGTCAGCAACACCAGCAGCAACTCCAACCCTGGCTCCGCTGGACGCAGCAAAGGGAGGTAAGTGTCAGTGATCCCTCTAGTGCTCTGCTCTCAGGTCAAATAAGAAAAATAAGATAGAAAAGTAAAAAAAAAAACAGATTCACAGAAAGTAGTCTTTTAGATATTTCATTCCAAGATGGCGTAGCAGTCAGACGTCTTTGTCCTCGTCTTGTCGTGTCCCGTGTATATATCTTTTTATATTTTTTTTTCTTCGCCTATATATATTTTTTATAATTTTCTTAACCTCAACTTCAACATACTCTTCTGAAACCCGCCTCACCCAATGTGGTGTGGGTCTGCTATTTTCTTTACTTTTGAACCGGAACCCCCAACAGTGGCTAGCCAGCTAACTAGCTAGTAGTCAGCTAGCCACTGCTGGCGGTTATCAGCTAACCTTAAGCCCGGACAACTCTTGCCAGTCTGCGCAGCGCGACTCAAACCAGAGCAAATCTGACTTATTTTTCTCCATATCTCCGGATTCCTACCGCATGCTCTGAACCTTTTCACCTGGATCACCGCAGCTAGCTAGCTGCTATTCTGAGTGGCCACTCCTGGCTAACGTCTCTGTCCCGAAGCAAGAACCAATTAGCCTGGAGCTAGCCTTTGCTAGGCTCATCTCCTGGCTAGCCGAAGAGGTCCATCAGCCACTCCTTGGGCTACAATACCTATTTTGCCAATTGGCCTGGACCCCTTTTACTGTCGACACGGAGCCCCGCCGATTCCATCACGACTGGACTACCGACGAAATCTGCTAGAGGGGTTTTTTCAACTGGATCCTCCGTCGCGACATCCCCTGAATGCCCATCTGCTAGCCGCGGCCCGCTAACTGTCTAGAGCATATCGGACTATTAGCTGAAGAGGCCCATTGGACAAATTCTTTGGCCACTATACCTATTTTGCCAATTGGCCTGGACCCTTTTACCACACGGAGCCCTGCTGATCCATCACGACTAGTCTGCCGACGTAACAGCATGAGGGGGCTACAACAGACTTCTTCTGTCACGACGTCCCTCTAAGGCCCTTCTGCTAGCCCTGGCCCGCTAGCTGTCTGAATCGCTGTGTCTCCAGCCCGCCGAGCTACTCACTGGACCCCTATGATCACTCGGCTATGCATGCCTCTCCCTAATGTCAATATGCCTTGTCCATTGCTGCTTTGATTATTGCCTTATTTCACTGTAGAGCCTCGAACCCTGCTGAATACGTCTTAGCTAACCCTTTAGTTCCACCTCCCACACATGCGGTGACCTCACCTGGTTTAAATGATGTTTCTAGAGACAATATCTCTCTCATCGTCATGCAATGCATAGGTTTACCTCCACTGTATTCACATCCTACCATATCTTCGTCTGTACATTATGCCATGAATCTATTCTACCGTGCCCAGAAACCTGCTCCTTTTACTCTCTGTTCCGAACGTACTAGACGACCAGTTCTTATAGCCTTTAGCCGTACTCTTATCCTACTCCTCCTCTGTTCCTCTGGTGATGTAGAGGTTAATCCAGGCCCTGCAGTGCCTAGCTCCACCCCCATTCCCCAGCCGCTCTCATTTGCTGACTTCTGTAACCGGAAAAGCCTTTGATTTCATGCATGTTAACATTAGAATGTTAACATTAGAAGCCTCCTCCCTAAGTTTGTTTTATTCACTGCTTTAACACACTCTGCCAACCTGGATGTCCTAGGCATGTCTGAATCCTGGCTTAGGAAAACCACCAAAAACCCTGAAATTTCCATCCCTAACTATAACATTTTCCGACAAGATAGAACTGCCAAAGGGGGTGGAGTTAGCCTGCAGAGTTCTGTCTTACTATCCAGCTCTGTGCCCAAACACTTCGAGCTTCTACTTTTAAAAATCCACCTTTCCAGAAACAAGTCTCTCACTGTTGCCGCTTGCTACAGCCAGTGAATAGCAGGGCGACAAATTCAAAACAACAAAAATCTCATAATTCAAATTTCTCAAACATTCAACATATATTCCATTTTAAAGATACACTTCTCGTTAATCCAACCACGTTGTCCGATTTCAAAAAGGCTTTACGGTGAAAGCATAACATTAGATTATGTTAGGACAGCACCTAACAAGAAAAACGACACAGCCATTTTCCAAGCAAGGAGAAGCGTCACAAAAAACAGAAATACAGCTAAAATGAATCACTAACCTTTGATGATCTTCATCAGATGGCACTCATAGGACTTCATGTTACACAATACATGTAATGTTCATATTTATATCCAAAAACCCCATTTTTACATTGGCGTGTAATGTTCAGAAATGTTTTGCCTCCCAAAACTTCCGGTGAATGAGCACATCAATTTACAGAAATACTCATCATAAACGTTGATAAAATATTAAACTGTTATTCAAAAAATTATAGATACACTTCTCCTTAATGCAACCGCTGTGTCAGATTTCAAAAAAACTTTACAGCGAAAGCACACTTTGCAATAATCTGAGTACAGCGTTCAGACACGAAACCAAACCCGCCATTTTGTGGAGTCAACAAAACTCTGAAATAATATTATAAATATTCACTTACCTTTGATGATCTTCATCAGAATGCACTCCCAGGAATCCCAGGTCCACAATAAATGTTTTGTTTGAAGTCCATCATTTATGTCCAAATGCCTTCTTTTGTTCGCGCGTTCAGTCCACTACTCTAAATGCAGGAAGCGTGCGCAAATGTTCTACTACGTTTATAGAAATATGTCAAACGGTGTATAGCATCAATCTTTAGGATGTTTTTAACATAAATCTTCAGTAATATTCCAACCGGACAATTCCAATGTCTTCAAAAAAAAAAAGGAACACAGCTCACACTCACGTGAGCGCGCACCTCTGAGCTCATGTAATTTCCTCGCTCATCTGACTCCAGGCCCTCTTGTTTGCTTCAAATTCACAGTAGAAGCATGAAACAACGTTCTAAAGACTGTTGACATCTAGTGGAAGCCTTAGGAAGTGCAAAATGAACCCTAAGTCACTATATACTGTATAGGCAATGACTTGAAAAAACTACAAACCTCAGATTTCCCACTTTCTAGTTGGATTTTTCTCAGGTTTTTTCCTGCCATATGAGTTCTGTTATACTCACAGACATCATTCAAACGATTTTAGAAACTTTTTCAGAGTGTTTTCTATCCAAATCTACTAATTAAATGCATATCCTACCTTCTGAGCCTGAGTAGCAGGCAGTTTAATTTGGACATGCCTTTCATCCGGACGTCAAAATACTGCCCCCTACCCTAGAGAAGTTAACACCCCGGCCATCCGACAATCTAAACTTGATGCCCTCAATCTCACACAAATTATCAATGAACCTACCAGGTACAACCCCAAATCCGTAAACACGGGCACCCTCATAGATATCATCCTAACCAACCTGCCCTCCAAATACACCCCTGCTGTCTTCAACCAGGATCTCAGTGATCACTGCCTCATTGCCTGTGTCCGTAACGGGTCTGCGGTCAAACGACCACCCCTCATCACTGTCAAACGCTCCCTAAAACACTTCTGCGAGCAGGCCTTTCTAATCAACCTGGCCTGGGTATCCTGGAAGGATATTGACCTCATTCCGTCAGTAGAGGATTCCTGGTTATTCTTTAAAATGGCTTTCCTCACCATCTTAAATAAGCATGACCCATTAAAAAAATTTAGAACCAGGAACAGATATAGCCCTTGGTTCACTCCAGTCCTGACTGCCCTTGACCAGCACAAAATCATCCTGTGGCGTTCTGCATTAGCATCGAATAGCCCCCGCGATATGCAACTTCTCAGGGAAGTTAAGAACCAATATACACAGGCAGTTAGGAAAGCAAAGGCTAGCTTTTTCAATCAGAAATTTGCATCCTGTAGTACAAACTCCAAAAAGTTCTGGGACACGGAGAATAAGACTGCACTGAGGCTAGGAAACACTGTCACCACCGATAAATCTACGATAATCGAGAATTTCAATAAGCATTTTTCTACAGCTGGCCATGCTTTCCACCTGGCTAACCCTACCCCGTTCAACAGCCCTGCACCCCCCCACAGCAACTTGCCCAAGCCTCCCCAATTTCTCCTTCACCCAAATCCAGACAGCTGATGTTCTGAAAGAGCTGCAAAATCTGGACCCCTACAAATCAGCTGGGCTAGACAATCTGGACCCTCTCTTTCTAAAATTATCCGCCAAAATAGTTGCACCCCTATTACTAGCCTGTTCAACCTCTCTTTCGTATCATCTGAGATCCCCAAAGATTGGAAAGCTGCCGCGGTCATCCCCCTCTTCGAAAGGGGAGACTCTTGACCCAAACTGCTACAGACCTATATCCTATCCTGCCTTTCTAAGGTCTTCGAAAGCCAAGTTAACAAACAAATCACCGACCATTTCGAATCCCACCGTACCTTCTCCGCTATGCAATCTGGTTTCTGAGCTGGTCATGGGTGAACCGGAGGGCCTGTTGTCCGGATCTCTGGCATTCTCTACGGGGGTGTCACAGGGTTCAATTCTCGGGCCGACTCTTTCTCTGTATACATCAATGATGTCGCTCTTGCTGCTGGTGATTCTCTGATCCACCTCTACGCAGATGACACCATTCTGTATACTTCTGGCCCTTCTTTGGACAATGGCTTAACTAACCTCCAGACAAACTTCAATGCCATACAACTCTCCTTCCGTGGCCTCCAAATGCTCTTAGATGCAAGTAAAACTAAATGCATGCTCTTCAACTGATCGCTGCCCACACCTGCCCGCCCGTCCAGCATCACTACTCTGGATGGTTCTGACTTAGTATGTGGACAACTACAAATACCTAGGTGTCTGGTTAGACTGTAAACTCTCCTTCCAGACTCACATTAAGCATCTCCAATCCAAAATTAAATCTAGAATCGGCTTCCTATTTTGCAACAAAGCATCCTTCATTCATGCTACCAAACATACCCTCGTAAAACTGACTCCTACCGATCCTTGACTTCGGCGATGTAATTTACAAAATAGCCTCCAACACTCTACTCAGCAAGCTGGATGCAGTCTATCACAGTGCAATCTGTTTTGTCACCAAAGCCCCATATACTACCCACCACTGCGACCTGTATGCTCTCGTTGGCTGGTCCTCGCTACATATTCGTCGACCAAACCTACTGGCTCCAGGTCATCTACAAGTCTTTGCTAGGTAAATCCCCACCATATCTCAGCTCACTGGTCACCATAGCAGCACCCACCCGTAGCACACGTTCCAGCAGGTATATTTCACTGGTCACTCCCAAAGCCAATTCCTACTTTGGCCGCCTTTCCTTCCAGTTCTCTGCTGCCAATGACTGGAACGAGCTGCAAAAATCACTGAAGCTGGAGACTAATATCTCCTTCACCAACTTTAAACACCAGCTGTCAGTGCAGCTCAGAGATCACTGCACCTGTACAAAGCCCATCTGTAAATTAGCCCATTCAACTACCACATCCCCATACTGTTATTTATTTCATTTATTTTGCTTCTTTGCACCCCAGTATCTCTACTTGCACACTCATCTTCTGCACATCTATCACTCCAGTGTTTAATTGCTATATTGTAATTATTTCGCCACTATGGCCTATTTATTGCCTTATCTCCCTTATCCTACCTCATTTGCACACACTGTATATAGACTTTTTCTATTTTATTATTGACTGTATGTTTGTTTATTCCATGTGTAACTCTGTGTTGTTGTTTGTGTCGCACTGCTTTGCTTTATCTTGGCCAGGTCGCAGTTGTAAGTGAAAACTTGTTCTCAACTATCCTACCTGGTTAAATAAAGGTGAAATACATTTTTATTTGTTTATTTCCAGCAGCAGAAGTAAGATCAAAATGTTTTGGAATTACCTGGACTTCTGCTTAAATTGTTCATACAATTTTATCTGATCTTCATCTAAGTCACAACAACAGACAAACACAGTCTGCTTAAACTAATAACACACAAACAATTATACGTTTTCATGTCTTTATTGAACACACCGTGTAAACATTCACAGTGCAGGGTGGAAAAAGTATGTGAACCCTTGGATTTAATAACTGGTTGACCTTTCTTTGGCAGCAATAACCTCAACCAAACGTTTTCTGTAGTTGCGGATCAGACCTGCACAACGGTCAGGAGGAATTTTGGACCATTCCTCTTTACAAAATTGTTTCAGTTCAGCGACATTCTTGGGATGTCTGGTGTGAACTGCTCTCTTGAGGTCATGGCACAGACTCTTAATCGTGTTGAGGTCAGGACTCTGACTGGGCCACTCGAATCCGTATTTTCTTCTGTTGAAGCAATTCTGTTGTTGATTTAATTCTGTGTTTTGGGTCGTTGTCCTGTTGCATCCCCCAACTTCTGTTGAGCTTCAAGTGGTGGACAGATAGCCTTACATTCTCCTGCAAAAAATATTGATAAACTTGGGAATTCATTTTTCCGTCTGATAGCAAGCTGTCCAGGCCCTGAGGCAGCAAAGCAGCTCCAAACCATGATGCTCTCTCCCTTCACCATACTTTACAGTTGGGATGAGGTTTTGATGTTGGTATGCTGTGCCTTTTTTTCTCCACACATAGTGTTGTGTGTTCCTTCCAAACAACTCAACTTGAGTTTAATCTGTCCACAGAATATTTTGCCTGTAGCGCTGTGGAACATCCAGATGCTCTTTTGCTTACTTCAGACATGCAGCAATGTTTTTTTTTGGACAGCAATTGCTTCTTCCGTGGTGTCCACCCATGAACACCATTCTTGTTTAGTGTTTTACGTATTGTAGACTCGTCAACAGAGATGTTAGCATGTTCCAGAGATTTCTGTAAGTCTTTAGCTGACACTCTAGGATTCTTCTTAACCTCATTGAACATTCTGCGCTGTGCTCTTGCAGTCATCTTTGCAGGATGGCCACTCCTAAGGGAGTGTAGCAACAGTGCTGAACTTTCTCCATTTATAGACAATTTGTCTTACCGTGGACTGAGGGTTTTAGAGATACTTTTGTAACCCTTTCCAGCTTTATGCAAGTCAACTATTCTTTAATCTTGGGTCTTCCGAGATCTCTTTTGTTCGAGGCATGGTTCACATCAGGCAATGCTTCTTATGAATAGATAACTCAAATTTTGTGAGTGTTTTTTATAGGGCAGGCCAGCCCTATCCAACATCTCCAATCTCGTCTCAATGATTGTACTCCAGGTTAGCTGACTCCTGACTCCAATTAGTTTTGGAGAAGTCATTAGCCTAGGGATTCACATACTTTTTCCAACCTATACTGTGAAAGTTTAAATGTTGTATTCAATATAGACAAGAAAAATACAATAGTTTGTGTGTTGTTAGTTTAAGCACATTGTGTTTGTCTATTGTTGTGACTTAGATGAAGACCAGATCTATTTTTATGACCAAAAAATGTATTATCCAGGAATTAAGATAATTCCAAAGGGTTCACATACTTTTTCTTGCCACTCTAAGTATCTGAAAGACTAACTCATAGTGCTGGGTTTTTCTTTTTCTCGATTTCTTTTTCTCTTTTTCTCAGTGTGGTGTGTTGGACAACATGGTTGTCAATCTTTCCACTTTGCCTTGAGGGGACAGGTGCATTTATTATAGTCTGTAGCAGGTGTTGTTTAGCTACATTTATACTGCAGGTACAGTATAATGCTGCTATGTTCCAGGAGAGCTGCAGAATAAAGGGTCAAATCCGCTCACTGCTGCTTCCACAAAAGAGAGCAGGAATGTTACCTACAGTTACTCTGTGAGAAACACTGGCAGTTTGGGAACAACTGGCTTTGACCACCCCAGACCACTCCTACAGTTAATTGTCTTTTTTTGTCCAGTCCCTGTGTCAAGGCAGACATGCTTAATAAAACACTATCTCTTAATGTCCCAGGATCGACAGTGCCGAGGTGGACCACAGTGAGAACGAGGATATCACGGTCATGAAGAGTCTGGCTGCTCAGGACGACGACAGCAAGCCCGGCCGGGGATGCAAACGAGGGGCAGCCACTGCCAGCCAGGACGACAAGGCAGGCCAGGAGGCCAAGCCCAAACGAGGGCGGAGGAAGGAGCCGGCGGCTAACACCAGCATGGGCGTGGGGGAGGAGCCGTGGGCCGAGACCAATGCCGCAGACACCACCCTGGAGACGAAAGACGAGCAGAACAATCCTCCCAAAAGAGGTCGCAGGAGACGGGCCCCCCAAGGTACCATTTTGTTTTTTGACCCCGGTTGCCTTATTTTAATGGGGAAGTTCAGGATTTTACAACTTGATTTTAGTGGCCCATAGACTAATTTCAGGGTGAGGAACCAAGTACATCAAGTTGTAAAATCCTGAACTTACCGCTTAATGGTTGCTATCCAACTTATCTTCAACACAGCTCACCTAATTTATCAGATCTCACAATACTCAGAGAAGTGTTTATACAGACCATCTTTATAGCGCCACTGCTATAAAGATGGTCTGGAACGCAACCAATGTTTACAACAAGACTGTGGGTCTTGTTGCGGTTGTTTGATCTGTTGTATTTAATACTTTTACTCTGTAAAGTGTTCTTGGAAGTTAGTTGGAATAAAATGTATTATTATTATCATCAAAATTGAGGCTGCTGCGCCTAATAATGACACACCAAGGGCATAAGGGGCCGGAAGAAGGCTGCTTGTCAAGCTGAGGAGGAAGAGGAGCAGGGAGAGGAGGAAGATGGAGAAGTGAGAACATGGAAGTGAAGCCCACGGTGCAGAGAGGAGGCAGGGCACCACGGAGGTCACAGCAGAGGTGAGATCCCTCTGGATTCTGATCTAACTAGTATTATAGTCTACTGACGACTTTTTTTTAATGGCTAATTGTAGATTGCCGTGGAGCAGTATGTTGCTCTGGAGCCGCAGGTTTCAGGCCCCTGGTCTAAATGGACACATTGATAGGTTGATAAATCGATAGCCAACTCCTAACATGCTCCTAATCTCTTGAAAGAGAAGGTGTGGATGGGGAATCTTTTGTGACATTTTGTTGATGTATGTGTTCTTTTACAGACTGGAGGCCTCAGAGGCCACAGACGACTCTGCAGAATCCACGCCACAGAAAAGCCAAGAAAAACGGCAACATCGGCAACATCCAGCCAAGAAAAATCTGTAACTCGTGGCATTTTCTTCAACTTCATTCATTATCCTTTATATTTTGAATTAATTCAGTGCCTTGAGTTGCTGTTTGCAGGTTTTAGTTTTTTGTTTTGATTTGACTTCAATGTTAACCCTGTTACTCAGTGAGGAGCTGGCTGTTGTACAATGACCTGCTGTGTGTTTCAGGCGCACAGGGCGTTTGAGTAAAGAGAACGAGTCAGAGGTGGAGGAGATGTCTCAGAGCCAGGAAGAGGAGGAGAGCAAGACCACACCCAAAGTAAGTAGTCCCCTCACTCACCTCTGCCCCCCCCCCCCACACACACTCTCCACCCCTCACCTACCTCCCCCTCGACCTCCAGTCCCCGCCTCACCTCCACCTCTCCACCTGACCCTACACTCCCTCACCCACCCCTCTCCTCTCAGCCACCTCGTCACCCTCGTTCACATACTCCTCCACCCCTTGACCCGCCTCTCTCAATTCTCACCCACCTCAATGTGCCATCTCTCAGCCGTGCTGGTAAAGTCTTTATATACACTACCAGTCAAAAGTTTGGAACACCTACTCATTCTAGGGTTTTTCTTTATTTTTACTGTTTTCTACATTGTAGAATAATAGTGAAGACATCAAAACTATGAAATAACACATATGGAATCATGTAGTAACCAAAAAAAGTGTTAAACAAATTTGCCTTGATGACAGCTTTGCACACTCTTGGCATTCTCTCAACCAGCTTCATGAGGTAGTCACCTGGAATGCATTTCAATTAACAGGTGTGCCTTGTTAAATGTTAATTTGTGTAATTTCTTTCCTTCTTAATGCATCAGTTGTGTTGTGACAAGGTAGGGGTGGTATACAGAAGACCAAGTCCATATTATGGCAAGAACAGCTCAAATAAGCAAAGAGAAACGACAGTCCATCATTACTTTTAAGACATGAAGGTCAGTAAATCTGGAAAATTTCAAGAACTTTGAACGTTTCTTCAAGTGCAATCGTAAAACAATATCAAGCACTATGATGATATTGGCTCTCATGAGGACCGCCACAGGAAAGGAAGACCCAGAGTTACCTCTGCTGCAGAGGATAAGTTCATCAGATTGCAGCCCAAATAAATGCTTCACAGAGTTAAAGTAACAGACACATCTCAACATCAGCTGTTCAACTGTTCAGAGAAGACTGCGTGAATCAGGCCTTCATGGTCGATTTGCTGCAAAGAAGCCACTACTAAAGGACACCAATAGGAAGAAGAGACTTGCTTGCGCCAAGAAACACGAGCAATGGACATTAGACCGGTGGACATCTGTCATTTTGGTCTGATGAGTCCAAATTTGAGATTTTTGGTTCTAACCACCGTGTCTTTTGTGAGACACAGAGTAGGTGAACTGATGATCTCTGCATGTGTGGTTCCCACCATGAAGCATGGAGGAGGAGGTGTGGGGGTGCTTTGCTAGTGACACTGTCTGTGATTTATTTAGAATTCAAGGCACACTTAACCAGCATGGCTACCACAGCATTCTCCAGCGATATGCCATCCCTTCTGGTTTGCGCTAAGTGGGACTATCATTTGTTTTTCAACAGGACAATGACCCAACACACCTCCAGGCTGTGTAAGCGCTATTTGACTAAGGAGAGTGCTACATCAGATGACCTGGCCTCCAGAGTGAAGGAAAAGCAGCCAACAAGTGCTCAGCGTATGTGGGAACTCCTTCAAGACTGTTGGAAAAACATTCCTTATGAAGCTGGTTGAGAGAATGTCAGGGTGTGCACAGCTGTCATCGAGGTAAAGAGTGGTTACTTTGAAGAATCTAAAATATTAAATATATTTTGATTTGTTTAACACTTTGGTTACTACATGATTCCATATGTGTTATTTCCTAGTGTTGATGTCTTCACTATTATAAAGAAAAACCCTTGAATGAGTAGGTTCGTCTGAACTTTTGACTGGTGCTGTATATCTAGTGGGCTTTCTAACCAGGATCTCCATGCTGTTGTTGTGCCCAGGTGCGACGGAAGACGGGCAGGAGAAGATGAGACAGAGATCATGTTTTTTCTCCAAGGTTAAAGGATGAGAACAGATGGAGAGGAGCTGTACATTGATCTGCCTAGGCTGTGTGTATCCGCCCTTATGTTCAGTTGTTAAGCTTTGCCACACACACATCCACCTTGGTTTGTCTAACATTGTTATGTGTGTCGCCGACCACGTGAACGATCCAAACTGATTCAAGTAATGTATATAGTCTCTCTTGCCTTTTTTCCCCCCTGTGCTGGGGAGGCAGTTGTATAGCTTTTATCTCCCAACTTTAAGATATCGCACCAGCTCTAACTGTCAAAGTGAATGTTTGGAATTAACTTTTAGTAGTACTGTATCGGTCATTTTTCAGTATTTTTCTGGTGTTTTTTCATTCTGTGACAAGGAAAAAACAGTGTTGTAGATTTTATTTGTGAAGTTACATTTTTAAGACGTTTTTGTTCATTCGTTTGTTTATTCCTGTTTGCATTTTATTGTGCATGTGCAAAGGTGCCTCTGCAGACGAAGAAAAAAACAAGTGACAAATCCAAGATTAAATCAAGTCTTTGGTCCATTTTGCTGCCCAGCATTGTTTTATTAGTGTTTTGAAACGGAGAAAGGAGTATTAAAATAGATAAGAATACAATTAACTAATTGCAATTTCCTCATACATTTTTCCAGTCTGTTTAATGAATCAAATATTCTATATGAAATATGTGTTTCCTTTGAATTCCTCCGTGGAATTGGTCCTTATTTGTCACATGCTTCGCAAACAACAGGTGTAGGCTAACAGTGAAATGCTTACTGATGGGGCCTTTTCTAACAATTCAGAGTTAATGAAAAATAGTGACATGAGGAATAAATACATAGTGAATAACGAGTAAAACTAAGAACAATAACGAGTGAAAATAACATGGCTATACCCTGGGGTACGAGGTAATTGAAGTAGATATACAAAAATATAAACGCAACATGTAAAGTGCTGTTCCCATGTTTCATGATCTGAAATAAAGGAGTATTTCTAACTGTAATAAACCCCTTTTGTGGGGAAAAGTAGGTGGGCCTGGCTCCCCAATAGGTGGGCCTGGCTCCCCAGTAGGTGGGCCTGGCTCCCCAGTAGGTGGGCCTGGCTCCCCAGTAGGTGGGCCTGGTTCCCCAGTGGGTGGGCCAATGCCCTCTCAGGCCTACCCATGGCTGTGCCCCTGCCCAGTCATGTGAAATACAAACATTAGGGCCTAATTTATTTATTTCAGTTGACTGATTTCCTTTATATGAAATGTAACTCAGAAAAGTCTTTGAAGTTGTTGCATGTTGTGTGTTTTGTTCAGTATACATATCAGTAGGGGTACAGGGACTAGGCAACAAGATAGATAATAGACAGTAGCAGCAGCGTATGTGTGTGGCATCAGTATGCATGTGTGCGCATGTTATGTGTGGGTGGGTGTGTAGAGTCAGTGCAAGAGAGTTAGTGCAAAAAATTGTCAATGCAGGTAGTCCGGGTAACCTTTTTGATGAGCTATTTAGCAGTGGTGGTAGAAGCTGTTCAGGGACCTGTTGGTTCAGACTTGGTGGACAGGAACTGCTTGCTGTGCGGTAGCAGAGAGAACAGTCTATGGCTTGGGTGGTACTGTAGTGACCTCTTCACAACTGTGTGTGTGGACCATGTTAATTCCTTAGTGATGTGGACACCGAGGAACTTTAAGCGCTCAACGTGGATGGGGGCTTGCTTGCCACTCTGTTTCCTGTAGTCCACAACCGGCTCCTTTGTTTTGCTGAGGTTAAGGGAGAGGTTGTTGTCCTGGCACCATGCTGCCAGGTCTCTGTCAAAAGTAGTGCACTAAATATAGGGATTAGGGTGTGTTTGTCAAAAGTAGTGCACTATACACTGAGTATACAAAACATTAAGAACATGCTCTTTTCATGACATAGACTGGCCAGGTGAAAGCTATGATCCCTTATTGATGTCACTTGTTAAATCCACTTCAATTAGTGTAGTTGTGGAGGAGACCGGTTAAATAAGGATTTTTAAGTCTTGAGACGATTGAGATATGGATTGTGTTTACCATTCAGAGGTTGACGACAAAAAATGTAAGTCCTTTTGAACTGGGTATGGTAGTAGGTGCCAGACTCACCGGTTTGTGTCAAGAACTGCAACACAGCTGGGTTATTCATGCTCAACAGTTTCCCGTGTGTATCAAGAATAGGCCACCACCCAAAGGATATCCAGACAATTTGACAACTGTGGGAAGCATTGGCGTCAACATGGGCCAGTATCCCTGTGCAACGCTTTCGACACCTGTAGAGTCCATGCCCCAACGAATTGAGGCTGTTCTGAGGGGAAAAGGGGGTGCAACTCAATATTTGGAAGGTGTTCCTAATGTTTGGTATACTCAGTGTATATAGTGCATTCAGAAAATATTCAGACCCCTTGACTTTTTCCCTATGTTACGTTACAGCCTTATGTTAAAATGTATTAAATAATAAAATGTCATCAATCTACACACGATACCCCATAATGACACATTTTTGCAAATGTGTATATATATTTTTAAACAGAAATACCTCATTTACATAAGTATTCAGGCCCTTTGCTGCAAGACTCGAAATTATGCTCAGGTGCATCCTGTTTCCATTGATCATCCTTCAGATGTTTCTACAACTTGATTGGAGTTCACCTGTGGTAAATTCAATTGATTGGATATGATTTGGAAAGGCACTTACCTGACTATATAAGGTCCCACAGTTGACAGTGCATGTCCGAGCAAAAACCAAGCCATGAGGTCAAAGGAATTGTCCGAGACTGGATTGTGTCGAGGCACAGATCTGGGGAAGGACACCAAAAAATGTCTGCAGCATTGAAGGTCCCCAAGAACACAGTAGCCTCCATCATTCTTAAATGGAAAATGTTTGATACCACCAAGACTCTTCCTAGAGCTGGCCGCCTGCCAAACTGAGCATTCGGGTGAGAAGGGCCTTGATCAGGGAGGTGACCAAGAACCCGATGGTCACTGATAGAGCTCCAGAGTTCCTCTGTGGAGATGGGAGAACCTTCCAGAAGGACAACCATCTCTGCATCACTCCACCAATCAGGCCTTTATGGTAGAGTGGCCAGACGGAAGCCACTCCTCAGTAAACAGCACATGACAGCAAGCTTGGAGTTTGCCAAAAGGCACCTAAAGGACTCTCCGACCATGAGAAACAAGAGTCTCTGGTCTCGGAACCCCTAGCCAACAGCCAATGGGATCGCATGGCGCGAAATACAAAATCCTCAAAAATCCAATAATTTCAATTTTTCAAACATACGACTATTTTACACCATTTGAAAGATAAACCTCTCCTGAATCCAACCACGTTGTCCGATTTCAAAAAGGCTTTACAGCGAAAGCAAAACATTAGATTATGTTAGGAGAGTACATAGACCACAATAACCACAGCCATTTTCCAAGCAAGGATATATGTCAATAAAACCCAAAACACAGCTAAATGAAGCACTAACCTTTGATCTTCATCAGATGACACTCCTAGGACATTTTGTTATACAATACATGTATGTTTTGTTCAATCAAGTTCATATTTATATCCAAAAACAGCTTTTTACATTGGCGCGTGATGTTCAGAAAATGTATTCCCACCAAAAACTTCCTGGGAATTTACAAAAATACTCATCATAAACGTTGACAAAATACATAACAATTATTTTAAGAATTATAGATACAGAACTCCTTTATGCAATCGCTGTGTCAGATTTTAAAATAGCTTTTAGGCGAAAGCACATTTTTCAATATTCTGAGTGCATAGCTCGCCATCACGGTGAGCTATTCAGACATCCGCCAAGTTCAGGGCAACCTAAACTCAGAATTAGTATTAGAAATATTGTATTACCTTTGCTGATCTTTGTCAGAATGCACTCCCAGGACTGCTACTTCCACAAGAAATGTTGTTTTTTGTTCAAAATAATCCATAGTTATGTCCAAATACCTCCGTTTTGTTCGTGCGTTCAGGTCACTATCCAAAGGGTAACGCGCGAGCGCAATTCGAGACACAAAAAGTCCGAATGTTCCATTACCGTACTTAGAAGCATGTCAAACGCTATTTAAAATACATTTTTATGGTATTTTTAACGTAAAATTGTGATAATATTCCAACTGGACAATAGTGTATTCATTCAAGGAGGAAAAGAAAAAACAGCGTGCTCGGGGGAACGCGCATATCCAATCTCTTTGTCCTCAGGCAGACCACTCAGTAACTGAGCTCCTATACTCTGTCCAGAGACAGGAGAAGGCTCAATCCACTTTCTGAAGGCTTTAGACAGCCAATGGAAGCCTTAGAAAGTGCAACGTAACAGCACAGTATCGAAAGGGACTAGAAAGAAGAACTACATTTCTCAGATCCTACACTTCCTGGTTGACTTTTTCGCAGGTTTTTGCCTGTTCTGTTATACTCACAGACACCATTCAAACAGTTTTAGAAACTTCAGAGTGTTTTCTATCCAAATCTACTAATAATATGCATATTCTCGTTTCTGGGCAAGAGTAGTAACCAGTTTAAATCGGGTACGTTTTTTCATCCGGCCGTGAAAATACTGCTCCCTATCCATATCAGGTTAATGGAGTGTCCTGCCAGGTATATCTTCTAATCTCGTGGTAGTATATGGCAATCCCAGCCCAACTGGTTCATGGAAAAGCACCTTCCTGCATATTAGCAGTGATTTGTTTATTGTTCCTGTAGTATTGTGATGATTGTACATGCAGATCAGTGTGCATTTGAGGGAGAGAGAGAGCATGAACCATGCTCCTTTGAACAGTTTTGTTTGACAGGACCGGTGAGTTCCCAGTTAACAACAAACTTTCCCACAATTTTAGAGAACATTCCTTTAAGAGTCTCATTAGGTCATGAACTATAATTTTCATAGGAATGTTACTGTGATGTGCAAGTAATGTTTCCAAGAGACCATCTCCTTAATTCCAAGTAGAATTTACACAGAACGTGGTTACCATGTTCCCAGAATTTAAGATATTGTTAGACACGTTTCATGAGAATGTTGCAAGAATATTCATGTATCCAGTTTTCTGTGGGTTAGGAGAATATCCCATCAACGTCCCACCAAACGTACACAGAACATTGTAGAAAGAGGAGGAAGGGAAGCGCTACTAAGGTACACAATAGTAAATGTTGGTAGACACACTTTAAAGTGTGTATACTATTGCTTACTAGGTGTGTCCAATCAATTTTAACCACTCCCCCTTCAAATTAGGGTTAATTGGAAAAGCTGTTAAACAGAGAACATTGTATTATTTCTTTGTACACCCTGATGAAGGCCATACAGCCGAAACGCGTCGTTTTTTTATAAACATTGTTTCTATTGAACATGCCATACTAATAAAGGCATTTTAATCAATTATATGAAGAGTGCCTTGGTCCTCCTTTCTTTTTGAAGTACACAGAACATTGTTGCCATGTTCTCAGATTAGATATTCATTTGTAAAAATGTGTATAATTTTATTTTCACTTTTAATTGTAATTTCTTGTCATGTCAACATATTTCAATCCCACTTTGTAACGCAACAAAATGTAAACATTAATGGGGTGTAGACTTTCTATTGGCACTGTGTGTTTATTGTGTGTTGGTCATGTGAGACAGCTAACCAATGGCAGTCATGGATTAGATGCTGCCAGTGTGCCTTGACTCCGGACATAATGGTCATGGCTAGATGGGAGACTGTTTGTGTCAAATTGACGTCTAATAAAGTTGAATTATTTTTCATTCTAGCTAACCAGAACCATTTTCATAACCTTAATCTAATTCTCCTAACCTGCTACATTAATTCGCTTTAGCTGCAGCATAAATTATCCTAACCTGCTACGGAAAGTCAATTCAGACATAAACTGTATCCCATCTAGTCAAAATAGGACTGAATCAGAACGCCAATTTCACTCAGCCTTTATCAACGCTGCCAACCTATTTGTACATATTTCCTCCGTTGCTGACATGTAGCCGACATGATAAATTGGCCGGCAGAAGTATTTACGGTAATTATAATCTTACAATGTTGCCGATTGAACGCGATACAAATTTAAGTGAGTATGCTACGCGAAGATACGTTCTCTGTTGAATTTGTGGTTATAGTTTTAACGTAGAGCGGTTTCTTTAGGCTAGCTAGAGTATATGTACTAATGCAGTTGTTCCCAGCCTAGTTTTCAACCAGGGGTACTTGGCATAGCCACAGTGGGTAATTGAGAAGTCTCATGAGACCTTAGGCCTACTGGTAAAATGCACATGAGGGATACTTCAGCGGTACTCCAGGCAGACCAAAATGAATTTACCCAACAGTGGTACAGTAATCGAAAAAGGTTATCCCACTTAGCCCAAGATGTACTCTTAGGTATTCTTAATTTTAAGGTCCAAGGACCTTGTATGTTATTTTCAGAGGCAAACTAGCTCTGGCAGCCAAAACAGCCAAATACTCCATCTGAAAATAAATTGATTTCTCAATTGCGATATGATTCTAGAAACATAAAGCCCTTTACTATCACATCAAAAGAATTTCACAAATGCAAAATATACACTTACTATACACCAGGGGCACCACTTTGGTTTTAGAAGTGGGGGGGCCATAACCTGGCTGGGGGTCTGGTGGTCCTCCCCCAGAATTTTTTGGGACATCTAAAGTTATTTTCCTGCATTTTTACACAATCCAATATGCCGTCTCTATTTAGAACATGAGTAAGCAAAAATACCCACTGTCATCAAGCTAGGTAAAAGATCATTATTACGTATGTTTAATGTGATTAATCAGACTGAACTAGATCAAAGGTAATTCAATAATAAATATTGTTGCACCTTTAACCAATAGCCTAACAAATGAACAACTCTTGAAAAACTACAAAGACTTTTGATTGACTTTATTAAGACATCCTCTATATCAAATTTCAGTCAGAGTTCCTTCCCAGTTCCGACCTTAATTTTTTATTTTTTTCCCAAGGGAAAGTTTTGGAAACAAAATTACATACAGTTGAAGTCGGAAGTTTACATAGGTTGGAGTCATTAAAACTAGTTTTTCAACCACTCCACAAATTACTTGTTAACAAACTGTAGTTTTGGCAAGTCGGTTAGGACATCTACTTTATGCATGACACAAGTAATTTTTCCAACAATTGTTTACAGACAGATTATTTCATTTATAATTCACTATCACAATTCCAGTGGGTCAGAAGTTTTTATATACACTAAGTTGACTGTGACTTTAAACAGCTTGGAAAATTCCAGAAAATTATGTAATGGCTTTAGAAGCTTCTGAGAGGCTAATTGACATCGTTTGAGTCAATTGGAGGTGTACCTATGGATATATTTCAAGGCCTACCTTCAAATTCAGTGCCTCTTTGCTAGACATCATGGGACAATGAAAATAAATCAGCCAAGATCTCAGAAAAAGAATTGTAGACCTCCACAAGTCTGGTTCCTCCTTGGGAGCAATTTCCAAATGCCTAAAGGTACCACGTTCATCTGTTCAAACAATAGTACGCAAGTATAAACACCATGGGACCACGCTGCGGTCATACCGCTCATTCTGTCTCCTAGAGATTAATGTACTTTGGTGCGAAAAGTCCAAATCAGTCCCAGAACAACAGCAAAATCCCCTGTGAAGATGCTGGAGGAAACAGGTACAAAAGTATCTATATCCACAGTAAAACTAGTCCTCTATCGACATAACCTGAAAGGCCGCTCAGCAAGGAAGATGCCACTGCTCCAAAATCACCATAAAAAAGCAAGACTACGGTTTGCAACTGCACATGGCGACAAAGATCGTACTTTTTGGAGACATGTCCTCTGGTCTGATGAAACAAAAATAGAACTCTTTGGCCATAATGAACATCGTTATGTTTGGAGGAAAAAGGGGGAGGCTTGCAAGCCGAAGATCACCATTCCAACCATGAAGCACGGGGGTGGCAGCATCACATTGTGGGGGTGCTTTGCTGCAGGAGGGACTGGTGCACTTCACAAAATAGATGGCATAATGTGGAAGGAAAATTGTGGATATGTTGAAGCAACATCTCAAGACATCAGTCAGGAAGTTAAAGCTTGGTCGCAAATGGGTCTTCCAAATGGACAATGACCCCAAGCATACTTCCAAAGTTCTGGAAAAATGGCTAACAGGTTAAGGACAACAAAGTCAAGTTTAGGAGTGGCCATCACAAACCCTGACCTCAATCCTATAGAACATTTGTGGGTAGAACTGAACAAGCGTGTGCAAGCAAGGAGGCATTCAAACCTGACTCAGTTACACCAGCTCTGTTAGGAGGAATGGGCCATAATTCCCCCAACTTATTGTGGAAGGCTACCTGACACATTTGACCCAAGTTAAACTATTTAAAAGCAACGCTACCAAATACAAATTGAGTCTGTAAACTTCTGACCTACTGGGAATAATTCATTCTCTACTATTATTCTGACATTTCACATTCTTAAAATAAAGTGGTGATCCTAACTGACCTAAGACAGGCAATTTATACTAGGATTAAATGTCAGGAATTGTGAAAAACGGAGTTTAAATGTATTTGGCTAAGGTGTATGTAAACTTCCGACTTCAACTGTACACCTCAAAATGTACATTAACACACACAAACAGCAAATCCTCCATATGATTAATCTCATAGGACTAATAGTACTGTAGAGCTCTTTTTACTTACACACAATATAGCTGGGTGGCCCCGTCATGTCCCTAGCTGTCCACCACCATGCAGCGCCCCAAACCACACAGCCTACTCTATATTAGGCATCCAGACTTTATGAAAGTTGTCCAGTATACCCTTTAATCTGGTAATAAATCAAAGCTAGTGATACATAACTATCCACTGTGTGAGGATAACCAACCTTCCAATTAATGGACATGTTTCTTAGCTGCTATAAATGCTTGGTTAAACAGTTTCTTCAGATAAGTCTCCAGTATCAACATAAAATAATGGTTCAATAATTGAAATGACTGTTATTCCCAGATCCCAGACTGTAGCTTTAAGCTGCTGTCCTGTAGCTACTGTAGATCTACCCATCAAATCAAGATGCAACTTTGTATCATTCATTGATATTGTTAATATACTGCAAAATTCACCTGAGCTCTCTGACCCTGCTGGGACCCCTGTCACCATCTCGTCCTGCTAAGACATGATGAGCAGGGCTCCATTCCCGTGGGATGCCTGAAGGACCTGCGGTTCTGATAGAGATCATTGTGGCACAGTCTGCGGGCGGTCAGACAGATGACTTGGGGATTACAGTATATGCTACTTCAACTTCTTCAATAGCCTACCTCTCATAGTTGGACGTGAGTGTTTAAGTGCGCCTAGTATATGTGGTCTCATTGAAATAGAGTAGGCTGCCTACATAGACGGAGAATCACGCGGCAGTTAAATATTAAATAAGATTAGACTTCAGTTTACAGTGTCTGTAAAAAAAAAAAAAAATGTTAATGGAAAGAAGTGGAGGGCGCTCAACAAATGTGAGTCGAAGTGCAATCAAAAAATGTAATCATTGAAAAGGCACAAAGCGCACATAGGTTAGGCTGCTATGGTGAGTGAACGATGCGCATATTAGTACTAAGTATTGATTACCCATTTATTTGTCTCTGCCTGCAAATCGTCCTCCTAATAGGTGGGCTATATTCCATAGGACTATGCAAAATGTAGCAAGTGTCACTGTTCTCATTCTTGCTAAATTCCAGTTCAGTAGCCATACCTGTGAGATCAGGTGCGTGTATGGTCTCAATTAAATAGAGTAGGATATAGCCTATGCATGAGCAGAGAAGCACAGCGAAGGTCTCTTTCCAAGGAAATGTACTTCCTACATTGCCTAGAAAGTTCTAAATACTAATCACCCATATTTCTGTCTGAAAATCTTCCCACTCCTAGAAGGTAGCCTATAAAAATAGCTCAAGAGAAAGTGCAAGTCTCTCCAACTGCTATCTTTAAACGACATCTAACATATTGGCTGATCTAGCCCAGTAATACAGATAGCCTAATATAGAGGCCATGTGAGAATCTCCTGGTAATTTAAACTATTTGAAGGTATTTTTGCTCATTTGATATTGCCTATAGGGCTCAAAATTGCTGTGACCATGGCAGGCAAGTGAGCTGCGTCACATACGCCTAAAATAACATTGCGGGACTGTGGTTGGGTTTGGGACCAGTTCTTGTGGGAGTCGGACAGAAAGCCGGCGGGGTGGGTTATGAAAAGCTGCGGATCTCTCCTGTGCACAGTGACAGTGAAGCCTGTAATGTTAGAGCTGTGTATTACTGTGTCAGTGTGAAAAGTAGGGAATTAGCAAGAGAAACGGACAGCTCAATAACATTACATTGCCATACTGACTAATAAAACCTCTCAAAACAAAGGCTACAAAACATTTCCATACCGACCTAAAGCTGTTAGTAATAATAGCTACCTCATATCGCTATCTATCTGACAGATGGCTCAGCTCTAGCCTCTACCTGACTGTGGTAGCTACTAGCTAGTGCAGCTAATTCATCTCCGTCGATAGGGGATAAAACATTCGCTAACGTTACATGTCAGTTACAATACTACCTCAGCACTGCGAATAAACACCAGTTTAGTTTTTTGTATGTAAAGTTAAACAGCAGTTACCTTGTCAACTAAAGAGTAGCCAGTTTATGCTGTGCTTGCTTTTAGAACTCTGTGAAAGAGTGCAAATCATACAGTGCATTTGGAAAGTATTCAGACCCCCTTGACTTTTTCCTCATTTTGTTACGTTACAGCCTTATTCCAAAATTGAATTAATAAAAAATATTCCTCATCAATCTACACATAATACCTCATAATGACAAAGTGAAAACAAATTTTTAGAAATTTGTATTAAAAATAAAAAATCTTAATTTCATAAATATTCAGACAAATTTTGCTCCGGTGCATCCTGTTTCCATTGATCATCCTTGAGCTGTTTCGACAACTTGATTGGAGTCCATCTGTGGTAAATTCAATTGATTGAATTTAAGGGAGTTCCCCCAGCATCCTGAAAATTGAAGGTCCCCAAGAACACAGTGGCCTACATCATTCTTAAATGGATCAAGTTTGGAACCACCAAGACTCATCCTAGTTCTGGCCCCCCAGCCAAACTGAGCAATCGTGGGAGTAGGGCCTTGGTCAGGGAGGTGACCAAGAACCCGATGGTCACTCTGACAGAGCTTCAGAGTTCCTCTGTGGAGATGGGAGAACCTTCCAGAAGGACAACCATCTCTGCAACACTCCACCAATCAGGCCTTTATGGTAGTGGCCAGACGGAAGCCACTCCTCAGCAAAAGGCATATGACAGCCAGCTTGGAGTTTGCCTAAAGGACTCTCCAACCATGAGAAACAAGAGTCTCTGGTCTGATGAATCCAAGATTGAACACTTTGCCCTGAATGCCAAGCGTCACGTCTGGAGGAAACCTGGCACCAATGGCAGACTGGCCGTTGGGAGCACCGGGACATTTCCCGGTGGCCTGAGGGTCGTTTTGGCCTGCGGTGAATAGTCAACTTGACCAGCAATAATATAGCAAGCAGGAATGAGTTGACGGAGAATCAAAGCATCAGGCGCGCCTCTCACTCACTCGCTGCAGTGTCCCCGCACCAAAAATGACATCAGGTCTCTCCGCGACGCACATAGCAACCGTCTACCTGCCTCTCTACAGATAACTTTTTAGACAAGTCGCACGGCGAAATGAACAGTCAGAAGAGGAAAGTTGAAGCAGAGATGGAGAGAATAAAGAAGAGGCCCTTGCCACAGACGCTGCAAAATAAGCGACATATTCGCCAGTAAGGGACCAGGTCAATCAGAAACACCAGCTAAACCACACACACTGACACACACACACACAACACCCAGCATGGCAGGCTAAGTAGCCCAGCTAATAATAGCGACACAACGGCCGGTAGGCTAAACAGTTTGCACGTCTTATATCAAAGCAATGAGTGCAACATAGCGATCATAATATGACATTGAAGGCAATATGTTTCAACTTGTGGAAAATAGTCAACCTAGAGTATGGACTTGCCAGCATTCGGTAATGACTCATGCCACATAAGCTAGGGAAAGTGCACATACACTGTACAGCGAAACAGGCTACAGTTACGTAACCATAATACATCTATGAACGTAACACAGTAGCATGTGTGACACAGCACAGGCAATGACAAAGACCATTAGCGCCATTAGTACCAGCATTACAAGTTACTACAATAATATACAGCTCTGGGAAAAATTTAAGAGACCACTTTTAATTTTTTCCAGAGCTGTATTAATGTAGCCTACTGATACACTAATGATAGTGAGTATGATAATAGAGTATTTTCTTTGCAAAGGTGGAGAAGGAAGCAGCAGCAGCACTAGAGCTTCAGGTGCTCCTGCAGAACTGGAGATGGTGGTCAGTTCATAGTCAGACTCAGAGCAGGAACCTTCAGGTACAACTTCAGAGCACAAACCTAAACATGTAAGCTATGATTTTAGATTAATATGTGCTTTATTTATGAGATTATCAGTAGGACTGTGATCGGGGGGCATACAATCGATGACTGCACCAGTAATACAAGTTTAAGTCTAGGTTATTTACCATGTTAATCTCATTCTGCAGAGCAACCAGATGTGCAGAGAGAGAGGTTCAGAGCCCAGTACAGGGAAAATCCATTTGATTATTTTGCCCATCCTCAGTCCAAGGATTTTGACTTATTTTTTCAGTACCACCCAAAACAAACCCCTCAGAGTCAATTCCCAATGTATTCCACTCCAAAGATGGCACAAACAGAAAATGGCTGACATACAATGAAGTACCTCACTCCTTGTTCTGCTCAGTATGTCTTGCATTCGCAAAACCTTCAGCCAGTGATAGTGCATTTATCAAAGGAGGCATGCAGGCCTGGAAACATGCCCATCAGAAAGTACAGGAACATGAGAGAAGCAAAACCCATAGAGAAAGTGCAGAAGCCTTTTTCCTCAGAGCCAGCAAAGCAGACATCTGTACCCTTCTGAGTGATAAGCAAATGTCAGTTCAACGAGACCAGGTCAGAAAGAGGAGGCAGGTCATGGAACGTGTGATTGATGAAGTTAAAGTTATTGGTAAATGTGGGTTTAGCTACAGGACACAGACACGTAGCTGCATATAACTTCTAAAACATGGCCGACAATCATGGCTAGTTTTTTGAGTTTATATTGTTACTAGTGGTAATTACTTACTGGTTACTCTGAAGCAGCTATGCTATGACTTTTTGCTTAACAGGCTGACGAGGGTGAAAGAACATTTGCCGTGAGTTAAAGCTTTTGTACAGAGGCATGTTTTTTGGACTTTCATATTATACTTGCGGTTATGTAGCCAATGTTCAATTTCATTGACTCAGTATATAGATGTGTTTATTGTGTGCTGTTGGCTTTATGGACACCAGTGAGGGAACATTGTAATCTACATTTTTTTGTAGAGGAGTGCTTTTTGACTTTTGTATTATACTTACTTACATTGTTGTAGCTTATGTTCAGTGAATGTGTGTGTGTGAAGTTTTTTGATACTTTTGATATGCTTGAATATAAAGATGGCTCAAATGATTAACTCTATCTCATTCTCTTTTTAAAAGCTGTAGGCTAATTGTTTTGTGTGTCTAGCCTTGTACATTTGTATGTGGTATGATTGGTGTATTCCTAGTGAGTTTGAGGGTGCACCCATAGCATACCTTAAACTCAGTGTTCAGATTGGCTACTTTTTGGTCAGTCCTAAATGTTTGTATTTTGTAATGTAGATAACAGATGGACATAGTGTCCAAATTTATAACTAGGTTGGTACCCGTTACATCAACAAATAGGGTTAGCCTACAAAATGTGCGTTCTGGTGGTTTGCGTGAACAGGGTGGCCTGGGAAGGGGTCAAATTCCAGGCATGAATTATTGTTTCAGTCCGGCCCTGCCTGGCACCATCCCTACGGTGAAGCATGGTGGTGGCAGCATCACGCTGTGGGAATGTTTTTCAGGGACTGGGAGACTAGTCAGGATCGAGGGAAAGATGAACGTATAAACGTGCAGAGATCCTTGATTAAAAACCTGTTCCAGGTCACTCAGGACCTCAGACTGGGGCGAAGGTTCACATTCCAACAGGACAACGACCCTAAGCACACAGCCAAGACTACGCAGGAGTGGCTTCGGGACAAGTCTCTGAATGTCCTTGAGTGGCCCAGCCAGACCCAGGACTTGAACCTGATCGAACATCTCTGCAGAGACCTGAAAATAGCTGTGCAGCGATGCTCCCCATCCAACCTGACAGAGCTTGAGAGGATCTGCAGATAAGAAACACCCCAAATACAGGTGTGCCAAGCTTGTAGCATCATACCCAAAAAGACTTGAGTTTGTAATAGCTGCCAACGGTGCTTCAACAAAGTACTGAGTAAAGGGTCTGAATACTTGTGTAAATGTGAAATTTCTGTTTTTCTTTTTAATACAGTAGCAAAAATTTCTAAACGTGTTTTCACTTAAGTCATTATGGGGTATTATGTGTAGATTGATGGGGAAAATAGTGAGATTTGCGCCCTGTAAACTGTTTTAACCGGCTTCATCACAGTTGCAGCAGACTGTATTTTCCAGTGATAATACATTTCTGGCGGCCTTCTTCCATTACACACAGGTGTTCAGAGCATACTAGATACTGTAGCTGATTAGCACAGGTGGTCCCTCTGTCTTCCGTAAACACATGCTGTAAAATGGAGATATGGCCATGTGGGAACACATATAATTATTATAACACTATAATGGTGTGTATCAATATAACCTTTTTGTTTATCGATGATTTCTCACTGATATGAAAAATAAGGTCCTTATGCTTCCAAAACCTTACATCAAGCGATGCGTGTTGCTGTCCCCCCGTACAGTAGATGCCTTCCTTTAATGACTCTGTGTAATGTAATGGGCTAGGAACCACTGTACTACTGTATGAGTTGTTGAAAGGGAAGTTTCCCCTTTATTTGTCTAAAAGAGGACAACAATTACTTATGCGTCTACCAATGTATGGTAAATCGTATCACTTTTCAGTAAATGTATTGGAGCTCGTGAACCACATTTCAGAAGCATGCATGTATTGTCTAGAATATATATTTGGCTTAATGCATTGTTAAACCACTTTTTATTTATTATTTTTTACTGCATTTCATTTTACAAACTTCTGATGGGGGTTAGACATTAGGATTAGAATGAAGCATATTTTCGTAGGGTAAGGGTACATCAATGTAATCAATCCTGATCTAACAGATTTAGCTCTATTTTGGCCCCTGAGGCCCTCATAGCATTATCAGCTTAATCGAAGTAAAATAATAATCAGTCTAACTACTGTATGGGAAAATTCCACGGTAACAGAGACTCCGATCTTTCTGCTCAGATGCAAAGTTTGGTAACAGAAGAACGACGCACATGGCACAAACCGTCATTCTGTTTCCAAACTTTGCATCTGCATTGTTCACGTAAATGTGTTTTTGTAAAATGTTCAGTGGAAATTGTAAAAAGCAGTCCTTGTGCATAGAGTAGTATGGTTTGTTAAACTTTGCGATCATTGTGTCTGTAACTTACAGCAGGGTTTCCCAAACTCAGTCCTGGACCCCCCCCCCCAGCACTACACAGCTGATTTTAAATAATCGACTCATCAAGTTTTGATTATTTGAATCCGCTGTGTAGTGCTCGGGGGAAAAAACGAAATGTGCACCCAGGGGGGGGGGGGGGGCAGGACTGAGTTTGGGAAACCCTGTGTTAGAGGACTTGCCATAAGACACTCTAGGGACCACAGTCAACTGTTGAGTAATGAGTCACCAACTGACTATGTAAGCAGCATTCTTCACTGAAGAAACACTTCTGTTGTAGTTCATGAGACTTACTATGGTGCTCTCCCTCTTTCAGTGATTTGTGTAGCCTATACCAAGAGAATATCTCAATGGAGAATATCCATTGACAAAGTTTAGTCCAGGACTAGGCTGTGTCCTAGAAACCGGCCCTTAGTGCATGTTCCCTATAACTGCAGGATTGCTGGCTCAAGCCCCACTCTGGCTGTTCCTCTTTAATTGCTACACTGGTACCCTGTCAGGGAAGTAACACTACCTAGCAGTATCTTCATTAGCCTAACAGACTCGCATTACACAGCAGAAAGCCTTTAGCAACTGCTGAGATTTAAAGGTCAGTGGCCTGTGTCTGTTCAAATCATAGAGATGGATGGAACAAAGCTGTCATCAAGCCAAAGGGTGGCTACTTTGAAGAATATCAAATACATTTTGGTTGCTACGTGATTCCATATGTGTTATTGCATAGTTTTGATGTCTTCACGATTATTCTACAATGTAGAACATAGTACAAATAAAGAAAAACCCTGGAATGAGTAGGTGTGTCCAAACTTTTGACTGGTACTGTATGTATAAAAAATCCTGTTGCCTATAATGTAATTGCAGCAAAGTGGGAGAGTTTAAATGATCTTGACTACCAGAGAGAAAAGAAACGAGCTAATTTCTCCCAATCACAGAAGTCTTTGTTATTCATTTTGGGGCTGATCTTTTTGTGCTACCTGTGAACAAATGTTAGTCTCTATTTTCATTCAGAGGCTGAGCACTGGGCAGGGGAGCCTTGCATTTCACAACTGTGTACATAATACCCATTGATTGAGTTGATTAGTAGAGTTTAGTGAATGGAAGTGAAACTCAGGTGGAATACAGTGCCTTGTAAAAGTATTCATCCTCCTTGGCGTTTTTTCCTATTTTGTTGCATTACAACCTGTAATTTAAATAGATTTTTATTTGTACTTCATGTAATGGACATACACAAAATAGTCCAAATTGGTGAAGTGAAATTAAAAAAAATAACCATGTTTCAAAAAATTATACAAAATAAAAAACTGAAAAGGGGTGTGTGCATATGTATTCACCCCCTTTGCTATGAAGCCCCTAAACAAGATCCGGTGCAACAAATTACCTTCAGAAGACACATAATTAGTTAGATTGCACACAGGTGGACTTTATTTAGGTTTCACATGATCTCAGTGTATGTATATATATATATATATACACACCTGTTCTGAAAGGCCCCAGAGTCTGCAACACCACTAAGCAAGGGGCACCACCAAGCAAGCGGCACCATGAAGACCAAGGAGCTCTCCAAACAGGTCCGGGAAGAAGTTGTAGAGAAGTACAGATCAGGGTTGGGTTATAAAAAATTATCTGAAACTTTGAACATCTCACAGAGCCCCATTTAAATACATTAGTAAAAAAAATTGAAAGAATATGGCACCACAACAAACCAGCCAAGAGAGGGACACCCACCAAAACTCACAGACCAGGCAAGGAGGGCAACAAAGAGACCAAAGATAACACTGAAGGAGCTGCAAAGCTCCACAGCGGAGATTGGAGTATCTGGCATAGGACCACTTTAAGCCATACACTCCACAGAGCTGTGCTTTGCGGAAAAGTGGCCAGAAAAAAGCCATTGCTTGAAGAAAAAAAATAAGCAAACACATTTGGTGTTTGCTTAGATATGTGGGAGACTCCCCAAACATATGGAAGAAGGTACTCTGGTCAGATGAGACTAAAATTTAGCTTTTTGGCCATCAAGGAAAACGCTGCCGCAAACCCAACACCTCCCATTACCCCGAGAACACCATCCACCATGCTGTGGGGATGTTTTTCATCGGCAGGGACTGGGAAACTGGTCAGAATTGAAGGAATGGTGGATGGTGCTAAATACAGGGAAATTCTTGAGGGAAACCTTTTTCAGTCTTCCAGAGATTTGAGACTGGGACAGAGGTACCCATTTCAGCAGGACAATGACCCTAAGCATACTGCTAAAGCAACACGAGTGGTTTAAGGGGAAACATTTAAATGTCTTGGAATGGCCTAGTCAAAGCCCAGACCTCAATCCAATTGAGAATCTGTGGTATGACTTAAAGATTGCTGTACACCAGCGGAACCCATCCAACTTGAAGGAGCTGGAGCAGTTTTTCATTGAAGAATGGGCAAAAATCCCAGTGGCTAGATGTGCCAAGCTTATAGAGACATACCCCAGGAGACTTGCAGCTGTAATTGCTGCAAAGGTGGCTCTACAAAGTATTGACTTTGGGGGGTGAATAGTTATGCATGCACAAGTTCTGTTTTTTGTCTTCTTGTTTGTTTCACAATAAACAATATTTTGCATCTTCAAAGTGGTAGGCATATTGTGTAAATCAAATGATACAACCCCCCCCCCCCAAAAAAAAAAATTTTTTTAATTCCAGGTTGGAAGGCAACAAAATAGAAAAAATGCCAAGGGGGGTGAATACTTTCGCAAGCCACTGTAGATGCCTGACAATGTAGCACACACACACAACCAGCTAGATAACCATGTAACATAAGCTCATGTTTTTTTCCTCCTTTTGCTGAGCATCTGTTCCAGAAATAGGCTCAGTAAAGATGAGTTGCAAGAGGTTTTACCATCTGAGGGTGGGTAGATACTGAATGGGAGAACAGCTAGCTCAGACTAAAAGCAGTACCTGCAAAAATACCTACTACTAATGAATCTGATCTTTTCATTTTGGCCAATGCACCAGTTCTGAGCGCAGTGGTTCCCAATAACCTTTTGAAATGACTGACTCTACCCATCATGTATACATGATACTACTTGGACATAGCGTTCTGAGCATCAGCCTGAAGAGAGGCGGTGGCGCTAGCAGACACTGATGTACCTGTGTTGACATTCAAGGTTAATGCATTCATCCATCTGATGCGAGGCAACATTCACAGCCTCTGCTCTTAACGGTGTCTGCCTTGTTTAGTAGGCCTGTTGGCATCAGAATGTCTACATTTAGAAAGAAAAGGCTAAACACTGTGTGTGCCACTCCTGCATGGATAACGTTTCGGCCACAAAAGTTGTTTTGCAGGGGAAATATTGTCTCCCCGACCCACGCCTGAGGGCTACGATAACATAACATTTGCTATTTGACAGAGGATATTGTCAACTTCTAGGATATAGTCTGCTTGGTTGGTTTGGTCTTTCTCCAGAAAAAATAAGACACTTTAGTTTTGCTACGGTCTCTGCCAGTGGGTACAACCTATTTCTCTGTCACAATATACACTGGCTGCTTCTCCTGAGAGTTTCAGCAGGATGCAGCCAAGCACAGAATATTGACTACAAACTTAAGTTCCCCATCCTCTGACTGAGTGAGCACGTGCACAGCGCTCACATGCTCCCTCTGTCAATAGATTACCACAGTATAAGTCATAATACCCATAAAATATAGAGGTCAAACAAGGGTATACTTTAGAAACACATAAAATAAGGACTGATTTGTGTTTGTGTAAATCTCTCTAAGGTGACTTATCAGTATGTTCGCCTGTACTTAACCCCCAAAAAATTAAATGCTAATTAGTTGCTAATGTGGCTATTATAAAGCACTACAAATGCCATGATGATTTGGACGAGACTGCCGAATCGAGGCAAAGGTAAGAATCTCTGGATTAACGATCTAATGTTAGCAAAAATGTAGTAATGAGTAAATTGGCAATTTCTTTAAATGGACAATTCTGTGAATTATTGTGCAAGTTGTAAATTGACACAATACCTGTTAGCAAAGGTGTCAACTAGAGATGATGTGCAAGAACTTGCAGGGATTTGTAGTCTTGCATGATGTCTACTTTGAAGCTAATTAGCATTTTAAAATCTAATTCAAGTATTCAAATCCAAATACATTGATTTAAAGTTACCTTGTCCAAGAGAGATTTACGTAGTTATCAAAATGTCACTCCAGGGTAAGCCTACATGAAACTCGGCCCTTATTTAAAGTGTTTCTAAAATTCCCAATGGAAAAAATGAATGGTGGAAAAATGATTGGAACCATTTCCCTGTTTGACCACTAGGTTTTATGGGTATTATGACATCTCCACTGTGGGGCTCTATAGACAAGTTCTCCTTGAAGGCAATATGTGCTCCAAAAGGAGCCATGAGTTTTCACTTCATCTGACCTGGCTGATGTCATCACCAAGGTGCTGGGCCATCTGAAGGAAATATGATTATATTATTAAGGCAGAGCATGCACATTGCACAAGATATCAAAAATGTCAGTGTGCTTGTATTTATGTGAGGACTTCTGGTGTCAGTGACATTGCTGTTATCATGATCTGTCTCAAAGATGACTGGATTTTGTTGAAAATGTTATCTGTCCAACCAGCCTTGAAAGAAAATAGGATGTTGTGTTTGACAAGCCTATAATTAGAATGACTCATGATCATATTAGACCATTAGATAATTATTGAGATTCAAACCGCCACTGTGTGTCTCTTTGTGTCAGATTCAAACTGTCTCTTCATGGAGCTGTGAGCAGCATAACAGAAGTAGGACGGTAAAGGTAGGCGTTGCCTCGCATCTTAGTAGACTAAAGCAGACCACAGTACAGTCACGACACACTCGCACATATTCTCACACGCACTGTGTCACACACTCGCGCAAGCTCACTCAAACAGTATGTTCTCTGTGATAAATTACACCCAGTGATGTCAAATCTATGTGCCCTGTTCCATTGAGTTGTGTTTTATGTGGATGAACAGTGGCAGAGAATGGAAGGACACATTTAAACATGTAGCACCTGACCTGGGTGGTATTCAGTAAGCAGATTAAATAGTGAAACCTGAATCAATTTTGTTTCCTGTAGAAAAAAAGTTTTACGATGTGCCATATTTAGGTTTGCAAAATTCCGGTAACTTACCCAAAATGTAAAAGGTTGAGATGCCAGTTGGAAGATTCCTGGAATCAGCTGGGAATCCTACAACTGGGATTTCTGTTAAACATGGCAACCCTAGCCCTACTGACGGTGGCCACAATGCAATCGGTTGCAGAAACAAGACAACCGCACTATGGTTTCACTCCGAATGTTTATGCTGTATCAGAGGTTTTAAAGCGGATACAACACTCAAGCTGTTCCTCTCATGGACATTGTCATTGAATATTGACATTATATTGATACCTGTCCTTAAAGGGATACTTCAGGATTTCGGCAATGAAGCCCTTTATCTACTTCCCCAGAGTCAGATGAACTCGTGGATACCATTTTTATGTTTGTGTGCAGTTTGAAGGAAGTTGCTAAATAGCGTAAGCTCAATTGCTAAGTAGTGTTAGCGCAATGACTGGAAAACAGCTAGCATTGTGCTAATGCTAGTTAGCATTGGCTCACAAAACTACCACTAACTTCCTTCATACTGAATGCAGAGACATCCATGAGTTCATCTGATTCTGGGATGTAGATAAAGGGCTTAATTGCCGAAAACCCTAAGTATCCCTTTAAGCTACACCATAAATTGAATGATCCTGCAGTGGTGTTTCCCTGCAGCGGCCTTAGTTGTTTACATCCATACCTCCAACAACCTCTCCGTCAAGGAATTAATATGGTCCACACACACCCACATAGTTATGAAAAGGGCACGACAGCGCCTCTTCCCCCTCAGGAGGCTGAAAATATTTGGCTCGGATCCTCAAAAGGTACTACGGCTGCACCATTGAGAGCATCGCTTTGTACAGCAACTGCAAGGCACCCGATTGCAAGGTGCTACAAGGGGTGGTGAGTACAGCCCAGTACATCATTGGGGCTGAGCTCCCTGCCATCCAGAACCTCTATATAAGGCAGTGTCAGAGGAAGGCTCCAAAAATGGTCAAGCCATAGACTGCTCTCTCTGCTACCACATGGCAAGGACTAGTACCGGAACCGACAGGATCCTGAACAGCTTCTACCCCACCTCCCTCCCCAAACTATAAGACTGCTAAATAGCTAATCAAATACAGTTAAAGTCAGAAGTTGGAGTCATTCAAACTCTTTTTTTCAACCACTCCACAAATTTCTTGTTAACAAACTATATTTTTGGCAAGTCTGTTAGGATATCTGCTTTGTGCATGACACAAGTAATTGTTCCAACAATTGTTTACAGACAGATTATTTCACTTATCACTGTATCACAATTCTAGTGGGTCAGACGTTTACATACACTATGTTGACTGTGTCTTTAAACAGCTTGGAAAATTCCAGAAAATTATGTCATGGCTTTATAAGCTTCTGACAGACTAATTGACATCATTTGAGTGAATTGGAGGTGTACCTGTGGATGTATTTCAAGGCCTACCTTCAAACGCAGTGCCTCTTTGCTTGACGACATGGGAAAATCAAAAGAAATCAGCCAAGATCTCAGAAAAAGAATTGTAGACCTCCACAAGTCTGGTTCATCCTTGGGAGCAATTTCCAAATACCTGAAGGTACCATTTTCATCTGTACAAACAATAGTATCCAAGTATAAACACCATGGGACCACGCAGCTGTCATACCGCTCCGGAAGGAGACGTGTTCTGTCTCCTAGAGATTAACGTACAAATTGATTTAAGTGCAAATCAATCCCAGAACAACAGCAAAGGACCTTGTGAAGATACTGGAGGAAACGAGTACAAAAGTATCTATATCCACAGTAAAACGAGTCCTATGTCGACATAACCTGAAAGGCTGTTCAGCAAGGAAAAGGCCACTGCTCCAAAACCGCCATAAAAAATACATACTACGGTTTGCAACTGCACATGGGGACAAAGATCGTACTTTTTGGAGACATGTCCTCTGGTCTGATGAAACAAAAATATAACTGTTTGGCAATAATGACCATTGTTATGTTTGGAGGAAAAAGAGGGAGGCTTGCAAGCCGAAGAACACCATCCCAACCGTGAAGCACGGGTGGCAGCATCATATTGTGGGGGTGCTTTGCTGCAGGAGGGACTGGTGCACATCACAAAATAGATGGCATCATGAAGAAAGGAAAATTATGTGGATATATTGAAGCAACATCTCAAGACATCAGTCAGGAAGTTAAAGCTTGGTCGCAAATGGGTCTTCCAAATGGACAAAGTTGTGGCAAAATGGCTTATGGACAACAAAGTCAAGGTATTGGAGTGGCCATCACAAACCCTGACCTCAATCCTATAGAACATTTGTGGGCATAACTGAACAAGCGTGTGCAAGCAAGGAGGCCTACAAACAGACTTAGTTACACCAGCTTCTGTCAGGAGGAATGGGCCAAAATTCACCCAACATATTGTGGGTAGCTAGTGGAAGGCTACCTGAAGTGTTTGACCTAAGTCGAACAATTTAAAGGCAATGCTACCAAATACTAATTGAGTGCATGTAAACTTCTGACACTGGGAATGTGTTGAAAGAAATAAAAGCTGAAATTAATAATTCTCTGTTATTCTGACATTTCACATTCTTAAAATAAAGTGATGATCCTACCTGACCTAAAACAGGGAATTTTTACTTGGATTAAATGTCAGGAATTGTGAAAACTGAGTTTAAATGTATTTGGCTAAGGTGTATGTAAACCTCCGAAAAGAAAAAAGAAACTCCCACTGTCAACTGTTTTTATTTTCAGTGTGTAAATATTTGTATGATCATAACAAGGTTCAACAACTGAGACATAAACTGAACAAGTTCCACAGACATGTGACTAACAGAAATTGAATAATGTGTCTGAACAAAAGGGGGGTCAAAATCAAAAGTAAGTCAGTATCTGGACTTGCCATCAGCTGCATTAAGTACTGCAGTGCATCTCCTCCTCATGGACTGCACCAGATTTGCCAGTTCTTGCTGTGAGATGTTACCTCACTCTTCCACCAAGGCACTTGCAAGTTCCTGGACATTTCTGGGGGGAATGGCCCTAGCCCTCACCCTCCGATCCAACAGGTCCCAGACATGCTCAATGGGATTGAGATCCGGGCTCTTCGCTGGCCATGGCAGAACACTGACATTCCTGTCTTGCAGGAAATCACGCACAGAACGAGCAGTATGGCTGGGGGCATTGTCATGCTGGAGGGCCATGTCAGGATGAGCCTGCAGGAAGGGTACCACATGCGGGAGGAGGATGTCTTCCCTGTAACGCACAGCATTGAGATTGCCTGCAATGACAACAAGCTCAGTCCGATGATGCTGTGACACACCGTCCCAGACCATGACGGACCCTCCACCTCCAAATCGATCCCGCTCTAGGGTAACAGGCCTTGGTGTAACGCTCATTCCATCGACGATAAATGTGAATCCGACCATCACCCCTTGTGAGACAAAACCGCTACTCGTCAGTGAATATGCACTTTTTGCAAGTCCTGAATAACAAGGGACTACCTGTCCTGAACAAAAAGGCCAGGGTTGTGTTTTGTACGCATGAAATGGCAGATTTTTGGGGGGTTGGAAATGGGACAAAGCAATTGGTGGGAAAAGTGCCCAATTGTCATACTTGACTATATGTAAAGATTCCTTAATAGAAAATTACTCATGTGAAAGTCACCTAGTAAAGTACTACTTGAGTATAAGTCTAAGTATCTGATTTTATATATACTTAAGGATCTAAAGTAAATGTAATTGCTAAAATATACTTAAGTATCAAAAGTAAAAGTATAAATCATTTAAAATTCCTTATATTAATCAAACCAGACATCACCATTTTTTTTGTTATTTTTTTATTTACTGATAGCCAGGGACACTAACACTCTGGCATAATTTACAAACAAAGCATTTGTGTTAAGTAAATCCGCTAGATCCAATTTGTAAGTCGCTCTGGATAAGAGCGTCTGCAAATTGCTTAAATGTAAATGTTAAATGTAGATCAGAGGCAGTAGGGATGACCAGGGATGTTCTCTTCATAAGTGTGTGAATTGGACCATTTTCCTATCCTGCTAAGCATTCAAAATGTAACGAGTACTTTTGGGTGTCAGGGAAAATGTATGGAGTAAAAAGTACATTTATTTTCTTCAGGAATGTAGTGAAGTAAAAGTTGTCAAAAATATAAATAGTAAGGTAAAGTACAGATACACCCCCCAAAAACGACTTAAGTACTACTTTAAAGTACTTTACAGCACTGGACAAGGGACTACCTGTCCTGAACATATCCCATAAGAACACTCTGGCTATGTCCCAAATGGCATCTTATTTCCTATCTAGTACACTAGGGAATAGGGGTATCATTTGGGATGCAAACTCTCCCTTGTAAATCCAACCTGTTGTTATTGTCTGCCCTGTAGCTGTGCGGCTGAGGTGGGCTGGTTTTATGAGTGAGCCTGGATGACCGTGATGGAGGACGCTGCCACTCGGCTAGAGAGGGAGCATGTGCACAGGGTCTACGAGAAGATTGCTCCTTATTTTAACGACAGCCGCTACAAGGCCTGGCCCAAGGTGCGTCAGTTCCTACTGGAGCATGAGCCTGGCAGTATCATCGCTGACGTGGGTATGTATGCTACTGTGTCTGTTCTACTGCTGATGGACATGCATTAACTGGGTATGTGTCTCTGTCTGTCTTAATACTGGCCTCTGTCTGTCCTACCACTGACTATCTCTGGTGGCCTGAGTTTAATTGAAACGAACAAAAAGGCCAATAACTGCCTAAGGTTTTCTACCTGCTATTGATTGATTTCATGATGCAATGTTTCGTTGTTGACAAGCAAATTAGTCTTTGGTTGACTCTTGCTTTCAGCTACTGTCTAAGATGGTGTGTGATATTCTTAATTTCCCGCTAGGGAATTGTTTTTCACACTCGAAAGTACCAGTCATTCTGATTCTGAGATGGCCTTGCTGCAAGTCATGATGTCAATGTCAAAACACAAGTAGCACTCCCAAAGGAGTGCACCATATAGGCAAGCAAATAGGGTGCCATTTCATATTGGCCTCATGCATGTCTTTCTCCTGGGGTTTACATCTAGGCTGCATCCTGATTCTCTGCCCTTCTCCGAAAGGGTGCACATGCACACTCCCGGTCATGGATTAAACAATGGTGGAAACTCCCTCCAGCCAATGCTTACATCAATCCAATTCTTTGAAATCTATGATTGTGAGTGAGTAAGTGCACACTTTGGGAGAAGGGTGGAGAATCAGGACTGGGACCTGGTGTTTGTTGTTGATTGTCTGCCCTCATCCCCATCACAGGCTGTGGCAATGGCAAGTACCTGCACATCAACGGCAGTGTGTTCAAGTTGGGCTGTGACGTGTGTCGCCCCCTGGTGGACTCTGCCTGGAGCCAGGGCCACGAGGTGCAGCTGTGTGACAGCCTCAGGCTGCCCTACAGGGACAGCTGCTTTGACGGTGTCCTCTCTATCGCAGGTAGGCCTATGCTTCACTCAACATGGGAGAGTACTGGCCTGTGTTGTCTAGCGGTTAGTGTGTCTGACCCCGGTTCAAACGGGGTTCAGACCAACTGGCTTGCATTCTGACTCACACTCCTGCTACCATTACTGTCTTCTTTTCACTGTCCTCCTCATGCCCCCTCGGGCCTAACCCTACAATGTTTGCATATCGGAAGTGTCTGGATAGGTATAAGCAGTGCTTGACTTGGGATGAAAGAAGTGCAGGAGCTGTCTTCTTCCAAGTCGGTCCATTAGACTATGTTCATCGAAATTCACAAATGACATTATGCTATAGAGACCTGTTTATTCACTGTTAAGGGTTTGAACACATTGTATTATTATAGCCTACATGAAAAAGTAAGCATTATTGACACTGGAAGGCTGCTGTGTCTGATCCCAAGTAGACCTACCATCTCCTGCCATTGCGCCCTTCATCAAGGCACTTAACCCCCACAAAGTAGAACTGCACGGTCAGTCACATGTGGTCAACCCTCCATCTGGAGAGCTCCTGTGTGTGCGGGCTTGGCTTTTGACCCAGCCATGAAACACCCTAGTCTGCTTATTAAGGTCCTGTTGAGCAGCTGATGGTAATGCTACAGTGTGGTTAGACCAGGGCTTGAACAAAAGAGTGCCACCACTGAGGATGGTGGCAACCATGACTGAAGTAAAAGTGAAAGTCACCCAGTGAAATACCACTTGAGTAAAAGTCTAAAAGTATTTGGTTTTAAATATACTTAAGTATTAAAAGTAAATGTAATTGCTAAAATATACTTAAGTATCAAAGTAAAGTATAAATAATTTCAAATTCCTTATATTAAGCAAAGCAGACGGCACCATTTGTTTTTTTTAAAAGTATGCATATCCAGGGGCACACTCCAACACTCAGACATTATTTACAAAAGATGCATTTGTGTTTAGTGAGTCCACCAGATCAGAGGCAGTAAGGATGACCACGTGTTCTCTTGATAAGCAATTTTCCTGGCCTGTTAAGCATTCAAAATGTAACGAGCACTTTTGGATGTCTGGGAAAATGTATGGAGTAAAAAGTACACAGTATCCAGACGTCTCTTAAACAAATCAGATGGATCAACACCCTCCCTATCTTTCTGTAGTCTCTCCAACACTTCTAGATCAACTACTGGAGGCGGGAGTAGCCATGATGGATTTACAGGAATAGCTACCGTTGGACTAAACTCCCTTCTATACAGTCCCATCTCCTTCACCTGGGAATTACTCACCCACCTAAAGCTCTGTTATGTCTTCGCTCATGTTCCCAGCATGCCTGTAAAATCCCTTTCTCAGGATGAGACACCCCGTGTCCCTGTAGATTGACCCAATAATTAATTGCCAGCTGGTGCCTCCTACTTCTGCAATGGCATATCCCCCATCTCCACCTGTAGTCCAGACACTAGGGAGGTCAGAAATGCCCCACTACATACTTTGAGTCCTTTGAGTCCATACTTTGAGTCCCTGTATGACATCTAGCTTTTCAAATGAGGTCTGAGCTGTCAAACCATTCGCTGCCATAGCCTATTACAGATCAGATCAATGCAACATACATGGTCCTCAATGAGGAACGCCCAGCCACCCACTCCTTCCCCGTCAGACAGCTCATGACATTTAGCACCTTCTTTCACTTTCCCACCACTCTCTCAATGTGTTCTGCCCAGGTCAGTCTAGTGTCAAAGTATACCCCAAGGAACCTGAAGGCCCCCACCCTCTCCAAGTTTTTCCCATATAACCTCAAGTGTACCTCATCTTCCTCCTGGTAAAGAACACTGTCTGAGTTTTATCTACAGAGGACCTGAATCCCCACATTTTAAGGATCGGTGTCCCGCTAGCGGGACAACTTCCGGTGAAACTGGAGGGCGCGTAATTATAATAAATTCTAATAAATATTATGGATTTTAAACATTTAGGTACATGTAAGTGTCTTATATCAGCTGAAAGCTTAAATTCTTTTTAATCTAACTGCAATGTCCGATTTACAGTAGCTATTACAGCGAAAACATGCCTGTGATTGTTTGAGGACGGCGCCCCACATCAAAATATTTTTCCACCGGCACAGGTTTCATACATTCACATATAAAGATTAAATATTCACTTACTTTTTAAAAATCTTCCTCTGATTCGTCATCCAAAGGGTCCCAGCTATAACATGTAGTGTCGTTTTGTTAGATAAAATCATTTTTTTTATATCTCAAAGTCAGTTTTTGTTGGCGCCATCAATTTGATTAATCCACTCGTTCAACTTGCAGAGAAAAGAATCTGAAAATCTACCTCTAAACTTTGTTTCAACAAGTCAAAATGAGTTTCTATTTACTCCTCAGACACCCTAAATGTAATCAAACTATAATATTTATTTCGGAAAGATGTTCAATAGGAAACCAATTTTAGCAGGTGCGCAACTTCGTCGTGGCGCGCAAAAACATGGATTTCCAAGTCTGTGTCCTCATACTAAAACTGTTATTTCTTATTTGTTTTTGAAGTTACAAGCCTGAAACCTTGAACAGAGACTGACACCCTGTGGAAGCCATAGGAATTGCATCCAGGGAGCTATTTTACAATATTACCTTTCTCTTGCATTTCTAAATGTATGGTCTCTCAAAAAAAGAACATTCTGGTTGGTTTTTCTTTGGATTTTCTCCTACTATATCTATTGTGTTATATTCTCCTACATTATTTTAACATTTCTACAAACTTTAAAGTGTTTTCTTTCCAATGGTACCAATTATATGCATATCCTGGCTTCAGGGCCTGAGCTACAGGCAGTTTACTTTGGGCACATCATTCAGGCAGAAATTGAGAAAAAAGGGGGCTAGCCCTAAGAAGTCATTAATGCCCACTGCTGTACCTCATCAATTGCTTCCTGTACCTTCTTGACTATGTATGGCACATTTTTTTCCCTCTTCCATAAGGCCCCATCTGCAAATAACGACCTCCCAATATCTGGCTGTACCTGAGAGTAAACATTATTGATCATGATTGAGAACAACAGAGGACTAATCACGCTCCACTGCTGTGTACCATTATCCACCAGGTAGCTGCCTGAGAGGCTTCCTCAACCTGACCTAGATAGACCTTCCAAACAGGAAATCCTTTATCCAGGTGTACGTTCTTCCTCCTAACCCCGGAATATCGAGCTCGATAAGCAACCCCTCCTTCCACATCATATCATACACCTTCGACCACATCAAAAAAGAGAGATTCAACAGTCTCCCTGTTCACTTGAGCCTTCCTGACCGCTGCTTCTTAGCAGAGCACTGGGTCCATAGTTCCTCTACCTTTCCTGAACCCACTCTGATGTGGCAATACTAGCCCCTTGCACTCCAGGATGTAAGTTAGCCTCTCCGTAATCATGAATTCCATAATCTTAAATACATTTGATGTTAAAGGTATTGGCCGATAGCTTGTTGGCCTCGTTGGGTCCTTCCCTGGCTTCCGGATTGGTATCGCTACTGTAGTTTCCCTTCCTCCCACACTCTTGTACAACACCAATACCTTATCCAGTGCCTCAACACAAGATGGGCCAACATAACATGGCACACCTCAAATTTCCCAGGTGAAATGACCTATTTCCCTTTTGTGCATTCAACGCATCATTTACATCCTCCCTCCTATCTAGCACTCCTGGATGCTTCTCTCTCATTCTCTCTCTGCCCCTCCATCTGACAAGTTAACCAGGTTTTCACTTGGACAAACGCTTCGGCTATCATCTCTCCTCATCTGTTACTGGCACATCCTTCCCACTCATCAATACTGGATTATAGCACTCCCTTCTGGCCCCACTCATCAATACTGGATTATAGCACTCCCTTCTGACCCCACTCATCAATACTGGATTATCCCACTCCCTTCTGACCCCACTCATCAATACTGGATTATCCCACTCCCTTCTGACCCCACTCATCGTCTTAATCATCCCCCACACTTCTCCCACAGGTGTCGCCCTTCCAATGGTGTCACAGAACCAACGCCAACATGACCTCTTAGTTCTCCTCACCAGGGCCTGGGCGTGCTTATACTGAATCAGATGTTGGAAGTTATGTGTTCTTTTCAGTACCAACGCAATCTTTAACAGCCTACTGTCACGCAGATTCACAGACTAGCGGCAAATAAATGTGAACAAAACGGAATCAGGAACTGAATGCCCACGCTCCATTGCTATTCAATGCAGATCCCGCCTTCGTGCTTTGATCAACCTTTTTTGCCTCCGTGTGTGAATCTGGGCCTGCGATATGCTACTTTGTTTTATAGAGGAGCCAAAATGCAATTCCCCCAAAATTAGAAGTGCCAGTACGTTGCTCTGGAAAGCTGCGGCCCAAATCAAGCACCGTGGTAGGGAGTGAATTGGGACCCAGTGTTAGGCTAACTGGGCACTTTTTTAAATTCAATAGAAAAAGCTTTGTATATCCAATTTACATTTGAAAATTGTCTTTGGCATGAGGCTCACATGCGTCACATTCATTTATCCATCTCTCTTCGATTTAAAGGGGCAATGTGGGATTGGTACATACATTTTTGGACTTCTACATTCATGATATATATAGCCATTGATTATAAACTGGGTGGTTTGAGCCCTGAATGCTGATTGGCTGACAGCCGTGGTATATCAGACTGTATACCACGGGTATGACAAAACATTTATTTTAACTGCTCTAGTTACATTGGTAACCAGTTTATAATAGCAATAAGGCAGGCACCTCATGGGGTTTGTGATATATGGCCAATATATCACAGCTGTACCACGGCGTTGCGTTGTGCCCAAGAACAGCCCTTAGCCTAGCCGTGGTATATTGGCTATATACCACACCCCCACGGACCTTACTGCTTAAATATAACGTATGCATGCCTCATGAGCTTAGTTGAACTGTCTTACCTCATCACCCAAAATATAAGCTGGTTTTACTCCATTGTTTGTAAATGTTGCAATCGTAATTTGTAAACAAATACTGTACAGCTTCAAAACATGGTTAAAAATCATTTTGATCTCATGGATGGTCAGCCCTTGCAACCATAGCTCTGTCAATTAATTTGAGTGGTTCCATTTCTCCAGCCCCATCCCAAAGCTGTTTACCCAAAAAAGTGGCTGGTTCCATTTTGTTGTTTTTGAATCCCAAATTTCCCATTTAACATACCCAAGCAGAGACAGTTGGGAGTATCATGTAGCTGTTCATGTTCAGTGCTTCACTTCAAATCAGAGTGGTTGTGACATGTTGAAAACAAGGCGAGTTTCATAGTTGACATGAGATACACTTCCTGGCACAGCGCCCTTGTTGCCTCGGCAGCCGGGTTACCAAGATAACAAGGGAATGTTTGGGAAATAATGAATGGTTTTATTGCAAGGTAAAGCGGTGTCTAATTACCAACGCGTGAGTAGGCAGGATTCGGATGATCATTTGCCCTAGGACAGTATTAATAATCATAAACACTGGCCCCTCAGTGGCCTCGGGTGGTCGAACAGTTACTGCCGCTGCCTTCAGAGCACAAGTAGAGCGGCGCTGACGTGGGTTCAAATCCATCCCATCAGTATTGGGGTCAATTCAAATTGAAAGAAGTCAATTCAGGAAGTTATTTGAATTTAAAATTGACCAACTTTTGAAATAAATAAAGATTTTGATGCCCCTTATATGCTATTATTGAACCCTTTTTGCTATCTCAATGCCCCCCCCTCCCATTCTGAACCTTCCATTCAGAAAGATCTGTTGAACATCTGACAATACTGTACAAGAAGCTCCAATGCCCACCACTTTCCTAGTTGCACTGCCGAACTGCTCAACTTTCCGACCCTCAAATGTTTTTCCTCCTTCTAGTCATCCATCATCTCTCCACCAAAGAGCGTCGTATTCGAGCAATAAAGGAAATGGCAAGGACCCTGCGCGTGGGCGGGCGCATCATGATCTACGTGTGGGCCATGGAGCAGACACGGCGGAAGTTTCAGAAGCAGGACATCTTTGTGCCCTGGAACCCCAACCCCCCGTCCCCCACCCTGGGCAGGGAGCGTCCCACACCCCGGAGGAGGGGCGCTGTGCAGAGCATGAGCGGTAGGTAGCTGGTTAGGGAGGTGCCGGAAGGTTGCTGGTTCAATATCTGGAAAGCTGCTATTTTTTGTTATTGATCCCAGGTGCAATCTCCTGCTGTTGTGCTCTTGAGCAACGCTCTTAACCCCTAAAATATTTGTGTGTGTGTGTGGACTAACCAAGTACGATTCATTTTCTTACCTATCCAAGAATGCCTCTACAGCGACAAGAACAGGAAGGTGAAAAGCACATCGTCCATGCTGGACAAAGAGGAAATGACCTGCAGTCCCCATCAGAGCCACAGGCTGTGGTTCTTCTCACGCTCCCTGGACTCGGTCTTTGACTTTGGCAGCCTGACCATCTCCAGATCCACCTCCAGGGAACTCATCAGCACCGTCTCCTCCCGGCTTGGGGAGGCGGAGGGGGGAAAGATCGGCCGCAGAGGCAGGGGAGCGGGCCTCATAAAGCAGCTGTCGAACCTCTTTTCTGGCTTCTCCAGGAACAACTCGGAGGAAGATGTCTTTGACTCGGTCACAGACTTAGCCAGGAGCCAGAGAGATCATGGCAACGACAACCACTCCAACTCCACAGGGAAGACCAGTGTCTCTACTGCCTTGGTCCAGGAGTGTGGCTCTGTGGCCCTGCCTGACCTGGTCTCCTCCTACCAGAGGGAGCACACAGAGGGACCAGGGCGGCCAGGGAAGGACGCAGGCCCACCAGGAGACCTCAAACAGGACAGCGAAGGGGAGCCGGCGGCCGCCTCGTGTCTGCGCTATTACCACGTGTTCCGGGAGGGCGAGCTGGCGGAGCTGATCGAGAGCCACGTCGAAGAGCTCCACGTCCTTTACTCCTACTTCGACCACGCCAACTGGTGCGTGGTGGCCGAGAAGGTCCAGGTTTGAAACATATGACTTGGTTTTAACAAGTTTGATTTTATTTTTTATCATGATTTATTCGTCTTGCGCCTCAAAGAAAAAAAATACAATTTTTTTTAAGAGATGTTGAAGGTACTGTTCATATTCTTGAGGTGTTGTTTTAAGAGTTAGTGTTTCGCAAATGGAAAGCACCTAATAAGCAGTGTCCATCTGGTGGATATCTGGCCTGCTTCCCAAATGGCACCCTATTCCCAAGACTTCAATCCTCCGTTCCAATGCTGCTATCAATGGACCATCAATAACTATGAAAAATGTCTGCCAAGGAATCAAGTCTTTGAAGTTTTCCCCCTCTAGATGTTGCTCTTCTGTTTTTAGCCATAGAGGAACTTATAGGATAACCCCCCCCCCTTCCATTTGCCTCTTAGACTAACCATTGACCATTATGTTATATAGTGGTGGAATGGGTCTCTCAAATGCAAATTCTGCCTATATTTGTCTTCATATGTTCCGCAAAATACAAGAGGAACCAACCTTGCAGCAACGTTCTGTGATGTGTTGGTATCCCTTTCTATGTACCACCTGTGTATAATGGGTCATGTTCTAAGGAGCCATGTGCTGTTATTAAGAATGCTTAATTAAGTCAAGTGCTATAATGTCAATGCTGTCTGTGTGATTTGGTGTTAACATGTCCAGCTGAACTAGACCAATATAATTTTGGGGGGCAAATGAACAGACATATGTCCTAGATGATACTGTGAAATGTTGCACTGTAGGTATGTTGCTGCTTGCTGAATGTCAGTGGTTCGCATATGGAATAGCTCCCAGAAAACGTGAAACATTTCTGTAGTCGTTTCTGTTGCGTAAGCCTGTCAGTCCAGTGCAGCATGTCTAGACACACTACTATGATACTGGTGTACAGATTATCTCACCTACCCTAAATTATTTTTGTGAAATGTTTTATGGTTGATTTTTTTTTAAATGACCATTTTTAAATAGAATTTGTCTGTGTATGTTTTTGTTTAGCCCATGAATAAATAATTAGTATGGATCTCCTTCTTGTGATTGATTTTTCTCCACCTAATCATAATCTAATGTTTATTCTACCAATGTTCTCAATTTCCTGATACATCGAGGACAGGGATGCGGGTACAGAACAACATTTACTATCTGTCAAGACAAATTGAATGGACTACACTTCATAATACTGTTAGTGTCAGTGCAATCCTATGGCGCTCAAGGGAACTACATACATTACAGGGTGGAATGATACCAATGATGCACAATACCGTGCTGGCTTGGATATTTTCCTTTCACATTCTACTTTCCAGTACAGTTTCAAAATGTAAAATGTAAGTGTCGGGATTCAATCCAAAACCGCACTATAGCGAGCTTGACATTTAAATGTGTTTCTAATTGAGCTGACATTACCTTGCAATCTCCACAAACGAGGTAACATTGCCTTAACATTGCCTTTAAAAGCTGTATTGTCTACAAGCGCGATCCGATTGAATCCTGGTCAAGGCTAGCGCAGTACTGGCTTGGCTCAGTTTGCCTCCACTCAGTAGTGTGATAAAAGGGGTGAGTGAGGTAGCTAAACCTAGTCTCTATCATGACATATGACATGCAAGTTTTGACAAATCAGTAGCCTGTATGAATGCTTTACGAAAACAATCTTTATATGGACTGTTTCCATTCAAGATAGTTTTCATTGTTGCAACACAACTTGTTTAATGGATCCCATTGATAGTTTAATATTTATGTAATTCACAAGTGATGCATCTGTTTAATATAGCCCTGAAACACAAGATCTTTAATGTGATTAAAAATACTTTTGGGGGCCATTTGTAGCGAAGTACAATATAATGTTTTTTTGTCCGTGGACAAGCAAGCGTCTGACCTGAGTAGCTGCTCTGTGGATGATGGAGTGTCTGAGGGACAGTTTGTTGATGTCTTTGGAATAGACTTCTATCACCGTGGCGACAGGGACACCACTGTCTTTATCACCTACAGGTCCCTATTGTAAAGACCTGTCAAAGAAACAGCATTGAACACCAGGGGTGCGTTCAGTTCATTGATTACATTGAAGCATACAGTTCTTCAACAGTCTAAGGTGTATTTGCTCCCGTTTGGTAGGTGTGGCCTGATTTTAATATAGGTGTGACCATTTCAAATCACAAAACTCATGCAGGGACATAATCACACTCTGGGTGACCATAATCAACATTCTTCAACTGGTTGTTCAGTTTCTTTTGTTTTATCTAACTTAGTGTTTCCCAATCCTGGTCCTGGGAACCCAAGGGAACACATTTTTGTTTCTGCCCTAGTGTAACCGGTGTGAAATGGCTAGCTAGTTAGTGGTGCGCACTAGTAGCGTTTTCATTGGTGACGTCACTCGCTCTGAGACCTTTGAAGTAGTTGTTTCCCTTGCCCTGCAAGTGCCATGGGTTTTGTGGAGTGATATGTAATGATGCTACATGGGAGGCAGTTGTGTTACGAGGGACTGAAGCAAGACTGTTACGTTGATGCTGTTGACCCGGATCACTCAGTTGGGCTCTGCCCAGTTGCTGGGGTTGCTGCGGAGGAGGTCAAAGGTGAGTGTCACTGGTGTGATATGGCTAGTTGATGAGGTGATTAGTTGAATCAAGTGTGATAGTGGTAGTGTAGCTGAGGATCTGTGAAATTCACTCCTCAGCATGAAGTGTTGCCCCTTGCACCATTGAAGTCTGCACTTTAACCTCAGTCATTGTATCATTTCAAATCCAAAGTACTGGAGTACAGAGCCAAAACAACAACAAATGTCACTGTCTCAGTGCTTTGGGAGCTCACTGTAGGTCAACTTTGAGCACCTCTTATCTCTTGAATGTTTTAGCATTCAGGTCCAGAAAGTAACTTTGACCACTTCTAACATGGGCAAACGTATGGAACGTTTAATTCAAATCAAAAGGGTTTTAACTGGTACTTTCTATCCTCCACTGCTAAGATTTCAATATAGTACTCACTACCAACGTTGATTTAATTATTTTTAAAAAGCAGTTGTGTGTACTGTTAACGGGAACGGGTCATGTTGAATCCCAACGAATCAATCCTGGATCCCTGCGTTGCAAAGTAGAAAAAAGAGCAGAGACAGACATGGCTAGCGGAGGAGCTGAAGAACTGGAAAAGCTTCCCGCTTCATTTAAGTCTCATGTATGGGAGCATTATGGCTTCCTTGTCAAATATGATGATGGAAGAAGCATGGTGGACAACACCACTACGGTGTGTAGGCTTTGTGCCACAAGAAAGCCGTATGATCATGGAAATACATCGAGCATGGTCATGAGACATGAGGCCGTACTCTGTTGTGGAAAGCAAAGGGTTTAAAAATATGGTGGCCACGCTACAAAATCCCCTTGCGCACCCACTTCAGTATGAAGATCGTGCCAGATCTTTATGAACAGGAAAATATCAAAATTGTCGCCAAATTATCCAAGGCATCCTCTATTGCCCTCACTACAGACGGGTGGACCTCAAGGGCAACGGAAAGCTACGTGACTGTGACCGCTCACTACACCACAAAGGAGTGGGAGATGCGAAGTCCGGTGCTACAGACACGTCCGGTGCTACAGTCACACAGACACACATCTGGCACAGGTACTGCTAGGAGCAGTAGCAGAGTGGAAGCTAGAGAGGCCCAATAGCAATATCCCAATCACCACACATAATGCTAAGAACCAAGTAAATGCAGTGATATAAGCTGGACTGGGGCCACAGATAGCTTGCTTTGCACATGTGATCAATTTAGCATCCCAAAGGGGAATCTCAGTGAACCAGATGGACCACCTCCTTGGGAGGATTAGGAAGGTTGTTTACTTTTTCCATCTAAGCACAACAGCTGCTCATGTGCTTAAGACCCAGCAAGAAATGCTACAGCTACCCACCCACAAGCTTATACACGATGTCACAACAAGATGGAACGACTTATGACATGTTGGAGAGCTATCTTGAGCAGCAGGCAGCTGTATACTCTGCACTGACGGACAAGAGCCTGGAAAAAAATAAAGACATCTCCTTGTCTGATGATGATGTGAAAGTGGCAGAGGAGGTCCTCCAGGTGCTCAAACCCCTCAAAACGGTTACAACCCTATTGAGCACTGAAACTGCACGGTCTGTGTCCATGATCCTACCTCTAAAAACAAGGATTCTACAATCCATGGCCCCAAGTGAGGAAGACAGCACCATCACTAGAGATGTCAAGGCTGCCGTTTGAGAGGACCTGAACCCCAGATACCACCCTAATGTACAGGACTATCTGCTTGTTCAAGGATTTCTTTATTTTTACTATTTTCTACATTGTAAAAAATGAGCAAAATGATTTATTATTATTATTTGTGCCCTTGTCCTATAAGAGCCATTTGTCACTTCCCATTATTAAACATATCCTATAGTGTGTGTGTGTGTGTGTCAGGCTTGCAATGATGGCAAAAAAACAGTGTGCTGACCCTGGAGCTAGAGGGGGTACGCAGCTGGAGGTTGAATGTTTGAAGGCACAGAAAAAAAGAAAAAAATGTATGAAATTGTATGAAATGTATGCATTCAGTACTGTAAGTCGCTCTGGATAAGAGCGTCTGCTAAATGACTAAAATGTAAATGTAAATGTACTGCACTGGATCCAAGGTTCAAGTCCCTGTCTGTTCAAGTCCCTGTCTGTTCAAGTCCCTGTCTGTTCAAGTCCCTGTCTCACCTAGACCCTGCCCTACACCGGAGGACATACAGTGATCTCACCACTGAGATTGTGGCCACTGAAAAGGTCCAAATAAAACAAATAAGAGGGAATTACTTAAATAATAAATATAGTG